>NC_137551.1:24507057-25023854 GCF_963082525.1 Nesoenas mayeri | reverse complement strand
GTCCCGTGGGCTCTGGGCTTGGCTGGGAGAAGTTCTTTAGCAGAACATGTTTCAGTGCAGTTGGAAGCTCTGCATGGTTGGAAATGGTAGTGCTGGGGGGGGGCTCCTGGTGCCCCCTCCCCTCTAGCACCCGGGCTGCTGCTTGGCGAGAAAATGTATAATGCGTTGATGTTGAAAAATGACTAATCCAGACCTTGGAGGGTTTGTAGGATACGTTCCTTTGTTGCGGTCGATAAAGATAAAGGGGATCGTTCTGCCAGCAAAATTAGTGTATCAAAGAAGGAAAAAAAAATGGCAAGTGCTGTGGAGACAGAAAAATGGTTGGGGCAGCCCTGGGCATCACCGCGGCGCCCGTGCTTGCACCTTGTGCCACAGGGGTGGGCAGGAGCACACCGCATGCCTGCCCACCTCCGCGGCACGAGGCGCAGGCACGGGCGCCGCGGTGATGCTGGGGAGCACTGCCCTGCCCGGGTTTGCCGGTCGTTTCCAGAGAGCTGTGAGAGACCCATCCATCACACCGAGGCAGCCGTTTGTCCATCCGTCTGTCAGGAGGAGGGGAATGAGGCAGTGTAGCACAGGCAGCCCCGGCCTCTTTCCAGCCGGTGGTTGGCCTCCCCTCGCCTTCCCGGCACCGCTGCCGGCTGTCGGTGAGTGGCCACGGGGAACGTTCGCGCCTCGGCCGGGGGCTGCATGGAGGAGAGGCTAATGTACCGGAGGTGCCTCGGAAATGAGAGCCTTGGATGAGTTCCTGGCCCTATTGATCCGCCGGCAGTTTATGCATCCTGACATTCATAATCTCGGTCGGCACTGATGGTCCAGATTAATGGGCCCGGGGGCTGTCCATCCGTCACTTCACATTAATTACTGAAGAGGTGTTTTTCCAGTGATTTACCTGACAGCAGCCCGTGATGAATCCCCCTAAACGGAGTGGGCAGTGATTAATCACGAGGCCCTGGCCCGGCCCTGCTCTGCCTTCCCCTCAACCGCAGTGCAGCCCCCCACACCATCCGTCTCCATAAACCCTGCCTGATGCATATTTATAGGGGCAGGGGGGCCTGGCGGCTCTCAACGTGCCCGCTTCTGCCAAAGATGACGAAAAATAAATCTCTGTTGGGACGGGGCAGCAGGTGAGCGGGGCTGCGGTGTGCCAGGATGGCAGCCGCCGGGATGGCAGCCGCCGTCCTGAGCTGGGGTGTCCCCAGCCTGGGCTTTGGTTTCTGGTGCTCTGTGACTGCCACGGCCTTCTCTGTGCTTTTCGATGCTCTGCATCCTGCTTTGACCACGGCCACTGGTCTATGCGGCTGGGGTGTCCCAGGCAGCAGCCAGTGGAGTGGGGCAGGCACCATGGTGATGCTGGCAGGGTTTCCCTGCTTCCCCCATAGCCTAGTACACCCCACTGAAGGCTCCAGGGCTATGGGGTGCTCTGCATGCCAAGCCCCGTTTGCAGAGCTGCTACTGTGGGGGCAGCATTTGGGCTCCACTGTCCATCTCTGTGTGCTGGCTGCCATGGGAGCGAGGGTGGGTGCCAGGTGGGACCCTGACCCACTGAGCACCACATGCTTGGCTGTGGGGCTGTTGGGATGTGGGCAGGGCAGTGATGCCGTCTCTTCTTGGCAGGTGACGGTGGCACCATGCAACAGGAGGCAGGGGGCGGCCGACTGCGCCGCAGGAAGCCTGACATGGCCCTCTACGTACCCAAAGCACGGCGGGAGAGAGAAGCACAAGCAGCAGGTGACTCGGCAGCTGTGCGCTGCCCGGAGCCCCAAAACCACCGCCTGATGCAGGACACTTGCCGGGGCAGCAGCGAGAGGCAAAGGCGAAGCCCCCATGCCAGGACACAGGTGGACAGACTGGTGAGAAAGGAGAGCAAGGTGGATGCCAGCCTGAAGGAGCCACAGGCAGCCTCTGCCAGGTACTGCCAGAGGCTGGGAGGCAGCTACCCCACCACGCCAGAGAGCCTGCGGACATCCCTCAGTGTGCGGGAGCTGTGCGCAGATCCAGCTGTTGCCCAGGAAAGGCAGGACAAAGCATCCCATGATGGACTTGGGGAGCTCAGCCACAGCCGCCAGATGAGGAGAACTGAGCCTGGCCCTCCACCCTCACCAAGTGCCCAGCCTGGGGCTGCGGAGGCTACTCCTGGGCCTGGAGGTGACCCTGCTAGCCCAGCACCCCCCACTAGCCCAACGCTTGCGTGTCGGACAGGGCTGAGCGGCATGTTGGAGCATTTAGGGGACAGCACCCTGAATCCAGCCAGAGACCACTCCCAGCATCTGGGAGAGGGTGTCCTGCCACCAGCAGGGCTGGGCAACCAGGGCAGCGTGCCTGGGCCAGCAGGGGAGTCTGTGGGTCTGAAAGCCCAGGAGGAGAAGCAGGAGTGTGGAGGGTCTCTCCTGGCAGGGCAGAGCAAGGGTTGTGCCCCTGGGGTGACAGAGGAGGAGGAGAGGCGGGGAGGCATGGCCGAGCTCACCGCAGAGGGCACCTTGGATGCACCAGGAGGAGCCAGCTGTGAACCCGAGTGCTTGAGGGGTGTCATGGGTGATGTGCCAGCACTCCCAGGGGAGAGCAACCCAGGGCAGGACATGGGCAGCCCGTCTCAGCTCCCACTCAGCAAGGAGGAGAGCACTGCTGGTGCCAGGGGTGCGGGTGGGGATGGTGTGCCAATGCCCACTGTGGAGGGGATGGGCAGCACCTCTGCCTACACAGACAGCAGCACCAGGGCTGAGAACTTCTCACTGGGTGCAGGTGAGGAGCTGGTGAGCAGTGCCTGGGAGGGGGCACCTGTGGAGAGCTGCGAGCCCCTGCAGCCCCTGGAGTTGCTGTGCCGTGGCGTAGAACGGATTTTGCCTGCGGCCTGGGACGAGGAGCCAGCAGGGGTAGACAAGGACGTGGGCTCACCGCAGCAGCACCAGTGCAGCTGGGAGGCTGAGGAGGAAGAGGGAGGTGTCCACAGTGGCTCCCCAAAGACAGAGCATGCTGGGACCGCAAGCCAGGCCAGCCCAGGCGCCGAGGAGAGCTGGGACGCGCTGTTCAATGATGACGGGGACTGCCTGGACCCGCATCTGCTGGAGGAGGTATGTCCTGCGAACCGGGGATTTGCAGGGGCGGCAGGTGCTGTCTGCTGTGCTGTGTGGGGGTCTACTGTCCCTGTGTCCTCTGGGGTGAGTGCATGGGGCTGTGGGCAGCACCCAGGGCACGTGGCTCACCTGGCTGTGCTCTCTGTTGTCACCACCAGCCATCCCTGAGGGCACATGCTGCCTGTGGTGCCCAGACACCTGGGACGTCCACCTTCTCCCCCCGGCTGGTTCCCATCCCATTCTGCAGTGCTGGTGAGGACTGGGGGGAGTTCTTCCCTCTATAGTACATAAAGTGCACCCAGTAAAACCTGCTTGAGTGTCGTAAACTGCTACTGCACCCTTGTGAAACCAGAGCTGGTGATAAAGAAATGAGCTGAGATGTATGGGCTCCCACTGAAATAGCAACGGGAAGTTTCCTTGAAACTGTGGTTTCTTAATCAGCTGAGGCTCATTACTGTCCCCTCTTGCATGCGTGCGGCTGAATTTACTACAATTAGCTGCTTAGCACTCGGACCCATGCCGTTTTCCTGCCGTTCATGAAGGAAACTCAGCTTCTGCAGAGAGGCTGGGTATCCCTTATTGTGTTTTAAATCACTATCGTCAAACCGGTAATTTTCCAAATGACATTAATATGCCCAAAAAACAAACAACGCTAATATTGTTACAGCCCGTGTCTGTCCACCCTGGGCTGGAAGCAGGGTGTGAAGTGGCGGCTGGTGCCTGATATCAGCTTCTTGGAAGGGATGAGATTAAATTGGGAGCATCATTACTGAGGGGCACTGGTACCCACCTCATCTGAGGGGCTGTGCTTGGGCTGCTGCGCCCTCCCTGAGCCCAGCGTGGGGCTGAGGCAGGGTGTAGGGCACGCAGGGCTGCTCGGAGGGGGATGTGAAGAGCTTTGGGTACCTACCTGGTACCCGTGTGTCCCTACCTTTGGGTCCCTACCTGGCTGTGCTCCTCTAAGCCGGGAGGTTGTGGTGAGCACCGGTGCAAGGGAGACAGCTCTGCTGCTCTGATGGCAGCTGGCACATATGGCACTAGCACACGTGGCACTGGTGCTGGCATTCCATGGGCTGACATGGGGGCCACAGTTTCACGCTCAGGTGCAGCAGAGTGGCTGCCCAGCCCCACCAGGGAGACAGGTCAGGGAGGGCCCATGCTATGGTAGGATGCTGAAGGCAAGGTTGTGCCATGCGGCACTGGTGCGCACTGCGAACAGCTCAGGAACATCCGCGTTAGCTCCCCTCTGCACCAGCTCCAAACAGAGTCTGAGTTTTCCAGGGAGCTTCCCAAAATGGGTGACTAAGAACCTGAATAAGGGATTTATCAATTAAAAGTTGCTATCTTCACCCCCCTGCAGATTCCCGTGCTGAACCGGGTGCTTCCAGAGCTCTCCAAGCTCTCAGCAGGTGGATGTGGCTGCTCGGGGAGGGCGTAGGCTCTCAGGGAGATGGAGCTGTTGTTAATTAACAAAAAGGACAAGAAAATTAGTAGCGTCTTCCTTGTAACCAAATCCTTATGTGCTGTGGATAGCTGGCAGAGAGCAAAATTTATAACATTCGGTGTGAAGGAGAGATTTCTGATAGGGAATGGCTCTTTAATCTAGCAGGAAAAAAGACCGTAGTGAGATCCATTGGCTGGAAGCTGAAACCAGACAAATTCAGAGTAGAAATCAGTTTGAATGCAGAGGGTAATTAAGCACTGCGACGGTTTCCTTGCAGGCTTGGTGGACTCTCCATCAGCTGGCACGGCGGGGCGGGAGCCGTGGTGTGTGCGTGCCGGGGCTGCGGTATGTGTGTGCTCATATGTTTTTCTCCTCTGGCTCTGGAGACATGCTGTTGGCGAGCGAGCAGGAGCATAAGCGAGCGGCCACGGACCCTTGTAACCTGCTCTGATGAGGATGCATCTTTAGGGAGCAGGAGAGTGTGATGGACGGGCTTCATTTCCTGCAGCGTCCTGCCTCTGCTGTCTGTCTGCTCCTCCGTCGATGGACACTTCCCAGGGCTGGGTGCCTGCCCGGGCTGGAGGCCGTACCCTGGCTCTTGCTGCCTGTCCTGCTCCACGGCTGGGGGGCTGTGGGCACGCGGCGTGCCGGGGCTGGCGGTGCGGGGGGACCTGTTGAGCTGTGCCTGCCGCGTGGCTGAGCCGGGCTGCCAGACGGCTCCTGTCCTTGCCGCCCCGCCACACTCGGTGATTTGTGAAGGTCAAGGACTGCTCCGGCACCCAGTGCTCCCGCTCTCTAATCATCCTGCAAGTGCTTGGCACCACCCGAGTGCTCTGCTCTGTCAAGCAGCACCACAGGGCTTCATCCTGCCTGGAGACGGCTCCTTTGCCCCTCTTAAGCAGGCAGTCGGTGCTGGGTGAGTGTGCTGCCCTGCACGGAATGCAGTCGGTTAATGGGCGATGGTGGTGGGGCAGGCAGCTCTGCCGGCAGCGCTGGCCTGTCCCGTGAGCAACATTACTCAGCTTTCCTCTCCGCCGGCATCCAGCTGCCCTGGCAGCACCCCCTTACCTGCCATGAATCCATCTTACCCATAAAATTGTTGGAATGAGCACTTTTTATTGACTGAGCTGGTTGGGATTTATGGACTCTAACCTTCCAACCGTGGTGTGCTCTGCTACGATCGCTTGGGGGAATTGGGCTGGGAACTTGGCTAAGTTATGTACCTGCTCCCTGGCACTGCACCAGCCCCACGTTCTGGTGGGGACGGGGGAGCTGCCGCTGACTTTAGGCTGTGCCTGGCCCAGGGTTGCAGCCGGAGTGGGGCTATGAATCTCCTCGGCTGCCAGCACAGCATGGTTTGGAAAGCTGGGGTGCAGTAAGTGATGCAGGGTGGCCCACTGGGCAGTAAGAGGTGCAGGGTGTCCCACCAGCACTGATGCTTCAGGGCAGAGGGGAGCGGAGGGGCTGCACTCCCATGTTGTTGCAGTGGGAGACTGTTGCCTGTGTTCTAACGTGAAGTTTGAAAAATGGGAAAAGTAGAAAAGTGCTACAGCCGTCATCTTTTAGAGCAGGAGAAAGTGCCCCACTGTGAGATACTAAAGGCATACAACCCGTTTAGCTTATCAAAAAGAAGATTGAGAAGGGACTTGATTAGCGTGAGTAAGCGCCATCACGGGGACGGGACGTGGGACCGAGGGCTCTTTAATCCAGCAGAGAGGCAGAACAAGAACTGCCAGCTGGAAAGCAAAGCCAGACAAATTCAAATGAGAAATAAGGCATAAATTTTCAGCCGTGCAGGTAATTAACCACCAGAACTTGCTCCTCAGGGGAGCACTGGGTTTTCCGTCTCAGTGTGCGGGGTGCCGATGGGCTGCTCCGGTGTATGCGCTGCAGCTGGGGCGCGCCAAGCCTGGTGCTCTCGCATGATGTGCAGACGTGAGTCTTTCCTCCCGGCCTTGCTGTCCTGCTCCTTGCTGCTCCCCAAATGTATTTTGGGTCAGCACATCCCCGCAGCAGGAGGGCTGTGCTGGGGGTGTGGACACTGTCTCACTGGTGCCATTCCCACCACGTCCCCAGTGGGACCGCAGAGTGCACGAAGCAAAGGGATGGTGGTAATGGGGAAAAACAAATGAGTGGTCCGAGAGCCCTTGTCAATAACTCCCAATATCCCAATGCCATGAATGCATCTGTGGGGACTGGTGTGGGGAATGGTGGCTGGACCAGTTCCCAGGGAGAGCTTTCCAATGGATGAGGAGCTGTTGTGGGGGACCAGGTGTGGGTCACTCAGTGCTGTGCCTCTCTGACCCCTGCAGCTTTTGGGGGGTGAGAAGCACCGGGAGAGCCAGCAGTCACCCCGCTTCAACTACTACGGTGCTGAGCCTGCCGTGCCAGACCTCAGTGACGCCGAGCTGCCACATGTAATCGAGATCTATGATTTCCCCTCGGATTTCCGCACTGAGGACCTAATGCGTGTCTTCTGCAGCTATCAGTGAGTCTGCTGGCAGTGTCCCATCCCTGGTGCTGGTGTCCCCTGCCTGAGCTGTGCTCCAGACCCCTGCCCACCTGGTGCTGATGCTTTGCTGAGTTTCCCTCTCTCCGGCAGGAAAAAAGGCTTTGATATTAAGTGGGTGGACGATACGCATGCCCTGGGCATCTTCTCCAGCCCCATAACAGGTACTTTTCCCAGTTCTGGAGTTGGGCAGAGTAGAGGCAACCCTGCATCTCCCGTGGCCATATCCTGGGCATGGGGCTGACCCTGCAAACGAACACTGCCACTCTCTCCCCATAGCACGCGATGCCCTCAGCACCAAGCACCTGATGGTGAAGACTCGCCCGCTCTCCCAGGGTACTCGTGCCTCTAAAGCCAAAGCCAGGGCATATGCTGGTGAGTGATGCTACCTCGTGCCAGCTTGTGCCGAGGTGCTTATGCTGCAGCATCTTCACCCCAGTAACTGGGGAGGGATGGGGTAGCTGGCATGGCTTAAGCGCTGTGGAGCCATGCCAGCTGCCTTGTCCCTCCTGGGATGCCTCTACTGATGGCCCCCACCTCCCCAATCCAGAATACCTGCAGCCAGCCAAGGAGCGCCCTGAAACATCGGCTGCCCTGGCCAGGCGACTGGTGATCGGTGCCTTGGGGGTACGCAGTAACCAGACAAGAGCCCAGCGAGATGCGGAGCGGAGGAAGCTGCAAGAAGCCCGGGGTGAGATTTGGATGACTGGAGGGGTTGCGGTGTGGGGAGACCATCTCTGTGGATGCCTCTTCTCACAGGGTGCTGGGTGGGAGGGGGCTGCACCAGGGTGAGTTCCAGACACATCCATGGGGCAGTGGGTGGCTATGGGGTGATGGGAGTATGGGGTTGACCCTCCTTTTGTCTCTTCAGAGAGGAAGCGCCTGGAGAACAAGCAGCGGGAGGATGCCTGGGAGGGCCGGGAGTGAGCTGGGAGGCTGCACCTTACCCCTGCTGGGAACCCCCTAGGGGGATTGGGCCCCTCTCTCTGGGCAGGCAGGGCACCTGCATCTTGGGATGGGAATGGATCCTGTGCTGCATCCCAAAACGCTGGGCTGCTCCACCAAAAGGGCTGAACAGGAGCTGGTGCTGTGGGGATGCTGTCTCTGTCAGGCAGCGCTGCCGTCCTGCCCGGGGCAGGAGCCCCTATGCTGCCTGCTGCAGCGGGAGCAGCCAGCAGGACGCAGGGAGCTCGGCAGTGAGTACATGGGACTGTGTGGGGCAGCCCTGGCCACCTGGCAGGGCCTTGCAAGGGAGAGTTTCTGTCCTTTATTTTGCTAATAAATACCATTTATTTTATTTGCCTGGCTGGGTTGTGGCTCTGCATGCCGGAGAGGGTGTGCATGCCGGGGGTGCTGCCAAGGGGGTATCCACCCCTCACGGGTGGTGGGTGTCCCCAGCGGGTGGGCGGGGGGTGCAAGGCAGGAGGGGTCGGGCAGGGCAGCAGGCAGGAATGTGCTGGCAGGGACCCTGTTTACTTCTGCAGAGCAGCTGCAGCCCTGAACAGAGAGGCCCTTGTTGGTGCATGGGCAGAGCCATGTTCCCGGCCTCACGTGGGGCTGTGATGTGGCTGTGTTGCCAGCCCCAGTGGGCTGGAGGCTTCCTGCCCTGCCCCAGGGTGGGGGCATGCTCGCATTGCTGGGACATGCGTTTGGCTCCTCTGCTTTACATCGTCTCTCAGCACCCAAAAAGCATCCCTGTGTGCCCCAGCACTCCTGCCTTGTAGTTCCCCAAAATCTCGGGGGCCATGGTTTCTGGGGCTTCCATTGCCTTCACAACAGGTGAGGACAGGGAGGATGTTTTTTTCACCACCCTTGCCAGTGGTTTGCATGTTTTGGCTGTGGCTGCCTCGCCCCAGCCTGTGCTGAAGGGCTTGTGTGGCTGCCCCATGTCCCCTGGCTGTCCCCTAGCTTGGCGGTGGTGGAGCTGGTCATGACCCCACGATGGTGGCTGCCTGGCCATGCGCCGGCAGCGCTGCCAGCTGGGAGCCATCTTGACCGCTGCTCCTGGCCACTTGTGGCTTGGCCAGTGGAAATTTCAGGGCATGAAGCTGCTCTCATGTGGAAAGCATCTTCCCCACCATCCAGCATCCTTCAAACCCTGACCATGGTGGAGCAGACCTCTGCCAGCACGTGTCTTGCCATGGCCTTGGGCCACCCCAGCATATCACCGGTGTTCCCAGCCCTCCACATGCAGGGACTGTCACGCGTGGGTACAAGCCAGCCTGTTCCAGCTGTGCAGGGCTGGTGTCTGCTGGCAGGGTGGGGACAGGCAGGGGTGTGCAAGGAGAGGGGTGGCACCACCTGGTAGCTGGCTCTCTGGGGTCAGGTAGTACAGGGTGCAGGTTGATGGCAAATATTCTCGTTTATTTGCTTTAAAAAAGTTTTGCTAGAAACCACGTGGGGAAACAAACAGAGAGCAAGGGCACAGTGTTTCCTGTGTCCCCACCCTGTGCCCAGGAGCAATGGCTTCTAGGGGCTGACTAGCCCCATCCATGTTCCTGGGGCTGGGAAGCTGCCAGAGCAGCCTGGGAAAGCCCCACACAGTGGCTGCAGTCGCGGCGGCCGGTGGGTTGGCTGCCGGCCTGCGCTGCCACAGAGCTGGCCCAGTCCCTCTGCACACACAGGGTCAGCCAGTTCAGGGCCAGGGTGCCCTGGGCAACAGGGACTGCTGCCTGCAAGCCGCTCTTCAGGTTGCCGAGGGGGCTGGTGGCTCTGGGTGTCAGAGGGGGAACACTGCCTGGCCCGGTGGACATCGGCCAGACCAAGGTTGTTACCAGCTGAGGACCAGCTTCACAGTCTTGATGAGGAAGAATGCAGGGGAAAGAGCAGGGGGTGGTGGGGTTGATAAGGGGGTACCCCCGCTCCCATCGCACAGCACCTTTATTGAGGACAGGACTGGTGCACAGGTGGCAGTGGCTGAGGTCTGTCCTAAGCCTGCTGGGGTGGGGGACTGGGCGGGCAGGCTGAGGTAGTCATCCTGGGGGGCACCAGAGCCACAGAGGTGGGGGCTGCTGTGGTACCTGGGCCCCTCTTGCAAGTCCTGCTGGCCACATGGGGCTGTGGGCACTGGGCACTCCCCACCAGCCCTGGTGCTCATCACCATCCTCTGCAGCAGCATCAATAAATATAAAAGTCTTTGAGTCCCTGAGCTCAGTCTGGTACTTCTGGGGCGCAGGGGCTGGGATGTGGGAGCCAAGTTGCCCCATGGTGCTGCTGGGAGCATGCTGATGCGGGGGCTCATACGAGGTTGTTGGCCAGGCGCTCCCGTCGCTCCAGATCGCTCACCACGTCAGCGCCATAGGCATCGCCTGGGGAGAGTGACAGTGTGGGTGAGGGGATATGGGACCTGTGGGATACCCAGCCCACCATGCCCCCTCTGTGCCTGTTCCTCCGTACTTGTGTGACAGCCGTGCATCCAGACACGCTGCCCGTCGTACTTGCACTGGCACCGCATCACGTTGTTGGAGAAGTCCGACTCGGCCACCTCGTGCTTGGGGTTCACGACCACCTGGAGAGGGCAAGGGGAAGGGCTGGGGTCACCACTACTGTCCATGCACCATGGGGTGCAGAGCAGCATCCCAAAGTGCAAGGTGAGGGGTACTGGCAGTGCCCATGGAGGATGGCCCCCAGCCCTGAGCTCTGGTCCCCCTGCCCCTTCATCCCCATACCTGGAAGGTGTAGCTGCCTGGTGGCACGTCAGTGATGTCAATCCACTGGCAGTCAATGTCATGGCGGTAGGTGTCCCAGCACCCCACGCTCACTCCCTGCTCCCCAAAGTTGGCACAGGCGAAGCGTCGCTGCAGCCCTGCAGGAGGGAGGGGAGGTGAGGGAAGGCACAGGCAGAGCACCCCTGGGGGAGCAGGAAGGGGGGGCTGCTGGCAGCTCTGTGGCTGGCACCTACCCTCGGGGCAGTTGGTGTCCTCCAAGCAAAAGCTGGCCTTGTGCCCTTCAGCCACCTTGGAGCCATTGAGCGTCAGCAGGTCATAGTGGGTGAAGACCTCAATGCTGTGGAAGTGCCTGTGGGGACAGGGGCTGAGCGTGGAGCTGGTGCCCAGCTGGGGAGCGTGTGACTGGCGCAGCCGCCCAGCCAGGAGCGGGAAGCACCCAGAGGCTCTGAGCAAATTACAGCCTTGAAGCCAAATAAAGCCATAATGACAGTGCCAGAGCAGACGCTGCTAATTACCCTGGGCGGGCCAGCCTCTGCAGGATGGGTGCCACCATGCCCTGCCTGGTGTGGGGAGGGGGCAGCCCCCTGCCAGGTTCTGCCCATGGGCCACTCACCGGTGGCACTGGTGCCAGGTCCAGGCATGGCGCCCCATCCTGGGTCGGAAATCGGCTCTGCCCAGGTTGTGGATCTGGGAGGAGAAGCGGAGGAGGCGGCGGTGGCCGTAGGGCCACTGCATGTGGTCAGCGGAGCGTGAGAGGCAGCGTTCCTCATGGGCACAGTAGAGCAGCCCCAGCGGCCGGTCCTCCAGGTAGGCTGTCTCCTGCACCAACTGGGCGTTCATCACCAGGTCTGGGGCATCTGCCACAGGAGGGATCAATGGGGATGGAGCAGGTGGTCCCCGCTCTGCATAGCCTCCCCTGCTCCCGGTGCCAGGACAAGTGGTGGTGCTCCCTCCCAGCAGTACCCTATGGGTTCCCAGTACTCACAGGCAGTGCAGGTGACCCCTGCCGAGAAGCGTCCCCCACCGCTGGGGCAGTGGACGGGGCCGTGGCGCTGGCACTGCTGCAGGGCCATCTCGGTGCCGGCACAGCGCACCCCGCTCATCACCACCTGGGCGGCATCGGGACTGCCTGCCCAATACCATGTCTCCTGGGCAGAGGGGGAACACAGTGCTCAAACCAGCCCTTGCACCCCTGCCAGCACCCACCCTGCCTCCCCTGCCCCAGCACTGCCACCAGGACTTGTCCCCCCAGGCTGTCCCATTCCAGAGCCACCCCTCGCCCATGCCACACATTTCATAGGACCTTTGCAGCCCAGGCCCTGGTCTGGAACCCTGCTCACCTGGAGGGCGTGGCTGGCAAAGCCCAGCCCCAGCTGCCTGCAGACCACCATGGCCTCGTTCAGCCCCCACTGTGCACCGCACACCGTGCCCCACTGCAGCCGCCCCTGCACCGGCACCAGCACCTCCACCACACCCTCCTCAGGGCTGCGGCCCCCGACCAGCCGCACCTGCGGGCAAAGAGGGGCAGAGCTGGAGCACGGGGCAGACCCCCAGCCCTCCCATTGGGCAGGCAGACCCATGCATCCAGCTGAACATTTGCTCCACCTTTCCTCCTTGCAAGACTACTCTTGCCAGTGGCTCATCCTGCAGAGCCCTACCAGCATGCGGCTCTGTGTCATAGAATCGTGGAACCATTTTGGTTGAAACAGACCCTTAAGATCATAGAGTGCAACCATGACCTAATTCCAACACTAAGCTATGTCCCTAAGAACCTCATCTATATGTATTTTAAACACCTCCAGGGATGGTGACTCAACCATTTCCCTGGGCAGCCTGTGTCCCTGTATTCCTTAGGCCACCTCGAGGCTGCTCTGAGCATACACAACGGGCACAGATCTTGGAGGCAGGGGCTCTGCAATGGGGCTGGGGCTCCACAGGTGAGGAGGAGGAGGAAGAGGCAGGGGCTCACCTGGCTCTGGAAGTCCATGTGGGGCATGTGGCAGCGGACAGCAGCATCAGTCTCATGACGGCACCCACTCTGCTCAGCATCCTGGAAGTGGCACTCACCCAGGGAACGCTCGTGGCCAGTGCACCGCACTTCACTCATGTGGATGGGCCCCAGGCCTGAAGCAGAGGGAGGGTCAGTACTGCCTGCTCCATGCCTGTCCTGCAACAGGGAGGTCCCCCATCCTCCTTCCCCTGGTCTGAGGGTTCCCTATGGGCATGGGGTTGCCCATGGCAGGAATAGTCAGGGGAGACTCATCCCAATGCAGGCTAGAGCTGCCTGGACACCCCAGAATGCTCTGGCAGCACCCAGTGAACCAGAAGCTTTACCCACCAGTGTCCCTCTAAGCCCAGCAATGCCTCAAGTCCCTGCAATGGCATCCGCCTCACCTTGGCCCATCTGGGCTCCCACCAGGGCCTGCTTCGCTGTCCCATAGCCCAGCTGCCGGCACACCACGCTGGCTGCGGCCAGGTCCCACTGCTTGTCACACACGGTGCCCCACTGCCCGTGGCGCAGCACCTCCACTCGGCCCTCACCGGCATGGGTGCCTGCTCGCAGCCGCACCGGGAGCACCTGGACACGAGGAGCAGCTGGTCAGTGGCCCCAGGGCAGGAACACTCACCTGCACCATGGCCGCGCACACAGACAGGGTGACCCGGTGTTGCCCGGCTCCAGGACCCTCTGTCAGCAGGACAGTGCACAGGACTGCACTGGGGCTCACCTTTCCCGGGGAGGTCTTGCTCCTGCCCTTGCCTGTTCCCTTCTGTGAGGCAGGGTTTGGGAGGCAGCTGACAATGGCATGCATGCCACGGGGACAGGCATGCTGCTGGGGTGCTGGCGGTGCCACCTGCGTGGGGCAGCGGGCCAGGTGGGGCTCCGTGCCCCGGCACCGCACCCTGTGGACCCAGAAGCTGTTCTTCTGGCTAAGGGTCTTCAGGCTGCCAAGGGAGAGGAGCAGGGGCCAGTGTCAGCTTAGGCACCGGAGACTCTCCTCTACCCAAAGCCCATGGCTGGGTCCCCGCCCAGAGTGTCCCTGCCCACCCTGCCCAGGGCTGAGCCCTACCTGGAGTTGGGGTCCTTCAGTTTCATGTTCCAGAGCTTCCTGTGGACGCACAAAGCCAAGAGGTCAGGGGAGTATGCCAAACCTGCAGGGCTCTGTACCCCCCACCCCATCATCCCTGCACTCCCTGCCACCCCATGGCAGGAGCTGGAGCTGGGGGTCCTCCCATAGCATGGCAGGGTGAGGACAGGTCCTCTACCCACTGGCAATTATTGTGTCAAACCCAGCAGTGCCATGTGCCCTGGCAGGACTGCAGGAGTCCTGGCACCAGCAGGGGCTCATTACAGGCTGTATTTATAACCCCAGCTCGAGGTGGGGGTGGAGGGAACAAGGGCCACTTGCCTCTCCTCTCCTTTCACCCATGCTTTACTGGCCACAGCTGGTGACTGTCCCCATATGCCCTGGCTGCTGCTCAGCCCAGCTCTGGCCCCTGTTGCAGCCCCAAGAAGGGGACCCAGGCATGACCAGGCCATGCCAGCACCCTCCACACCCACCCATGTGTGCATCCCCTCCCAAACACCCCCCAGTCTCTTGCCCGCGTGGCATGTCCAGCCCAGCACCCTGCTCAGAGCTGCAACACGCCACTCCACCATCCCTACCGGTAGAAGCTGGTGTTGATGTGCTTCTCCCGGGGGAAGCCCAGCATCCCACACACTACGCGGCTGTTGTTCCTGGTCCAGCCGGCGTCACACACCTGCCTCCAGCGCCCATTGTGCTTCACCTCCACGGCACCCTCCATCACTGGCAGGCTCAGCTTGGCCCGTGCCAGGATGGGCTTGAGCCGCACCTCCTCCAGGCTCAGCCCCGGCACCTGCTGGACCGTGGCACAGCTGAGTGTGCACAGGGGTGGCCATGGGGGCTTCAGGGTTGAGGGCAGTAAGGGGACAGCAGGAACGGTCAGAGGAACCTGCTGCAGCCCCTCCGTCCATACCACTGGGCACAGGAGAGCCCCACTCACCTCTCCCAGGTGACCAGAGGTGGTGGCCTGGGGTGAACTGCCAGGCAGGTGTTGTCCTGAGCACACCACACCAGCATCCTCACCATGGTGGCAGTCACTGGTGCCCCAGCCGTTGTGGATGCACTCTGCCAGGGAACCCTCGCTTCCCTCACACTGCACGTTATCCAGCCAGATAGGGCCTAGGGGGGGACATGCAGGGCTAAGAGATCACTACTGGGGTGTCCCCATCTCCCTCCCCAGCACCATGAGCCCTATCCAGTGCCCCCCGAAGGTTGCCCACCCCCACAGCCCCACAGACAGCCTCCTTCAGCCAGTGCTAAGTACACTGTCCTTGTCAGGACCCCACGCCCCCCCCATTTCCCACCTGCCCCCTACCTTCCCCTTGGCCGTAGGTGGCACTATGGGTCCAAGTGATGGCCGCAGTGTAGCCCAGCTGCCGGCAAGCGACAGTGGCCGCGTGGAAGTCGAAGCCGTCGTCACAGACAGTGCCCCAGCGCCCCTGGTACAGCACCTCAAGCCGGCCTTCCCCGGCCAGCCCCCGTGGCCCTGCCAGCCGCAGCTGCACCGGGGCCGGCTCCTGCCCGCTGGGGGCTACCCGGCACAGCAGCAGCATCAGTGGCAGCAGGATGGGGCTCGCACCAGCTGGCATCACCATCATGGATCTGAGCGTGGGATGCCTGAGGACAGCCTGACACGGAACCCTTGGGGACCACAGCAGGGTGAGGGGTGCTGCTGCAGCCCCCCTTGTGCCCCAGGAGCTGGGCAATAATACAAAGATGTCATGCCCCCTTGCACGGTGGTGACATCCCTGTACCTGCAGTGCAGGGGATGCAGGGGCTAGTCCCTGCCATGCACAGCTTGCAGCATCACCCACTCTGGGGCTCAGCCCCAGCCCCACACCCACCTGTCCCTTGCTGGGGGCAGCAAGCCCTGGCACAGGCCCCCCAGACACTCACTGCCCCACACTCAGCCCTGCCTGCCAACAGCCATGGGCAGCCCCACAAACACTGCCCTGTCCCTACTGCTTCACGCCCGCCCCATGCTTTGGGCCATGGGTGGGGGCCACACAGAGCCCCCCCTTTATTCCACACCTGAGCCCCTTGCTGGACACCAGGGTCCCCTCCCCACTCTGCACACAGCCCCTGTCCCCTTTCGCCCCACCTCTTCCCCCACATCCCCACTCAGAGCACTAATGGGGTTGCTGACTCCCTCCCTCCAGGTGCCCAGACCCCCCGCCCCGTTCTCGGGGCCACCCCCGGTACTCACCCTGGCAGGGGCTGGCGGTGCGGGACAGGCGGCAGCAGCGTAGAACTGGCAGCAGCGGGGGAACGGGCGCTGGCTCCCGCTGGCCTCCAGCAGCGCTCCTACCGCCGAGCACCGCCTGCCGCCGCTTTTATGGTGCGGCGGGGGTGGGCCGCCCCGGGTGGGGGCCCACGCTGCCCAGCCCAGCCCCGACCTCCCCCGCACCGTGCTCAGCCTTGCATCCTGCCCCACCTCCTGCCCTCTTCTGCCACCCTGGAGCAAATCTGCTGCTGCCCCAACCCCTGCTTGCCTCCCAGTTTGGGGGTCTGAGCATCCCTGGGACAGTCCCTACCTGTGGTGAGTTTGGGTCCCCCCTGAAAATGAACCTGATGTCCCCAGTCAGAGATGCCCGCTCTTCTCCAACACAATCACACCGTGGGGGTGGCCCCCAGCCACAGAGGGCATGGCTTTTCTGTGGATGACGAACTGCCAAGCTAGGGGCACCCCAAAAGAACACCCCTCCCCACCCCACGCAGCAGCTCAAGCAGGCATGCAGGAAGGGGGTACCTGGGGCTGCTGCAACGGGGCCCACACCTGGGTGACACAGAGACCAGGGAAGGCTGTGCAGTGACACCAGGAGATCAGAGCAGGGTCCTCCTGGGGCTTGGGGCATCACCCGAGTCATCCCTGAGCCAGGCTGGCTGCAGGAGTCCCCAGGCACAGCCCCCCGCCCCGAGACATGGAGATTGGGGATGCCTCCCACAACCTGCCCTGCAAGAAACCTCTGGCTTGGGGTGCTGCCAATTCCTGGGGCACCCGACTGCCCACCCGTCCCACTGTGCCACGCCGTGGGACGGGGATAAACAGGAAGCCCTGTGCCCTCGCCGCAGCCAGGGACCAGTCAGGAATGTGTCGGTGGCCACCAGGCTGTTTGTTTGGAGTCAAAGCAGCTGGTTCCTGCCAGTAGGAGCCAGGATCAACACGGCCAGGAATAGCCCGTGAGCTCATCGCCACGTCCTGCAGGAGCCTCCAGCATCCCTGGGTGTGCAGCAGTGCACAGCCCCAGGATCCCCTTGCAGGGCACCATCCTCCCAGCCCTGTGTCCCAGCCGGGCTCTGAGCACACGCTGGAGCCTCTCCTATAGTGGGGGTCCCATGCCAGCCCCAGCATGAGGGACCATGGAAAGCCCTGGAGAAGCCCAAACTGGGCCCAGCAGTGGAGCCCATGACTCGTTTGTGCCTCTTCATTTTGGAGCTCAGTGACTAAAGTATGAGGCCAGAAGCCTCCCGCTTTGAGTCCCCATAAGGCAGACAGTGGCAGGGGTGCAGGGCAGGCAAGTGCTGGGTCCTACTCCCAAGCGCAGCAATAAAAGGGTGGTGGGGGGTCTGGTGGGTCCTCCCCGACCTGAGATCTGCTGGCCCTAACCCACAGCAGTGGGGCACTCTGTCCTGCTGCTCAGCGTGACTGCGGCTGGAGGTGTCCCCCCTCGTTGTCATCCCCCTCCAGCCCAGCCCTCAGAGCTCACTAGGTGCCAGCACCTCCAGCCCTTGGCAGGCAGCAACTACAGCAGCTAAAAATATGGTGCCGGCAGCAGGACAGCCCCGTGCGCGGGAAGCTGTGGGCAGCGGGGCGGGCGTGCGGGACTATTCTCAGAGGACTGCGGGACTATTCCTGGCCAGTCAATATTGATTCAGCCAGCTCAGGTGCAACAGCTCAGCCTGGCTGCACCGTATTTAGGGCCCGGTGGGAGGCGAGGCAGGCAGCTGAATTGGGAGCATTGTCTGGAGTAGGAAGAGGGCAGGGAGAGGATGTGAGCTCTGTAATCTGCAGCAAGCGGCTCCCGACAGCAGCCTGGGAGAGGGGCACACCCCGGGCCTGCCGCTGGCTGAGGGGTGGCCAGTGAAAGCCACTGGGCTGCACAGAACACTTGCCCTGGGGATGGAGGCATGTGGCCAGAACAGGTCCAGGCAGGTCCCAGCAGGAATGGGGAGGTGTGCGGGACATGGGGAGTAGCTGCTAGTCCTGGCTCCTGCAGTCTCTGAGCTGCTGGTCGTGTGGCTGCTGTGCACACAGCAGAGGCTGGGGGGACAGAGGATGGTTTGGGGGCTCCATTTAGCAAAGTAGGTCTCAAGCCGGTCCCTGTTTTTCTGCTTGTTTTAGCCACCTTGGGCTGGCCCAGGCCAGCCCTGCATCCACCTGAACCTGCATCGGTGAGGAGAGCGCAAAGGGCTGGTTGTCCCCATTCACAGCTCTAGGACATGCATGTTGCCTCTGGCAGCTCTCCCAGGGCTGCATCACCAGCTGCTGCAGGTGGCACAGAGCAGCCCCTCACACACTGGCACATTGGAAGCTGCACGAAGAGCTGAAAAATGACAGCAAGAGTGCTTGAGGCAGAGCCTGGGCCAGGGTTTATTTTAACAGGCGCAGGCAGGGGCTGAGTGAGGCTCCCAATGGCTGCCCAGTGCCCAGGAGCCACCAAGGCATGGCTGGGCTGAAATGGGCTGGGAGCAGCCACGTGTTCAAGGCAACAGTGGCAGCTGGGAGTACAAGGAGCTGTGCCAGCCCACAACCCACAGCTCTCAGGGGATGCTGCTGCCCTGTGGCGCCCAGGAAGGAAGCTGGGGACAGGCAGGGCTCTGCATGGGGACAGGCAGGGCTCTGCATGTGGACAACACAACTTGCTGCAGCCACAAACCTGTAGAGGTGAGGTCTGTGTGACCACTGCCATCAGAGGTCCCTGAAGTCCTCAAGGGCCACCTGGGCAGCGTTGCGTCCTGCTGCTCCCATCACTCCTCCTCCTGCAAGGGAGCAGAAACAGGGAGCAGTGGGCAGCTCCAGCCCCAGGAGATGGGTCCCAGGGCTTCACCATTGGAGCTGCTCCACCTCCCTGCTCATGTGAGGGCAGAGGGCAGTGGAGACTCCCTCCCCCACAACTTGTGCTGCCCTTGCACCTCTTCCATACTGCCATACATGTCCTCCTCCTGAAGCCCCCCAGAAGCATCCTGGCTCCCAGCCCTACTCACCAGGGTGGGCTCCGCTTCCACACAGGTACAAGCCAGGAACTGGGGACCGGTAGCCTGAGTAGGATGGTGCTGGTCGGGCAAAGTACAGCTGGTCCAGAGACATCCCTCCATGGAAGATGTTCTGCAAGCAGAGCTCAGGCTGTGTGAGATGGTTGTACTTGGCTCAGGGCTGTGTCCCCACCAGCGCTGGCACCAGAGCAATGCTCAGAGCTGAGCCCACATGGTACCCACCCCGCTGGGCAGCCCAAAGATCCTCTCCAGGTCTGGCGGTGTCAGGATGTCCCTGCCAATGACAGATGCCTTGAACCCTGGGGCATAGGCTTCGATGCAGTCAAACACTAGAGAGGGATGGAGGGGTAGATACACAATTCAGGGGAACATTGTGGCTGGTCTCTGAGCAGCTCTGGGGTGGCTCTGCGCACAGGCAGGGACCAGCACACCTGATGTTACCCGTGTCTGTGTGTGCATTACATACCTGTGTCCGCATATGCATTTCTGGCCTGCTCATCCCAGGGCTGCCCACCCGCCAGCACAGAGGGGGTGTACTGGGTGAAGAGGGACACGACGTGGCAGCCCCATGGGGCCAGCCCCGGATCCAGCGCTGAGGGGATGCAAAGCTCTATCATGGGCCTGGGAGAGTAGGACATCAGCTGGGCAGGCAGAGGACATCGTCACCCCAAACTTCTTCCCCCAGCACCACCCACCATGGCTGTCCTGCCCACTCCCCAGGGCACCGAGGCGTGCCGATGGGGGCTCTTACCTGCTGGAGGGGTGCCCATGGGAGGCCTCGGTGAAGGCCTGGTGCAGCAGGTGGGTGCTCTCGCAGTTGAGGTGGATGGAGCACTGGTGGTGGGGCAGGGGCTGGCCATCGCAGGCGTTGGGAGCAGCCAGGAAGCTGGGCAGCCGATCCACCGCCACTGGGCATGGGAGGGGGGCAGGGGGGAAGATGGGTGCAGCCTCTTGCTGAGCCCTGCAGCCTGTCACCAGTGTCCTTCCACTGGGGACAGCGGCAAAGCTGGCCCCACCAGTGCCTACCGTTGATCTTGGTGACAGGGGAGCGTGTGTCAACCTGCTGGATCCGCTGGACAAAGTCCTTTGGCAGCTGCTCCTGGGGTGGGAGAGGCCGGGGCAGAGCTCAGCGGTGAGGGGGACAGCCCAGCCAGGGGATGTCACCGTGCCAAGCCCCTGCCAGTCCTGTGTACCCCATACCTGAGGGGTGAGCTCCAGAAAGGTGATCTGGGGGGAGGCATTAGACAGCACTAGTTTGCTCTTCACCTCCGTTCCATCCTGCAGTGCAACACCCTGCACCTGCCCATTCCTGCCCAGCAGCACCTGGCACACCACCTGGGCAGGCAGAGGGGACAGGACCTCACCCAGAGCACCCCACCACCTGCAGACTGGCCAGGCAGCTCCCCATGGCCAGACACCTCCTACCTTCTCAGTAAAGATGTGGGCTCCCTGGGCAGTGGCTGCACAGGCGATGGCTTGGGACAGGGCCCCCATCCCACCAGCCACGTAGCCCCAGGCCCCCTTCCGTCCCTCCAGCTCACCCATCACATGGTGCAAGAGCACATACCTGTGGTGGCAGGAACCCAGGTTAGCTGCTGGCCAAGGGCACAGTTCTGTCCCCTGCACCAGCATGGTGAGAATGGTGCCATGGTCCCCGTAGATGGGACTGTGCCAGCTTGTAGGATGCCAAATCAGTTACAGGGAGCACCCACTGGCCAGGACTTGACCTGACCTGGCGACAAAGGTGTTCAAACAGCAAAAGGGCATGTGGGGACCACTCAGGAGAGCCATATGGCAGGGATGGGGGGCAGCCCCTTGTCCAGCCCCAAACCTGAGACATCCTGGCAAGACTGAGCATGCAGCAGGATGGAGAGGCAGTGGGGCAGGGCACAGGTTGCTGGGGCACAGCAGGGCCAAGGAGCTGCCAGCACAGAGGATGGCACAGGGGGACAGTGCAGCCATAATCCCTGGGGAAAAAGGGACCCTCACCCACTGCCGGGGGTGTGGGGGCTGGCCATGGCTCCAATCACCGCATCAGTAGCTAGAGTTGCCTTCAGGGGCTCTGACTCAAACCACTGATCCAGGATCTGTCCCGGGAGAAAAACAGAGCACCAGGCTCAGGGTGGGGGGCTGCTGCTGCACCCTCTCAGGCAGCAAGTCAGCCGGCAGCTCTGCACTGCTACTGCCAGCACTCACCTTGGAGATGGGGGCTGTGAGCACTTCATAATAGCGTGGCAGCTGCCGCCCCAGCGTCAGCCCTGGGGATGGAGAGGTGGTGTGAGACTGCATGGCTGTGCCCAGATGGCTGCCCGTGCCTGGCTGGGTTTGGAAGGACAAAGGCGGGCAGGCCTGCCAGAGCCTGACAGCCCAGCTGGGGCTCCTGGGGAGCCTGTGCCCCAGGAGAGGGCAGCTCTGCATCACCCACCCCAGGTGCAGGCAAACACCTATTGCCATCAGGGCTCCCCAGCATCCCAGACGTACCTGCCCGCAACAGGGGACGCAGGGCTCGCAGGGCTCTGAGTCGCTGCAGCAGGGACCCCTGCCCCAGGGCAGCTGTATCCACCGGGGGGGCATCCAGCAGCTGGTCAAGGGCTGACACCAAGACCCCCATGAACACCTCATACTCAGGGTAAGCCTGAAAGGAGAGAGAGAAGGGACAATAGGGACTGTGCCATGATGGGTGCAATGGATACACCACTCAGGAGCATCCCTGCCGCTCCATGGGCAGTGTAGTCCCTGGGGGGCTTTGCTGTGCCAGGTTCATGCTCTCGTGGTACCTGGGCATCCTTCTGGGAGAACTGAGCAATCTGCTGTTGGGTCTGGGCCATGTCATGTCCCAGCAGGAGAGAGCGGGGGCAGCTCCTGTCCTCCAGCAGTGGGGTGAAGGAGTAGGGGTCTCGCAGGAACACCCTCAGACCATGCCGCTGCAAGACAGGCATGGCAGGACCCACCCGGTGGGAACACCCTGCCAGCATGCCAGCAGGTGCTGGCAGCCCAGCGAGAGATGGGAGCCAGTACCTGCAGCTCCAGCTCGGTGTAGATCTGCGGCCGCAGCAGGCTAAGCAGGTAGGATGCCCGGGAGAACTTGAAGCCTGCAAGATGTGGAGCAGTGGGAGGTGCCTGTGCCCAGGGCTGGCTAGGGGCAGGAGGACAGGTGGTGTGCAGGGGTACCTGGCACAATCTCCTCAGTGACAGCCGCACCGCCCAGCACGTGGCGTTTCTCTAGCACAGCTGTGCGCAGCCCTGCCCGCTGCAGGTAGGCAGCCTGCAGGAAGCACAGCATCACACTGCTCATCACTTCAGGTGGGATGCAACCTTGTCGCCCCAAGCATCCTCTTGCACATGGTGCCACTCCTGCTTGCCACAGTGCTGTGGGAGCCTCCAGCCCCATGGGCACTGCCACCAGCACCTTCCCTTGCCCACAGCACAGACCATCCCTGGCCCTCCACTGTCCCCCGGGGATGAAGGACAGACAGCACCCTGTTCTCGGTACTCACTGCCACCAGCCCGTTGTGCCCTGAAAGGAGAGAGGGAGGTGAGCCAAGCCTGGTGTCATGGCAGTCCCATGGCACCAGGTACCCTGCCATGGCTGGGGTGCAGGGCTGCCACCACCAACCAAATAGTGGGGTTCTGGACATGGGGATACAGGTGACAAGGAGCATTCTCCTATTCCCCTATAGCCCTGGCACTAACGGTGCAGGGGAGGGAGGCAGAGGTGCTCGAGGCAGATGCACCAGCTGTGCCCAGCACACTGGGGAAGCTGTAACGTGCCCAGCCATGCCAGACCCTTGCATCTTCCCTGGCACAAGGAGCATGCTGAGGGTCTGCAATGTGCCCAGCAGCACTCTGGTCTCCACTGGTGGCCACTACACCCCCCGCCTGCCCTGGGAGGAGGGCAGTTTGGGGTCTCCATCAACTCCTTGCAGCCTGGCACCGCCTCCACCGCCCTGTGTTACCTGCCCCGATCACCACCGCGTCATACTCCTGCTGCAGCTGCTTTGTAGCCCCGGCATGGGCCAGCCGCACTGCTGGCAGCCCCAGAGACAGATGCCAGCCCCACAGCCAGCGGGACAGGCAGCCCGTGCCCAGTCTAGCCCAGAGCACAGCTGCCATTGCCCCACAGTGCCTGGCCATGGCTGTCCTTTGCCCAGCAGCCTGGACTTTGCTTTCACAGCAGAACTTTTCCCAGTGCTTCTGGGCATGGGGAGGAGACGGGGGGCCAGGCCAGGCAATGCCTTGGCACAGGGCCACACGCTGTGTCCCAGGGCTTGTGGAGAGGCTGAGCAGAACAATGGCACAGGCACAATGCTGCCCACCCAGAGTTGCCTGCAGCAAGGCACTGAGCCCTTGCAGAGCTTAGCTGGGGGCTTGTGGGGAGGCTGGAGACCAGTCCCAGTGCTGAGAAGGTGACAAGGTTGGACCCTGTCTCATTCTCAGCAAGATGCCAGTTGCTCCACAGCCTGTACCCCCGGAAAGTGCTGGGCAAGCAGGTGGGATCCTGAGAGTCCCCTCAGCCCCTGTTGTGCTGCATGGAGGACCCAGGGGCACACAGCTGGGACGATGCGAGCAACAAGCACCACAGGACAAGGGCAGCTTGGGCCCCGTTGAGTGGGTAAGCCCCACACACAGTGCAGAGAACAACAGGAAAAGGGGCAGCTTAGGGGTGCACTTGGCCTCTGCACACAGCACTGTTGCTTGTCAGGGCAAATTCCTGCCTAGCAGAACAGGGCAAAGACCCTGCCATGGTCCAGTGCTCCCTGGAACACCAACCCCAGCCCCAGCGAGTGCCATGGAGCAAGGGACAGTGGCTGCCAATGTCCCTCAGGACTGGTCTCATCCCCAGCCATGCGGGGGGGAGGTTTCCACATGCATTGAGTGCAGACATTCCTGGAGAGCAAATAAGCTGCCTCAGCTTTACCCCCTATTCACAGCTGAGCTCAGCCCTGTGGCTGACTGGTGCCTAGGGACCTGTGTGCAGAGAAGGGGGCACAGGACAGGCCACACCTTCCCAGAGCCTTGCTAAGCCTCCAAGGGCCCCACACCCCACATTTGGGGATGAGGGGAAAGGGGGATGCACCCTGTGCTCTTCCTCCACGCAGATTTGGCTACACCATTTTGTTCTCTGGCTAAAGCCTGTTGGTGATGCCAAGTCAATGCTATAAATCCTGCTTTGAAAATGCACTTTTCAGCAAGGCGGTGATTGCCAACAAACTTTCCTCCCCACTCTCCATCTGTCTCCAGAGGCTGCTGAGTGCCAGTGAAGCCCTTGGGGAGTGAAGAGGTGGGCAGTGCCAGCCCTGGCCGGGCTGGAGGATGGGAAGGCTGCCTGTGGCTGCCTGCATGCACAGCTGACAGCACACAAACACAGAGAAAGTAACCCAGGCACCGGGAACACCCACACACCCGCTTTAATCCTGGCCCCAAGGTAACTGGAGGCAGCTCAGAGCAGGGGAATGCGAGAGGGTTCCCAGAGGCGCCGAGCCAAGTCGCAGGCCTGCTGGACCACGAGCTCGGAGGGGATGATGCCCAGGTGCACCGTCAGCAGCTCGTAGCACTTCACCACCTCTGCCTGGTGGTTCTTGCTGTAGTAACGCAGCAGCTTCCTGCAGAGGAGAAGGCAGAGGGCTCGTCACGCACAGCACAGACTGGCACTCCCTTTATAACCAACTTCCCACTAGAAAGTCCCTGGCAAGGACACAGTGCCCATCCACTAGCAGGACTGTGGGACCAGGCTGGGGAGGTGGGCTGGTGCAACCCTGGTGACACCACAGCACTTGTACCACCTTGCAGTGACATCCCAGCAAGGACATCACTCACACGGACCCCCGTGTCAGCACAGCACTGGGCCCTGGTGCCAAACTGCAGGGCTGGGGACTGCTCACCTGTAGTAGTCTCCTGCCAGCATCCCAACAGGAGCAGAATCATCAGCAAGGACTGGCACCTCCATCACCTCCAGCTTGTAGCCCTGGGGAGAGATGACAGCAGAGGGCAGGGGCAGGGAAAGGACCGCTGAGGAGCAAGGGCTGTAGGCTGCTCCCTGCCCCTAGAAGGTGACAGGGAAGAGGGGCTCAGCCCCTTCCTGGCCCCACGTACCAGCTCATTCTCAAACCAGAGGAAGTAGGAGCAGCAGTAGTCGCCATCCTGCAGCATGAGTGTGGTGTAGCCCTTCTGCAGGTATCGCCGGGTCAACGCGATCAGGGACCAGACCTGGTGGACAAGTGGCACCTGAAGCCTGAGCAGAACACCCTCCAAATTTCACGCCCTCCTGTGGTCCCCATCAAACCCCTAGCACCATGAGCAAGTACCTTCTTCTTGATGAAAGTGGCCAGTGGGCCCTTTCCCAGCTCAGAGCTGGACTTCTCTGTCATGTTGAGCGATGGTGCCATCATCTGCCCAGCTGTGCGGTCCACATAGATGAAATGCACTAGGCCAGGAAAGTCCTCCAGGTATGTGGGGGTGGGTTAAGGGTGTCCAACAACTTTGGTGCCCTTCCAGAACAGCCCCTGAGTCTCAGGGAAACTGCCTTCAACCACCACAATCCTCCTCCCCTTAAGCCCAGTGCTGTGAGGCCTCACTCCCACCTCTGCAACCCCCCTGGGGACCCCTACTCGCCAGGCTGGGTTCCCAGTCGCAGGGACGGGTATGACACCATGGTGATATTACGCCTGCTCTTCACCAGCAGGAAGTCCCGCCAGTCCAGCAGCTTCTCCCTGCCGAGAAGAAGCAGGGTGAGAAGCTGGGATCCTCCAAGCCCCAGCCCAGCTGACTGTGGGGCAGCCCCCTGGTGATGCCAGTCACCTCCATGCACTCACCTCATCAGCTTCTGGGCACGGTCCCGCAGGCCCTGGGACAGGCTGTGGCTGGCAGAGGCCAGGAAGAGCTGGCGGTACACAGAGCAGAGCTGCCGCTTCACGTTGGCCACTGCCTGCAGCAGCCTGAGCCAGGAGACATGAACGGCACCAAGTTTGGCCCCTGGGTTCGCAGCAGTGCAGGGACAGCTGTGCCATCCCCCAGGCTGGGAAAGGTCCCTGCCTGCTCTGGAGACTTTCCCTGGCCACCCTGTACTCACTCCAGGGAGCTCCCAGGCTCACTCCGGGAAAATATCTTGTTCTTCAAGTCCACCCAGGAGTTCTGCAACTAGACAGAGACAGGGCTCAGCAACAGGCTGCAGGGACAGCAAGACAAGTTCCTCGTGTCCCCACTCCCACCTGGATGTCCTGCCCACTCAGCTTCTTCACAAACTTGTCCATGCGCTGTCGCAGCTCGGCCAGGAATGGGTAGGAGCGTGGGGCTCCCACCTCCGGCCCCTCTTCCAGCTTCCTCTCCAGCACCAAGAAACCATCCAGCAGCTGGTACAAGGTGACCGCCACCTGGGTTGTGGGGCCCTGCTGGGAAGGGGAGAAGCAGGTCAGCCAGGACCCTGCCCATTATTGCTTCCCTCACCTTAGAGACAGCTCACCTTGGTCAGGAGGACGAGGGAGATGCCTGGCCAGAGCGGGAGGCAGTGCATGGTGTGCGGCAGCAAGGGGCAGTAACCTTCTCGCAGGTTCGCGTCCAGGAAGATCCTTCTGGGGTTTGAAGCTTCAGGGACTAGAGGCCCCAAGGTCTGGAGCAAGTCCTCTGCCATCTGAGGAGAGATGGGAGATGCTCAGTGCCCCACAGAGACAAGATAGCCTGCACCAGCCCAGAATGCTCTGGAGGGACACAGCAAAGTCCTGAAGGCACGACTGAACCAAGACAGCTAGAGAGAACACATGGCAAAAGATGAGCAGCGAGGGAAGTGCCCAGGTACCCCAAAAAAGCAGCAGATAGAGGGGAAGCTGCTTGCAAAGACAAAGGCTGAAACAGAATCATAGAATACCAGGCTGGAAGGGACCACAAGGATCACGTGGTCGAACTTTTCTGGGCAAAAGCACAGTCTAGACAAGATGGCCCAGCACCCTGTCCAGCTGAATCTTAAAAGTGTCCAGTGCTGGGGAATCCACCACTTCCCAGGGGAGATTATTCTGGTGGCTGATTATTATCATTGTGAAAAATTTTCCTCGTGTCCAATCAAAATCTCCTCAGGAGTAACCTGTACCCATCAGCCCTTATCTTTCTTGTGTGACTCCTTGTAAAAAATGAGTCTCCCTTTTCCCTGTACCCGCACCTTAAATACCGGAACTTCTTTTCTCAAGGCTGAACAGACCCAGGTTGCAAACGCCTTAGGCTGAACCTAGCACTTGCTCGCAAAGAGTGTGTGAGGCCCTGCAGCATCTGTCAGGGAAGCAGCGCAAAAAGCCCAGAGGCAGCAGAGGGAGACACCAGACTGCTCCGAGGCAGCCCTGGGGCCCCTCTGTGCTGACAGCTCTGGGCAGGGAGATGCCTCAGAGAGGGTGGTCAGAGCTGAAACTTTTATGCACAACAGGGAGGATTCAGGGCACACCCCCAGCCCTAAAGCCTGGGGCATTCACAGCTGCAGCACTGCAAGAGACAAGAGATGAGAACCACAGATGGCAAAGAGCACCAGGACAGCTAAGGAGATGTGGAGCCAGGAGGGACTGCAGGACCCCATGCTCACCTGGACATCTGCAGCATCTGACTCCCTGGTGCTCAGTGTCTCAGCGCCCTCTGACCAGCTCTCGCTGCCTGCAGGGAGCACGGCAGGTCGCCCTCCCCGCCAGCCCCCCACGCAGCCCCATAGCCTTTGCAGGGCTGGGGGGCACGGGGCAGAGCTGCTGCCCAGCTGGGCACTCACCCATGCTGTCCCTGCTCGGAGAGGGCTCGGGTGTGTAGTAAATCTCGGGCACTGAGAGATCGTCTGTGTCCTGCTGGTGAGAACAGCTGGGTGAGCGATGGGAGTGACGCAGGCAGCCTGGCCAGTGTCCCGCCCTGCAGCTCCTGACCCCATCGACTCACCTGGTCATCCGAGTCTTTCTCCGCAGCTCCATGGGAGCCAGGGCTGCTCATGGGGATGCTCTCGCTTCTCCTGGGTCCCTGGGGAAGCACATTCCCTGCTGTGAGCTTCCAAAAAGAGGGAAAAAAAATCAAGCACTGGCCATCAAGGCATCACCCCATGGGGGCATCCTGACCTGCTGCCCCCCAACACTCTTCTCTGGAGTACCTGGGGGCCAAGCTCCTCCTCGGCACTTTGGCTGGGGTACAGGTCCTGCACCAGGAGGATGAGGACGAGTAGGTCAGCAGGGCGGATGGAGCTGGCATTGCGGCTGCAGGCCAGAGAAGGAAAGGGTCAGCTGGGAGGGCAAGCAGCTACCCCAAGGAGAGTGGTGAGGCTAGGGCTGAGCGCACCTGGAGTAGAAGGCCAGCAGCTTGGTGTGCACCAGGAGGAAGGCATGGCCCACCTCATCCCCTCCACGCTCAGGGCTAGTGTTGATGTACTGCACCACCTGCCGCTCCAGGAACTCGATGCACTGCTCACACAGTTGAGGGTGGATCAGCCGCTCCACAGCCTGGAGTGAGGGTGGAGAGGAATGCTGCTGAGTGCCCCTACACCCAGCCATGCAGCCCCAGGGGCAGGTCAGAGCTTCCACTGCTACAGAGAACTACACCGAAGTCCCCACCTCAGAGCCTCTTCCCACATCCCAGGAACCTTGC
The DNA here is from genome assembly GCF_963082525.1 of Nesoenas mayeri. Classification (NCBI taxonomy): domain Eukaryota; kingdom Metazoa; phylum Chordata; class Aves; order Columbiformes; family Columbidae; genus Nesoenas; species Nesoenas mayeri. The sequence goes on along the minus strand of NC_137551.1, from coordinate 24,995,268 downwards.
AGTCTCACACCCCTGTGACGTTCTGAAGGCGAGGGACACCCCGTGGCATGGTACCTCCACCGCAAAGCTCTGGTCCTCCTCCCGCAGGTGGCTGTAGGTCTCCAGCAGGCCCCGCAGCAGGCTCCAGACACGCTCCCGCTGCTCTGAATCGGGTGGCCGCAGCCTGCAATGGTCACAGAGTGCAAGCTGAGAGCTGGATGTCACCTCCCTGAGTGGAATGGGCACCCAGCTGCAGCCCAGCAGCCAGGGGATCCTCCTGCAAAGGGATCTTCCCAGCTTGGAGACACCCACTCCCACCCCCCGGGGCTGCATGATGACACTGTTCTGCAGCTGTCCTGGCATCCTGGCGTGCCAGCCTGTGCCAGGCAGCCGTGCCCACTCACTCCTTGCGGACGAGGTGGGAGTCAAGCGTGACGAGCCCGCAGTGAGCCTCCACCAAGCGCCGCAGCACAAACAGTGTCCTGCGCAGGTCGTCCTCGCTCTCCGTCCCGTCGCCGTTCACTGCGATGTACAGGCAGTCCCCGAACTGCAACCAGCAGCACGGTCAGGTGGGGGCCGACCGGGGCATCCCGGTCCCCGGTACCGGCCCTACCATGTGCAGGACGTGGAGGTGCCGCCCGTGCTCGGTCGTGAAGCAGGTGTAGGTGTCGGCGAGCTTCTCCAGCAGTGCCGCACAGGAAATGATGAGGGGGGCGAAGAGGGTGTTGAGGCTGTCCTCCAGCGCCGGGCCCTGGGGCACACGCTCCCGTGTCAGCGCACACGCGTGACCGCGCACCACGCACCTCCTTCCCCGCACCCGCGTCGCCCAGTCCCGCCTCACCTGCCCGGCGTCTGGCGGCTGCAGCCGCCGGAGGAAGGCGGCATCGGCCCAGTAGAAAAGCAGCTCGGCCGCGGTGCTGGCGATCAGGACACACCGCATGGCCCGGCCGGACCCGCAGCAGCGGCGGGAACCGGGGGGCACCGGGACCGCGCGGCTCCGCCCGCCCCGCGCCGCTTCCTGCTCCGCCGCGCGTGACCGCCGCGCCCACGCGCGCAGCGCCCCCGGCGGCCCGGCGCGGTCCTGCAGTGCGGCCGCTCCGCGCCAGCCCCGCTCCCGGTCCCGGTCCCGCCCGCTGCTCCCGCGCTCCTGGTGCCGCTCCAGCCCCGCTGCCGCCCCGCTCCCGGCCAGGCCCCGGCCCGTGAGGGACAGAAGACGCCGCTGCGGTTGACAACCCAACTTTATTACACCGCCGGTGGCGCTTCGGCGCGTTCCGGCTGCTCCTGCCCGTGATACCGCCCCTCTCCCGGGCAGGACACACGGCCCGGCGGCCGTCGCTTCCCGCCGTATAATTTAATTATCAACATTTCCAGCCGCGGACCCTCGAGTCCCGCCCGTCCGCGGGGCGGACCCCGGCGCCGCTTCTCCCGGCCCGCCCTACCCGCAGTAGCCGCGCGCCGGTCCCGGCCGCGCTGGCGGCGGCAGCAGAGGGAGCTGCTTCCATGCGCTTGCTGCACCGGCAGCGCTGCCCGCCGCCCGGGAAGTGCAGAGGAAGGGGGGACCCGGCTGCTAGAGGGGTCACCCTGCAGAGTAGCAGGACTAGCAGGGTTGGGAAAGGCGTCCATCCCGGGCTACATCAGGGCTCAGCACCCCAGCTCTCTCCAGCAACCTGTGGGCGGTGGACTCCGGGTGCTTCTCACAGTCCGTGTAACAGATCGTGGCAGGCCCTGCAAATTCTCCATTGCACCACTCTGGTTGGATGGTGGTCTGGCCTAAGTGGAGCTCTGTGGTAACGGGGTGGGAGAGGGCGTCAAGCCGGAGAGCATCCAGGACACGAGGACGAGAACATGGCACGGTGCCTGCCCGACATGGCCCTGCTGCGAAGCTGTGTGGACTGCAGAGGAGGCAGCGTGTCCTGGGGAGTGTGTGGGGGCAGGAGCGGGGCCGGTGGGTCCATTCTGGGCCATGGGCTATCGGTACCGGCAGGCCAACGCGTTCACATTCTTCACCACGTAGAAGCTCATGGTCAGTGGGGGGATGACAAGGGTGCGGCCGGCCCTCAGTGGCCGAGGCTTTAGTTCAGGGAGGGTCCCATCATCCACCATGGCCAGTGGCTGCCCGTTGAGCTGGACTGACCTGTGGGACCAGGAGAGGTGGGATTGAGGAGAGGGTGGTGATGGCAGCCCCAGACACCAGCATCACACTTACTTGGAGTGGAGCCCGTCCTTGCCATAGGGCTGCAGCAGGTATTGGTGGACAATCTTATCCCGCAGTGTGCCCGCCAGCTTGATTTTCTTCCGAGAGCGATGCAGGTTGATGATGTAAAGGGTGATGGACCCTCGGACATAGTTGTGGCTGCAAAGGGGAGAGTGGGAGCTGAGGTGTGCGTTGGCACATGCCACAGGGACATCATCTCCAAGATGATGGATGAGGGGGTCTCTGCAAAAACTGGCCTTGTGCAGCCATCTGGAGGGGACATTACCATCCTGGTTGCACTTCCACAGGGAGATGCCACTTCCAGTCCCTAACATTCTGTGATTCTGTGACTCCTCCTCACAAAGCCCAGCTCTGCAATGACCCTTTTCCAATCTTTCGCTCCCCTTCTCAGCCAGGGGTGGCATGGCTCCAGGGGGTACTCTGCCGGTGTCTGGAGCTGGGGGGTGGCAGTCCCAAGGTAAACCCCCCGGGGCCTCCCAAGGAAAAGGCTGAGAATGGAGGGGAGCTCTGTGTGCAAGTGGCGTCTGCCCCCACTGTCCCGGGCACCTAACTGACAGGTCCAGACACTGATCCTCTGTCCCTGCTTAATCAGGCAACCCCAAACAAAGGCTATAAAGCACTTTGCACCTGTCAGTTACTGGACAAGGTTTCCTACCGAGCTGGAGGCATGTTGAAAGCATCTGGATTGTGTAAAGAAACAGACTCTCCTCCTCCACAATAGCAACTTGTGTCTGCAGAGGAGGTGGCCGCCTCCCCAACCCCCCTGGCTCGCTGGGGTGCTTTCAAAGACCTTATCAGCGAAACAATAACCAGGCCGGGCTCCCCGGCAGTGCGGCCCGGCGGGTAACCCGACCGACCGGGGGCCCCTCGTGTGAAATCCACTCCCTTGATCTCTGCTGCCTGGGCTGCCCGGCAGTCACCGCACTGGCCCCAGCCGGCCCCGTTCCCAGGCACCGGCTTGCTGTGACTTTTATTGGAGCCATCGCCATTCCCGTGCGCTCTCTCCACCACCACAGCAGCCGGAGCAGCACCCAAGCGAGTCCCCTGGGAAGCCAAACTGCCTTGCCAGAGCCAAACCCTGGGCTCCTGCCCCAGCATGTCCTCAGTGGTCCCCATCTCCTGGGGGTCCTGTTTATCTCCCTCCCTGCAGCCCGCAGCTTCCCTTGCTCCACTTACTTGTGGTAGCTGGTACAGTGGGCATAAATGCGGAGCTTGTCACGAATAACCCTGCCGGGCCGGGGTTTCCTCTGGAGACCGGCCACGTGGATGGCCAGGACCTTGGGACCGATGAGGCGCTTGTAGAGCAGGGACAGCCAGTAGTCCTGGGGAGCAAAGGAGACAGTCAGCAGCACAACGGTCCCCACAACTCGCATGGGGAGCAGGCAGAAGAGGCTGGCTTCCCTGCCTACAGCCTAGCAAAATTCGGGCTGTGAAATGGGGTGAAAATGTTGCACGCCAGATGTCTGCCTTGGGGTGAGCTTTCTTTGTGCACTCCAAGCCAAAAAGATGTTGCTGTTTCCAGGAAAGAAATTAAGGGAGGAATACATTGCTCTGCCCACACTGAGAGACACCGATATTCTCTAAAGGAGCTCAGCTTTTGGCTGGACTGCAGAGTGTGGGGAGAAGTGTGGGTGACCTCACACTTTCCCATGGACCCACATGTAGCTATGTCACAGACCTATGCACCAGCTCCAGCTGGGACAGATGGGACAGTGATGCCTTTGGAGCAGGCAGGTCGCCCTCCACCTCACTCTGTACACAGGACTGGAGCACACCAGAGCTCTTCTGTGCTCTTCAGCCTTGTTTGTGGCACGCTGGCTTTGGTGGCTACTGAGGGTGCTCCACTTCCCAGACATATTTCTCCCACTTTTAAAGCCTCCTGTGGAGTTAAGCATCCATGAACATAGCACAGGGAAGCCAAGCACTGAAGAAACTTAGGAAACGTGCAGCCCCTGCACACATGCATTAATGATGCAGCCTTTAATTACGTCACCACATACTGCTTTTTCCTGCAGGGCATGGCCTCACTCGGCACACAGGATGGGCCCCCAGCCCTGGGGAGGGAGGCAAGGCTGTGAGGTGACGGAGGCTGCTGCCGGCAGGGCCCCCCCCAATCCGCTGCAGAAGCCAGGAGGTGTGCGGTAAATGAAGCAGGGTTGTGAGAAGGGACAGGGCAGGCTCAGGCACTTGGCTGCTGTTGTGCAGGACAGGGCTCTGGCCCCATCACTACTCTGGGCACCCTGGGTGGTGCTGGAGCCTCTCACATTGCTTCTCTGGGTGCTGCCTGTGGGTGCACTGGGCACCTTCACACACAAGAGTGCTCTGGATAAACCCCTCTGTGCAACCCAGACTGGCTGCCCCAGGGGGACCATGTGCCCCAGGACAATTGGATGATCCCCTCAGTCCATTGGCAATATGGCACATGGAAGCACAGATCACTCATATAGGTACAGATATCCGTCCCGTGAGTGGGAAGCCCTCACACAGTACACAGTTCTCATGCATTTTGGATAAAGAGGCCAGCAGATGAAACACAGAGCAGTGCTGCAGCAGTGACTGGCACAAGGTGAATAGCCACTGGCCAGGCTGGACTGCCAGCCTCATCCTCTCTGGCAAAGGGAGATCCACACCACTTCCCACTTTCTGGGTAAGCTTTCACCACAGTGCTGGAGAAAAATCTGTCTCCTGCCCTCCTCTTGTTGCTCCCAGCCAAAACCACAGGGCTTTGTGCCATACCAGCCTGGCAACTGCTTCCCCTGCAAACCCCAGGCTTCAGAGGAGATGTGGGGGTGAAGGGAGAGGCTTGTGCACACGGAGGAGGCTCAGCTCACGAGGCTGAAGCTCCCAGAGAGGATGAATTTCAGTTGCTCAATACTGCAGTCTTGTGCGATCTCTGTGGTGCGTGCCACCATCCCTGTCCCTGCTGGCCGGCCGTGCTGTCCCACACCCTGGGGACATTCCTGTTGGCACCATGCTGCAGGGGCTCTGCCGGTCTTCCCCAGCTGCGGGAAGCTGTGACAGCCCACCTGGCTGGGGCTCACAGCAGGCAGGAGAAGCAGTGCCCAGCATGCTGCTGGCTCCCAGGAGAGCCATGCTGATTAGCAGGCGTCATTAGATGAGTAATTACTTGAGTTTACAGCGAGGCCAAACGTGAGCACAGATTGCAGTGTTTAGCCCCACAGTTAAAAATAAATCAGTTCAGTGCGCCAAGCTACCTGTCAGCTCAGGCTCTTAGGTCTTTCTAGCAGCCCCCTTGGGGTTTCTTGCCTCCTCTCTGTATTTCCACTGTCGAGATGCTGCTTTTGCTCACAAGTTATGGGAGCAACAGAAGCCAGAGACTTTGTGGCCAACCTTAAAATTTCCATATGGGTCTCAAGAGCTGTATCACAGGGGGCTTACAATGGCCTTGTTCTGGCACAGGCAGCTCCAGCCCCTGGCTGAGCACCTGCCCCTCCAGGCAGGGTGGTCCCTGGGGGTTTGGTGCTTGGATGCCAGCATCCCTCTGCTCTCAAGGCTCAGCAGCAGCAAAGTTTGAAATGTGGGGATCTGGCCAGCCTGTGACCTGCCTCAGTTGCTGCCAGATTTAATGTCTCAGCATACACTCTTCACAAGGGTGCCCTGACAAACCCTGCTCCCCTGCTTCTGATCCAGCTAAGGGTACACAGTTTTTCTGATAAAAACTGTGCAGGTGCCACGAGATGGGTAAGGCAGTCAGCAGTGTTGCAGGGTGAGCTGTTCTGCAAGACATGAGTTGACCACTGTTGAGTGCAAATTATTTTGACACAAGCAATGTCCTCAGGACACCGTGGGGACTGACCTGTTCCTCCAGCACCTGCAGGAGGCAAGGGGAAAGCAGTGATTTTACCTTGCCTCGCTGGTGAGACTAGCTCCAGAGTCTCTGTTTCAAGAAGGATGTGGAAATACCAAAGAGAGTTCAAAGGAGTGCCAGAAAAACGACCCGAGGCTGGAAAAGGAGATGCTCAGTGCCGGCCTCAAGGCCTCAAGACACTCAAGCTCTTCAGCTTACTGCAGGGAAGCACTGAAGACAGCTGCAGCTTTTCGCATCATTGCAAGGCCGCTTGCAGCAGCAGGGGCCAAAATCATGTTACTCGCAATAAATTACCAGGAGCTGGTGACACCAAGCATTTGGATGATGAATTAACACACCTAGCATGATGGAAACAAACCCACTGGGTGCAGCACAGGCACTTCCCCCAGTTGGGCTGGTGCTCCAGGGCTGCTCCTACCACTGGCATGAGTGAACCCCAGTTAAAATCACAGCAGGACTGCTGGGCATCTGCAGCTGCTGGCTCCCTTTCAGTGACCAGCTTGGGAAGCAGTTGCTTTTGAAATCTAGCTGTACTGCAACTGAGATGGGTTTTCCACCAACCAGTGACTTCTCCACAGACCCCTGGCAGCAGCTGGCACCCCCTCCCATATGGCAACCCCTGTGCCAGTGTGGCCCCAGGCTGGCAGTGCCCACATGCCCCTTGCAAAGGCGAGTGCTGGCTTTGCAGCACCATGCTGGGCATCCCAGCAGAGGCAGCCCTAGTGATCCCCAGGGAGATGCATGGCTCAGACCAGTGCAACCGCAGAAAGGATTTGGCTTTTGAAGTCACAGAGGGCTCCTGTTGTGAGGGCTGAGCCAGCGATACAGCTGTAGTGGTAGAGGAGGAATAACAGACAGGAATCTGGTCTGCTATTAGTCCCCTGGGAATCAAGAGAGCTTTCTTGCTTTAATTACTTTGCAAACCCATTAAGCAGTGCAGCCACCGCAGGCAAGGAGCACCTGAAGACAAAGACGTCCTGCGCCTCAGGAGGTCTCCTGACCAGGAGCCTGATTTATGGGCAGGAAGGGTGCTTGTCTCAAGTGAGCTGACGTGCAGAGCTCAGGCCAGCCACATCTTCTGAGCACCATGGGGCCAGTGGAGAACCACAGGCTTTCCACTAGATGGGGACAGTCCAGAGGGTCACACTTGATATCTTTGCACGTTATATCCTTGCAGGAGCTTTTAGAGACTTCAGCTTTTGCAAACAAGGCTGATTAGGCAGCTCCTCAGACAGACCTATTAACCAGACTGTCCTGTCTCCAGAGCCATCAGAAAGGGCACAGGAGCACGTCCCCATGCTCTCTCCTAGAGACAGCAAAGCAGCTTTACAGCCCTCCTGAGTTTATTCAGCTCCGCACTCACCACGTGTGAGAAGATGTTGCCATAACCAGAAAACCGGAGTAACTGAGCTGTAGCTCTTTGGTCTTCTGGGGGCTGTAACCGGCAGAGGCAGCCAAACTTCAAATGAGCAGCCTGCTGACCCCACCGTCAAATGAGCTGGGGCTACAGGGCATGGCTCTATGTCCCCGTGTCACCAGCAGCATAAGTTGGCTGCTGACTGCCCTCCTCCTCTTCCTCTTCCTTCTTCCCTCTTCTGAAGCTGCCCAAGCTCTTCTTCTGTCCCTCAGGCACACTCGAGTTTCAACAGCCTATTACAGATTGCTCCTTTCCTGCACCTTCATCTGTGTTTTTCCACAGTCCAAGCAACCCATATGGAGATAAGGGCTGGCTGGTCTGCCTTCCTGTACAGCATAAGTCAGAGAGCTTTGCTCTTTTATCCTTCTGTTGAGCCTAATGGCTCATTTTTGGCAAAAGCATCTTCCAGAAAAGTAGTGATTGTGGTTGTGAGGGCTTGGAAGGATGGAGAAGCCACCACTTCCCAGGGAGTTTGTTCCAGCAGTTAAAGATCTGCACTGTTAACAATCCCACTCCATTTTCAGCTTGAATTTGTCTGGCTTCAGCTTCCAATCAGTGGTTCTTTTTCTTTCTTTTTCCACTAGATTAAAGAGATCCTCAGCATCCAAAGCTTTCTCCCTGTGGAGGTCCTTACATCCTGTTCAAGCCACGGCTGGTTGTTCCTTCAGCAAGGCTGAACTGATGCTGCTTTTAACATTAGCCCTGAGTTTTATGTGCTTCTTGGACTGTGGGACCTTGGGGCTTTCTCAACCAAACCCTGCACAAGGTCCAGTGACAAGCAGAATGGGGCAGGCCCTCTCCCCAAAGGGAAAATTTGCTAATAACAGAAGAATCAGCTCCAGGAGCAGGTGCTGATGCTGTCCTCCTGAGCTTCCATACACCCATCCTCAGTGATATGACCTGTTTGTCATTTTGTATGTGCACTCTCCTTGAGTGGAGGTACTGGAGAGCTGAGGACTTGGTGAGCAGACTCCTACAACATTTGCTGCCATACTGAGGCTATTTGTGGGTGTGCCCTGAGCACCACGGAGGACGCTGCTGAAAGGGTCTGTGAATGCATGAAGGGCCCAGGAGAGACATGCAGGGAACAAAGCTCCTTCTAGTCCCAAATGAGGGGGCTTCAGGTGGACTGGGCTGCTAGGAGCCAGCAGCATCAGCAAGAGAGGATAAACACTTACTTTGATTCAGGGACCTGTGCCTGTGAAAGAATCGGCCAACATTGCCCAATTCCTTTTTTGCTTAGACTCAGTCCCTGCGGGTGCCCACCACCAGTCCCCTGAAGCTGCTGGCACCTCTGCTTGGGCATCTGTTGCTTTCATCGTGCTGATCCTCTTCCTTCCTGCTCTAACGGCTGCAAACACCTCCTCTCACAGCACTCCTTCCTGCATTGCCTTCCACCTTCACAGCTTCCTGGCAGCTTTCTCTGCCAGCAAGTGGTCTATGGCTGAGGCATGACATGAGAGACTGCCAGTCCTGCACCCCAGTGAGCTTTGGTTAAGGAGAGGGAGGAAGCAGGCACAGTAATGGAGGGCAATTGCTCCATTAGCCAGGGCAGGAGCAGCACTGTAGAGCAGAAGACTTGCTGCTGTGGCTGTGTTGTGCGCCCTGTGCATTTATGGGGGCTTATTTCAGGCTGGCTTTTGTCCATCCCTCTGAACATCTACTCATGGTTAGGGAACAGAAACCACATTACGTTTTGCAACAGCTCTGCAATAAGTCCCAAGTAGCACCACGAGGGGACAGTCAGGAGAGTTGTTCCCAGTCCCAAATAAACTGATAATGTGTGTGTATCCACAGGCTCAGAGAGGAGCAACCTCATCCACTGGTGCCAGCAGCACCACAACCTCTGCGTTTGGGCTGAGCATCAGCCACTTGCCCTACAGCCCAGGGTCTCTTCCAGCTGCACCAGCAGCACAACCCACCAAGCCTCTGATAAGCATCACGTCTTCCCAGACTTCGAGCCACTGCACCCTTTGGTCAGACCCTCTCCCTTGTCTCTGTGTCTTCTGCTCTTTTACTCTAACCTGGGGAAAGGCCAAACACTGACATTAAGGCAAAATTCCTGCTGTGGGAGCAGCAGCCACACAAATCACTGCTGGGTGTGGGTGGCACCAAGGGGACAGCCTGCCCGGACACTGGGAAAGTGGCATGTGGGAGCTGGCCCCTGCCTGCTGCTGCCCTTCGCAAGATGGTCCCCAGCCAGCAGCCTCCACCTTCCCAGTGAGCTGAGCAGATGGAGGAACAGCCAAAACCTCTCTTTTGTCATCACCTTTCCCTAATGGGGTCCAGGCGATGGAGGCCACAGAAAAGGAGCAGAGCTGCCAGGTCAGAGGGCTTGGAAACCAAATGAAGCTTCTTTGCTGTTTCCTGTTCTTGTTCTGCCTTTCACCATAATGCTACTTCTCTCTTCTCCACCGGTGAGCACCAATCCACCCTGGGAAGGGTCTTGCTGTCCCACCTCCTCCACAGCCCCAGGATGGCTCTTTCATCAAGGTGGGCAGGTCTGTCACTAGCATGGTGCCTCTGGGAGATGTGGGCAGTGGGCATGCCCATCCTTCCAAATATAAGCCACTGATGCTCGTCCTAGACAGTGTGTGTCTCTGCCCTGGTCTTCAGTGCGGGAGGAGGAGCCCTGCTCTGGGTCTGCACATGTCCCGCAGCTCTGACGGGTGGATGCCAGAGCTGCTAGCTGGCAGCACGGCTTTGATGCAATGGAGAGTCCAAGCATACACTCTTCAGAGGGCTTTTTTATGGTACACTAAAATGGAAAGATGCCTTAACCCACTGTGACAGCAAGCAGAATTTCGGCACTTTAAATCTGTCTCCTTATTTGCAGATAAAATGAGCATCAGAGCAGACTTAGAGCTCCTGGAAGGCTGAATGCAGGGAGGGTACAGAGAGCAGAAGATGCCACAGTCCTCAAAACATGGTATGATCACAGCTGAAAGAACAAGGCAACACAGGGGATGCCCTCCTCAGACCTGCTTCAGGTGCTTGTGCCAACGCTGTCTGGGAGGTTTCTGTAGGGCACCATTTCCACTCCGCCTTTCAGCAGGCCATGATCCAGCTCGACACCTCCTGGGAGAGTCTTTCCCTCACGCACAACTGAACTGCCCGGGATTTCATCGCTCCCTCCCATGGCCATAGCGAACATCCTGTACAGACAGACAGATCCTGCCCGTCCTCGCCTCGCTCACCCCTTCCCCATCTGCAGGCGTTGCTCCCGCCAGAGCAGGGCTCCAGCATGCAGGGCAGATGGGGGTGCCAGACACTCGCGCAGCGGATTTATGGTCATCAGGAACAGTTTCCATGTGTGTGCGAACTCCAATGGACCCGCTCCCTCTCCCCACCCTTTGCTGCTCTCAGGCTTGGGACGGCGCCACTGCCTGCGTGGCACATGGCATATTGCAGCCTGACCTGGTCTCTGACAGTGACCTCAAAGCCAAGGGTCCCCACCGGGGGAACAACAGCCGCCGTCCTACCCCTGGCAGCGTGTCTGGCTGCCTGTGCACAGCGCAGTGACTCAGTGCTGGGTGTGCAGATGGGCCGGTGCAGCGGCAGGGCTGAATTCCCCCAGCCCTGCAGCCAGCTGGCTGGGCTTGGTGGTGGGAGCGCGAGCGCTTGCAGGAAAGGGCTGTCCATATGCTTCTCTCTATGGATACTGGGTCTCCTCTTTGCCTCTGCTCAGCCCAGCAGCCGGACAGCCACTGGGTGAGCAGGGTGGGCATGGGCACAGGTGGGCGAGGACCTGGCCCCCACAGCCCTGGCCCAGGGAGGGCCCCCTCCCACGCAGCGCAGGGGCCGGAGATGGCTGGGATCTCCAGCTGCAATTAGCAGTGCATCCGGCCAAGCCAGCTCAGCTAATGAGCGCACCGGGGAGCGTGTACATGTGGCAGGCGGGAGTGCAGTGGGGGACCCGCTCCTCCGCCTGGCACCCAGCACGGCACCTCACTGGAGGGCACCTTGGCTCTGCGCACACAGAGACCGGGGCCCCAACCTGTGCCCTGGCTGGGAGGTGATCAGGATGAGTCAGGCAGGTGCCATTGGTATCGAATTGCTCAAAGGCATGGCTTGCACCACAGCTGTGCCCTAGGGACCCCAAGGGATGGTGGGGATGGCTGCAGCCTGGCACCGAGCTTGTTCATACCAGGGCTTTTATGAAAGCCTGGGTAGGAAGATGACAGATCACTAAGGTCCAAGCCAAGGGTCCTCTCTCCTCCAGGACAGACAGTAACTTTACCATCAAGTTCCTCAGTGCCTTTGGGCTAAGAAAAGGAGGTGAAAAATCACCTGCAGCGTCCAAGCATCCGACCACAACGCCATCAGGCACAGACCTCTGCATTGCTGGGATGTTTTCTCAAGGACACCATCAATTCACAGGCAATATCATACTGTCTTATACTACCACAGCTGAACAGGCAGCCCCTGCCACCGCTTTTCCCTCTGATCCCTCCAAGCCTTTCTCATGCTGTATATGAAACCCGTAGGCAGAAGGGAAGTTATAGCATCTACCTGACCAGGAGAACCAAGTATGTCACCATCCACAGCACTAGAAGAAAGTCCAAGAAGACCCATAGTTATCAGGAGGTGGAAGTCTGGATTTCAGCTTTGGCTTTTCCTTGGGGTTTGTGTTGCTCAGGCCCTGCCTAGGAATGTACCCAAGCTTTTCTATGCATAGGCATAACCTTAGAGCACTGTGCATTAAGGGAGCAGAAAATACTACCATGGGTGGTTAAGAAGAGGTGAGTGCCACATGGAAGAACATTCAGAAAAGTCTTTAACATGATGTAACAATCTGAAGAGAAAGCTCACACCTACCTGGGGAGCTCTCCAGTGAAATAAATGTATTACATCCCTCTGGACTGTTTCAGAGAGATATTAAGGAAAGAGAGATGGAGTATGTACACTGCATGTCTGAAATGAGCTTAGAGCTACTAAATGCCAGAGTGGCATTTCAAAGGCACTGCTCTGTGAAGGGTGAATATCAGTGCTGCTCCTGCCCTCTTTTCTTCCACTCCTCACTCCCACACACTCGTGCCGATGGGTATAGGTGCAGGCAGGCAGACTGACATACCTGTGAGAGGCTTATTTGAAGTGCTTCTCAAGCTCAAGCCATGCAGTCAAGCCCTGATTATTATACAGATGGCTGCCCCAATCACTCAGGAAGAAAAAGCACTCCAAGTGATACATGGAAAAGTTATCTCAAAAACAATAAGGCATTAAAACGCTTGAGATCAGTTGCATGAAAGTGGGCAGGAACATTCCTGTTCCCCAGCCTGATCACAACAGTGCTCAGGCCAGGGAATCTCATGTTGCCCAGTTTTTCCTGCTTTGCTGCCTGTTAGTCCAGCAAGAGAAACCCATTCCCTCATCTGCACCTGGAAGGAGGCTCAGAGACATGGCCTTGCCTCCCCCGCTGCAGCACCCGTCCCTTGCACCAGACATTGATGGCACCACCTCGGAGGAGGGTAGAGCTGCTCTCTCACTGCCACATGAGGCCACTTTTGCGGAGCCAAGCTGCACTGTACCAGCAACCACCACAGCACAAAGCCGGGAATGGACCAGCTTAAACCATCACTTTCAAGGTTTCATTGCACTCCTTCCTGCAAGCAGCTATTCCCAGGTGCTCTTGCATTTCCCACCAAAATGGTGAGAGTTTACAAGTTTATTTTCAAGCCAAGGCTAACACTCAGGAAACACAGAGCAAGACCCATCAGGCTGCCAGGGTTTGCTGCCAGTGTCTACACCCAGAGGGTGGCTCTGCTCTGTGCACACCCGACCTACAATACCCCTCACTAGCTCACAGCATGGCCCATGACAGTGGAGAGTATCTTGTTGTACCTAGAGCACCACAGAGATTTTTCTGCTCCTTCTCCCACACATAACAAATCCCCAAGTGCTGCAGCCCTGGGGCAGAGGCAGGATGAAAAGCAGCAATTTAGAAGCTAAGACTTACATAGCAGTGCCCAACAAGAAACCCCCGTTATCTGTGCTCCCAATCCCCAAACGTGACACCCACACAACATGAGTTTCCTTATGCCATTTGCTGTAACATGCCCTAACAGAGGCAGCACTAAGATGAGCAAGACCAGCAGCATCCGAGGGCTGCAGCTGGAGGACAGGGAGGAGGGGTCTCATGGCAGCACAATGCTTGTATGGTGATGGACCACAAGTCACTTGGTTTTCTATGGGGAGCTCTTCAGCATGAGGATTGAGAGTTGTATTTGCATTGCCACACCGTCCTTGGACCACACAGAAAACTCCCCCTGGACCGGGCAGCTACCTGGCACCTAAGCACACCCTCATAAAAGGCTCAGCTTCAGCTCAGCATCCCAAAACATGCCATCCTCTTATCTGACAAGCAGGGATCAGCAGTGGCAGGGGAGGTATTGCAAAGGCTGCTGCAGGCAGCCCAGCCCTGGCTCCTGGCTCCCTGAGGAGCTGCCAGCTGGAGCTGTGATTGATGCTGTAGTGGTGTGACCCTTCTCTCAGCAGGCAGCTGCCTCACACCCCCCATGTGCAGAAACCTCTTTGTCATAGCAGCTAACAAGCAGATTGTATTTCACAGCACCATGGCCCCGCACAGGTACAGCCAGTGGCTTTCATCTCCCTGATAGCTCCCACGGGAAAAGAGCTGCCCTGTCATAGTCGGGTCTCACTGGCTGTTTGCACCTTTTAAACCCTCCGCCGGTTTGCACCTGCCCATGGCTCTTTTAAAGGACAGGAACAGAGGGAATGGGGTTGGGGAAATACCCACTGGAGTTTGTGCAAGAGCATGATGGTGGGATGTGGGAAATAAAGACTAAAACCTGTAGCAGAGCAAGGAAACAGCCATGAGGGGGTTGGCTTCTAACTTATTGGGAGAGGTATCATTAAATAAACAGCAAAAACAACTCTAAAGACCCCCATTGTGTTTAACAGCCTGGGGTTTATTCCTCAAACTCCTTCTCTGGCTTTAATCCCGCTCCTCACTGCATGTCTGCCCAACTGCTCCAGGGCTGCTGCCCTCGCTGCTCCGGTGGTTTGGCTGTGGGTCACCTGCAGCCCCCACTGTGCCAGGGGAGCTGGCTGTGGGTTGCCCACTGTCCCTGCTGTGGCAGGAGAGCTGGCCTGCACCCATCCAGCCATGAGCAACCTGGGGGGACCCTGAGGTCCAGGGGAGGTGGGGGGGATGTTTCTTCCCCAGGACAATTGACTCTTCAGAAGAAATCCATCAAGTACTCGCCCCAGGCTCAGAGTAATCTTAGACAAAGCTCAAAGCCTCCAGGCTCCCCATGGCCTGGGGCCCCAGAGCTGGCAGGTGTGCTTGGCAGAGGGGTGTGTGCAGGAGCAGCCCAGGGTGCTCCAGGGGATATCCAGAACAGCAGAGGCAGGGCTCTGTGCCCTCTCACTCATTGGTTTGCGCTCCAGAGCCACCCACCAGGCCATGCTAGGGGGCTAAGCACAGACCTCTTGTTGCAGACACCTCCCACATCCCCTCCTGACCCCTCGGGGATGCTGTCACAGGGGTGCTGTAGGTTCATTGGCTGAGTAGGTAGAGCTCACCAAGATGTGCTTCCCTCAGCCTCTGCCACTCTGCAGCTGCTCCTAGATCCCAGCGCAGCACCTAAGGCAGGTTCGCAGCAGCAGGGCTGTGCACCTGTCCTTACATGGATTCCTGGCCCACCTGCAGTGTCTGCCAAGTCATGAATCCAGAAATCCCTTCCAGGAGAGATGCAGAGCACCCAGCCACTCTGCATGGCTCTCCACTTAGAAGGAAGGGTATTTACAACCCTTTTCAAAAAAGATGAAAAAAACACTTGCTACTTTTAACAGGGTTTTTCACATGGTTTCTTCATCAGCACTGTGTGTGCTGGGAGTCCCCCCTTGCTCAGGCATTTTGGAAAAGTGATGGATGGTGCAAGGCACTGGTGAGAACTGCCTCTCCCAGTGAACTCAGGAATGCCCTTCACCTCAGTCTCCAGAGATCTGAAGTTGGGTGCTGAGGCTCCAGCCCGCCTTCCGCTGGGCTGGCTCACCACTAGCAATACAGCTGCCCTCCCTGTGCCATGCGTGGTCCTGCCACATCCTTCCATCCCTCCTTCCCTCCCTCCAGCTCCACAGTCTGCACTGTCACCCCTCGGTGGCACAGCCTCCCTCTCGTGCTACCGACCCTGGGCACTAGATGGAGATTCAGCTGCAGAGGTAACACTCTTCCACCTGCCTCTATCATGTTGTGTTTGACATGAACTGACATCTCCTATTAATACTGCAAGAAACATATCTGAAAAAGTTCATTTTCATGTAGAGTTCTGACAGGCCACAAGAAGAGAAACATCCCAGTAAATGAGTGGGTAGATGCCAGTACCAATGCAATGTCTTCGGGCAGACCTACCGGCAAGGGGTTGAAGTTCTGGTCCACGAGGTGGTTGTGGCTGTGGTCGAGGAAGGAGTGCCGCACCACCACATCAATGCCCCGGCTAGCCAGCAAGCCCAGCGTGTTCAACCACCTGGGGATGGAGGGAGCAGAGTCAAGTCACTGTGGGGGGCACTCCTCAGCCACAGTGGCACAGCTGTGCTCCAGGTATGGCACTGCTCTTGTGCACCTGACCTGGTGCCTGTTCTAAGTGCCTGAGCCGAAGCCTTCAAATGGTTTTGCATGCTGGGTATTAACTGGCTCCCACTGTCATTGCCCAGGCAAGCCTGCATGATTCTGCCCCTGCTGCAGCCACCTCTGCCCCAGCTGTGCCCACATTTCATGTTCCAACACTGTGCCTGAGCCACTGCGTAGACCCCAGAGTCGCAGCCCTGCGCCCAGAGCCCGGGGTGCCCTCCCAGCCTGCACCCTGCACCCACCATCTCAGCAGTGGGGATCAAGCATTGCAGCAGCCTGTCTTCTCACCACCCCCTCGGCAAAGACTTCAACCCTTGCGGCCTGCCACAGGCCAGATATCCCAGGGATGCCCTGTCTCTCCCCACAAAGCCCATATAATCTTCCTCCATCTTTCATGATCACAACCAGCTCTGAAGATGTGAACTGGTGCTCTGCAGCAGGGTGCCCATGCTGCTGGGCTGTGCCAGTAGACAAGCCCCAGGAGCCAGGAATGGTTGTGGCTTCAAAAGAGAGAAAATGGTTTCCAGAGTAGAGTACTGCTGACTTTCCTGTGCTTTCCAGGGCAGGTGCCCTGGGAGTGAATGCACACAAGAACACGTGGTTGCAGCCTGAATCAAAAACACAGGCTGGAAGGAGATCTGGATGATCCTGAGCTGCCAAGCAAGGCAAGTCTGCTGGGATGCCAGCCCTGGGTCCTGGATCTGGCATACCTGGATCACACCTCCCCTTCCACACCCATGCCCTGAGGGCACACCATGGGTACCCGTGCGGGGTTCGAAGCAGTCCCCTCTTTGTTCTGCTTCTCTGAGTATGCCAGGGACAGGGTCACCTAGAGGAAAGCAGAGCTGAGGAAGGGTGATAAGGATGCTAACGAGAAAATAATGGTGCCCGGGCTACCGGGGGAGTGCCAAAGGGGAGTACAGGTGGAGTGTCTGGGCACAGAGCTGGCTCTCTCCTGGCTGCAGCAGCTTTGTAGCACCCCAGCCCGCAGAGCCCGTGGGGGTGGCAGTGCCCTGGCACCCGTAACTCACAGGAACCCAGCCGCATAGGAATTGGAGAGGTTGTTCATGCCTCCGGCTGAGGTCGCACCAATGCCTTCCAGCCAGATCTTCTTTCCCGGTGTGTACGTGTTCACTACCTGCACAGGACAAAAAAGCAACAAAAATGACTCTCATGAACCTGTGATTTAAAGCCTCTGCTGTGCTCCGGGAAGGCTTACGGAGACCTTTTGGTGACAACACTGCTGGGCAGTCAGTGCCTGTGTGGCCCTGTCATGGTCACTAGATGTCTTCACCACACCTGAGTGGTGGGAGATTGGTCCTCACTCTCTCCTGCCGCTGCCGTATTTCCCCATGCAAGGTGGCCACCAGCCACAGGGATCACCCCAGTCCCGATGACTCTGCAGAGTGGCAGCCCTGGGACATGTATTGGAGCTGCCTGGAGGAATGGCAGGCACCCAAGAAGAAACCAGTGGATGCCCCTGGCCACAGGCAGAGTCATCCCCATGGCTAAGCAGGGGCTGCTTTGGTGGCCAAGGAGTCCCTGGCATGGGTGGGACATGCAGGTCTGAGCACGCTTGTACAACCCTTACAAGGTTCCAGCCAGCAGTGCAGACACCTGTGATATGCCAGGTGGGACAGGAAGGCTTGGGTGACTGGAGATGCCCTTTCCCAGCACAAGCAACCTCTGGCACTGCACAATGCTCCGCTCTCTCTCTTGCAATCCCACTTCTCCAGATCGGGTGATGAGCTCCTGTGACCAGATGTCTGCAAACCCAGCAGCCCAAGGAGCACTCTGCACAGCCTGATGGATCCTGCCCCATTAGTGAGGAACACTGGAATGTGCTGGATGGACTGGGATCCCTCAAAGATGTTAAATACGCCAGCTCTGGGCTGCCTCCCACTCACAGCCTGTGAGAGTCGACATCCCTGACTGAAGCCCCAGAGGTGTTGGCATCCTGCCTGTAATTATCTAAGCCCGCCACCTTCCCCGGTCAGAGAGGAAGCAATAAAATAGGGAAGTGGACAAGCCCAGCTGCTCTAATCAGCCCCGGCAGGATGCAAGGACTCAAAGCCAAGCTGGAGGCTATTAGCACCCAGTGCTGTGCTTTTGCTCAGCCACACTGGCATTCCCAGGAGAGCCCTTTCACAGCCTGGGCTCACGCAAACCAAATCCTGCCCTGTGGGTGCGAAGGTTCCCCCAGCCCACACTGAGGGCATCTCTTTGCTGCCTCTGCTCCTGGGATGGATGGATTCCTGCTCCCTTCCCAGCAGGTTCTTGACCTGCAGCAGAGGTGGGATATGCGCCATCACTTTTGGTAGGGGGCTGTACTTCTGTATGGGAGCAGTGTCGGAAGATGCTTCTTGCCTGAACCCCTGCGCTGATCGCACTGGCCGCCCTGCCATGGCTCCCTGCAGCAGGAGGATCATCCACGTGCGTGGATGATTCCCGGCTTGTGCCAGAGGACTCAGCAAGCAGCTTCTCTCCTCCAGTTTTGCTGTGCCAACCCTCGCATCCCCTTTCCTGGGGCCTCTTTGAGTTGTTTACTCGTCCTACAATTTATCCCTCAAGGAATTAAAACAGTAAGACATTGTGGTGACTGGTACGGTATGAAAACCGAAACAAGGCAGATGGACTGACATCTCTAGTCCCTAAAGCCTTATCTGCTTACTAGGTGTTCCTTACTTCTTCCAGGACTGACAGCTAAGCAGGCCAGTCACAGCCCTGGCCCCCACATCAGCTGGAGCAGGGGGACTCTGCAAAGCCCCCATCCCCTGCCCCGCTGCTGGAGGTGAGCTGGGTCCCCATGACCGGTGGGGAGAGGAGTGCTGGCTGCAGGCTCCACTGGCCAGGCAGAGCTGTGGGCTCTGACACAGCACTCCAGCAACAGCTGGGTTTTATATCACAGTCAAAACATGATCATCATGGGAAAAAATAGTTGTTCATAATGATCAAGATTCTCCACTAGTGAAAAATGCAACTGTCACAACTTTGTGAGCAACATTTTTAGGCACAGTCAGTGAGTGAGGCAAGATATTGCAGTAGGAGACCCCTCCTGAGCAGGCACGTCACCAGCCCTGCTCTGGCTGGTTTGGTACCTCTTGGTTGCTCCCTCTTCTACTCATCCTCAGGAGCAAGTTTCAGAAAACATCCAGGTTATGTGCTCCTACCTTCAGGAAAGGACACGTGGAAGACTCAAGCCAGCCAGCTGCTTCAGAAAGGCTTTGCATGGCAGTATCTGCCCCCATCCCCTGCATCCACCCCACGTCCCATCACACTTGCACAACCCACACCATTCTACAGCAGCTTCCCTCCCAACCCACCACACATCTCACCCCAGGGCCAGGCCCCGTGCTGCCTGGTCTGTCCTCCCGGCCCCTGCGTGAGGGCTGGCTGCATTTAGGCTGTTAGCATTGCCACCCCCAGCTGAGGCCAGAGTCCCAGCCAGCAGCTGTGCCACGGCCAGGCACCATGGGCATGGTGCCCTCTCACCCCTCGCAGACTCACGCACTTTCTGGATTTTCCTGATCTGGTCAGAGAGTGTGTCTAACAGGCGTGTTTTCAGGAAGTCCGTTGCTTTGGCCACTCGGCCGTCAATGTAGTAACTGGAAGGAAAATAAGAAGAGAAGGATCAGACAGCTGGGATTAGCTCTGCCCTGAACCATGCTCTCCCATCCTGCTGCTGCCCCACACCAAGAAAACTCTTCCCTGCTGGAGTCTCTGCTTGCACCCTGCCCTGCCCTGGCCTTCTAGCCATGCCTGTGTCTGACAGGTGCCTTCAGTCTCCAAAACAGAGTGTGAGGTGGATGCACCCTGAACACTGAGCGTCCTGCCCTGCAGAAACCACAGGAAGTTTTGTACTTGCTTAACTATTGCTGATGAAACACTGGGTGCAGAATGCAAAAGCCTGGGAGCAAAATGCCACCTGCAAAGGCTTAGCAGCACCCTTTGCACTGATCTCATGGAGACCCCATGGAAAGAGACCCTCTAACATGATGCCTGTGCCTGGGGTCCACCATCAGGGAGATATTGGGACATCTGCTCACCTGGCTCAACCTATCCATACCCATTCCCTGTCCTGGGGAAAGCCTGTTTCCAAAAGGCAGATAAGCCCAGCATCATTGCCACTGGAAAAATTGCTTTTACAGGATGGCAAAATACAAGATGCACAGCTAATGGCTGAAATGAAGGGCTCCTTAGCAACAGGAAAACACTACACAGGCACCAGAGAGAAGTGTCCCGAGCCGCAAACACCATCTGAGAAACAGTGGAAATTGCTGCAGTAAACATGTGAGAGGGGACAGGGCAGGCTGCCCATGGGAATAACTGCATTGTTCTGTCCGGGTTGTGGGACACTTTCCATTCAATGCCTGGTCTGCTCCCAGCACAACCTGCAGCTTCCTTGCTCATTCTCTCAGCAAAGCCCACAGCCCAATCCTCTATTTGAGAAATGCCATGTACATTACCTGCAAGGGATGCCCTGCTCTCAGAGAGATCCCTCTTGCCCTGGGAATGCCAGGGAGCATTTTCCATACAGATGGCTAACTCCTGCTCTCCATGTGCGTGTTTATATAGTACACAGCTATAGTGCTGCTAATCATGGGAATCATCTGTCTCTAAGTGTGGGAGGAAGGCTCTGAAATGCCTCAATACTGTCTCCTGGCTCAGGACATACAGTGAAGCAGTCTGTCCTGGACCACAAACACCTGTGGCTGGAGGAAATCCCAACCCGCTCCTCCTGAGGAAGTGGAGCTGGCACCTCTTGCCCCATGCAAGGAGCAGTGGCAGCCCTTGCACATCTCCCAGAGGCCCCTCCCAGCCTTGCAGGGACATCAGGACATCTGCTGCAGCATGCACTGACATATTCCTGGGACAGCCATTGGGCTTATAAATAGGTTTTGCAAGAGAAACTTTCTGAACCTCCTCCTCCCAAATCTACAGTGTGCATCAGCCACTTGACACGGTGAGCCCCAGAGTGTGTCGGAGCAGTGCTGGGGTGATGGGGGTGCACAAGAATTACAGCAGCTCTGGCTAGGGCTGACTTGGCTCAACCATTGCCTCCCATCCCTCACTGGAGCCACGTCCACTCGGTGTTCACCAGAGTTACACAGACCCTTCTGCTTCTCCACAGACTTCAGTGCAGCCATGGTGCTGTGATGTGTAACAGAGTGAAGGCTTGGAGTCTGAAGAAAGGTGGATTCACCTGTCCAGAGCTGGTTGCTCCATAACATGCACCTCATCCACACCAGCAGGCAGCTGTAGTGGCCACAGCAGCTGCTTCACTTGGTTGCTGAAACGCAGGAGCATCCCCAAAGGATGCTGTGGGTTAACTCAGCCTCAGCCAGAGCACCTAGCACATGCACAACATGCGTGAGCGTGCACAGAGGATTTCTACATCTCATTGCTCCAAATCACTAACCAGGTAACAGTAAATGCACTTGAAGCTTTGCAGGGCTTGGAGGTCTGCAGGGCTGCGGTGAAGAGGGAACAAGGCCAGCACTAACTGTCCCAGAACAGAAATGCATTAGAGGCTTAACTAGCAAATGCATCAAATGACAAGAACCTCCTCTGTCAACCCTCCCTGAGGTGTATGGTCCCAGCTGTGTCCCCGGTGAAGCACGGGATCATGCCAGCATTGCGTAACCTGGGGAAGGAGGCAAGAGGCATTTCTGTATGTCCATGGTGACTGAAAGGTGCTAAGGGCAGAGATTATCTCCAGGGGGGACTTAGGAAGTGTTCAAAATTGTTTCAATCACTTATACACTATCGAATGTCTGGCTGCCGGGAGGAAAGCAGATCTGTAAGCAGCAGGCAGTGGTGGGGTTTACAGAGATTACTTTTAAAGACAAAATTACAAAGCAATGGACTCTGGGGATAGCAGATGTTTGGATTTTAGCACAGCACTTAAGAACTGAACAGAAACTATTTTTTCAGACTGCTGTGGACTAAAAATCCCATCACCTGGGCTGAAAAGCGGCTGAAAGGCCATAAAAAGAAGGTCGTATTGACTGGGAAAAGATGTAGTTAGAGAGACCTCAGTCTGCCTATGGTCCCTCCAACGTAGCAGGCTTTCTGCAGGTTGACTTGTCTGCACCAGCTAATATGGTCCCAGAGCCCAGAATAAACCCCTCTGGGAGCCAAGGCAGGCTTGCACATCCTCATCATTGCACTCAACCACAAGGTGTGCTCTGAGCTACAGCTCTGCTGCCACAGGAGAGGAACATGTCTCCAGGAGCAGCCCCAGAGGAGCACATCTCTGATCGATGGATCTGCCCTCCCAGTGACTGCACAGAGGAGCAGCCTGGGAAAGTGCTGCTGTGCTGGGCACAGCCGAGAGCCTGCACAGAAGAGAAATGCCCCGGGACAGTGCCATGGTCACATTTTTTGACACTCTCATTAACAACCCTGAGAAATAAGAACTGGCAGAGAGACGAAAGGCAAAAATAAAACTTATGCAGTAGTAGGAAATCTTGTTGGTAGCAAGGAGGGGAGATCTAGGTATTTAAGCAGAGCATGAAGACAATTATAAGCTTCTGTAAGATGGACAAGGATCCCTTGCAGATCTACCTGGGAAGTTCTCAGACACCAAGAGGTACTTTCAACCTCCTCAAATTGGGAAAGAGGGAAAATGGCACCAATTGCATGATGCTTGTGAGAAAACAAGAGGCACTGAGGTTTTTGCTGCCTTGGTACCTATTCAGGAATGGGTGAGCCATCGCCAGCTGTAGTTTTCATCACTGACACAAGAGCACTTCTTTTTGAGAACTTTAACTGTCAGTAAAGGCAGCATAGAAATCCACAAAACACAAACAACTAACAGATCTTTAAAGCAGGAGAAGCGCTCGTTAGACGTGGATTATTCCCACAAGCAAAGGCTGCAGCTTTGCTGATATTTACAGTGAATCAGTGCACTTTAAAAAAACCAAAAAAACAAAAAAACAACACCACAACAAAACAACCCCAAACAGTCACAACTCTCCAACCTCCAAAAGAGCCAGCAGCAGCTGCAGAGAGCTCCAGTGCTGACAAGTACGTCCCCAGGCAGCAGTGCTGTGCACCAGCAGCTGGGCCAAGCCAGTCCTGAGGGCCACGGCATCCGCATCCTCCTCTCCCCATGGTCCGAGTGCCAAAGGAGATGAATGGACAGACCCTCCCCAGCACGGGCAGGGGTCTCTGGCAGCTGCAGCTCTGCAGAGACAGAGAAGGTAGCTCATAGACAAGCTATTTGTCTCTAGCATGGGGTAAGGTTGTCTTAGCACACCTCAGATCCTCCAGTGGGCTCTGTGTATGATGCAGCAGCAGAGATGGCCCCAAAGCCCAAGAGATATCGGCATGCCCACCATGGGCACAGACCATGCCATTTGTCATAATATAGGAGAGAACAGATATGGGTGATTACATGAAGAGCTCACTCATTGTGTGCCCCAGTTTGATGCCACTATCTCTGAAGACAGACAATCTGCAGGAATCAGACAAGAAAAAGAGTGATCTAGCAAATAAATCCTAGATGAGACATGTCTCAGATGAAGAGCCGTGTACAGCCACTTTGGGTGGGGATCATTATATTATACAAAGCTGAAGCTACTTGCAGAGGAAGGGGTACGCCATCTCTAAAAAAATCCATTTGAATATGGTCTGCGATCATCACTTCGCAAGGGTGGTGTGACTATGCCACTCCAGAGGTGGCCAAACCAGAGCACGGTGGGCAGGGATTTGTGCCAGTGCTAGGAAATGCACCACCCCAATTCCCAGCCTTCATCCCTGACTGGAGCTGTAGCATGAAACTTGAGGCACAAAGGTGAGAGATGGGAACAGTACACCAAAAAAAGCTGCTGCCAAAGGGTCTGCTGAAGCAGGGCTGAGCACAGCTGCCAGCCAGAAATGCTCATGTTCTTGGGCAGGCTGCAAGGCCAGGATGCACGTAGCCCTTCCAGAGAAGGGCAGTGCCAGGCACCTGGGCGAGCCTGAGGATACAGACAGGTCTGTATCCTGTCACTTCTAGGGCTTGTGCTGCCTTTAAATGGTTTTCTGGAAAGATCCACAATTTGCTGCATAGGACCATCAGCATCATCCCATATTTAATGAAGGCAGTGCATCGGCTCCTGCGCAGATGGTTTCATTTACCTCCCCTTTCATTTTAAAGAGAAACCTTTGCCCCTATTATCTGACCTCTTCTTCTGTTGCAGTTAATTACATTAAAGCCCACTTCCCAAAGCTCAGGAATTTCCGGATCTACTCTGTTGCCTGCTGCTATGGGGAAAGTCTGCTAGGAATTAGGGCACCCGCCCGCTGGGGATGCTGAGCAGGGCAGATCCCCGCTGTCAGCATGACACCCCCCACCACCACAGCTGTGAACCGAGACACCTCTGCCGACAGAGGCAGCCCTGACCCCTGAGCATCTTCCTGAGGAGAGGGCAGAGCCCCCACCTGCAGCACAGGACACAGGCAGCCCCACTGCTTCCCCTGGAGAGGAGAGGCGGGATATGACCTGCTCCCCCCAGGGAAAGACCTGCAGGCACCGGGGAGAGGCACTGCCCGCCTCCAGTCAACTAATACATTCACCGATAAAGAAGAAAGACAGGGGGCTACTCTCTGGCGCTTAAGGCACAGCTCACACCCATGCCTTTCTCTGCCCCCAGACAAGGCACCTCTGCCCATCCGACTAGTGGGAACCTACTCCAGCCCTGGAGCCACATCTCCCCTGGCCATACCCTGGCATCACCGGGGACTGTGCTAGTGGCCAGAGCTACAATGCTGCCTTGGACTGCGCCCTCCATCAGGTGGTGCAGAGCATGGCAAGCCAGTGGGGAAAGCCATGCCCTGGCCAGGTTTATTTACAAGCAGAGATGGGCCAAAGATTGTTTCACGTAACCTCTTCCTCCAGGTACTACCTCAGAAGACACCACACTCTGAGCACATGCAGCAGGTTCATCTGAGCCCAAATATATACCCTTGGTATATACATCAGTGTTTGTAGGCCTGCTGGGCAACCATCTCCCAGCACCTTTGGGAGATTTGTCCCCTGATATTGCTACTGCCTCGAGAGCGTCTCTGCCTGTACTCTCGTTGCGTCTAAGCCAGAAGAGATGTCACCCAAACCAAGTCCAGCAAAAGCATTTTAAGCAGCATCCCCCACATGCCCATGTGCCCAATGTCTCTGTTTTGCCACATAGGGTAGGTGAATTTCCATTGTGGAAGATAACGTTGCATTCTCCAAGGAGCAAAAAGGATAGATGTTCACTGGCTTTGAAGATGCAAACATTTACTTTTCCTGTAATTAACAGGGATTTGTGCTTCAGACACAGCATTGCTTAAGGATTTGCCCATTAAATATGCAAAACTTGGAGTTTTGCAACAACACTTCGGATGGAAAAACAACTGTACAGACTCAGCGAGCAAACCTGAGGATGGGGCCAGGTGTGGCAGCGGGTTTAACGGGCAATGAATCGAGGATGCCAGCACCAAGCAAAGAGGTGGCTGCGGGGAGGTTTCTGAGCAGTGGAAACCCACATCCAAAGACTGAGTGGGCCCACAATAAACCGAGCATTTACTCATAATCAAACATAACAAACAAATTATCAGGGAAATACTGAAACTCTTGGAGCCACTGTCAGTCCCACGTGCCACACCCTCCTTTAGTGGAAATTCCCCAAGCGTTTTGAAGCCGTTCACACATCCCTCTCCAGCAACACATTACTTCTGAAGAGGGAGGCACACATGCTGAGTTACATATGTAAGTGAAACCATTCTCAGAAAGGCTGGCGAGGCTACTTATTTCCACCCAGTGTCACTTTTCTGTCAGATACATTTCAGATATATTCTGTTTTCACACAGAGAATAGGGATCCCTGCAATGTATTCCCTCTCAATTCCCTTTCTGGATCAAACACAGCCTTTTCAAAGGAATAACAGATTTGACAAATTTATAACCAATATCCCAGGAGAACGTTAGGGTTTGGAACAGAAATGTTCATACTTGAAATTAGACAGCAGTTTAGTTTCCTGCTAATAATTTTCTTCTTGGATACAAAGGAACGTGTTTTGTCTTGTTTTGCTGTTTGGAGCAGAGGGATGAGACACTGTTTTGACATTTATTCATAAACAGTACAGAAGCCCTGCTCAGAGCTGTGGCCATTGCCAGTCCTTGCAAATGCACATGAGTGCAATCTCTAGAGCTGCAAACCTGGGCTGTGGCAGAAGCAGCTCCTGCACTGCAGTGGCAATGGGTCAGCGAGCAGCACCTCGGCTCTGCTGGTCCTGGCAGGGACCTGCACCAGCCCCCCTGCTCACAAGTTGCTGCTCCAGCACAGCCTCTCAGCGCCAGAGCTGCCCAGCACTTCGCACCAATCCTGTAAGAAAAGGTTTCAAAGCAGCCATGTGGGCAAATTCCCTGCACACCAGGATGAAATTCCACATCTGAAGCCTGGAAGTTTTTTCCTTCGGCTCCTCCAAGGGCTTGGCCCAGTGATCAAGCCCCATTTTGCAGAAAGTGAATTCCTGGACTAAGTAAATGTGATCAGCACATCGTGTAATCATGAAAAGCAAATTCCCAGCTGAGACATAGATCATCATTGCACAGCATGAGCCTGTAAGTAACACAAATCCTGCTCCAAATGCTCTGCTACCCCACTGTCCCCATTGCACCAAGCTGCTGCTGCCCAGCAGGGAAGCGCCAGGAGCCAAACAAGCAATGCTGCGGCACAGCAAGGCAAGCCAGGCTCCCCGAGGAACAGGACTTGCTGGATGCTGGTGCTATAAACCACTCTGAGGTGCCAACAGTTGCTTCTGTAGGAGGCTCCAAGGTTAACACAGCAACAGAGAGACCCAGAACACACTTGCAGGAAAACCTCATGTGTTAAAATCCACTAAGCTCTTTTTAAGAGCAGGTCTCCAGGTGGGCTTTACAAACCGTGTTGCTACACTTCAGCAAAGCAACCTGAGCACCACATGAAAGGTCTCTGCAGAGGACCAGTTTGGGGAAAAAGTCCTTGTGGGCAGCACACCCAAGCCCACCTTAGACCTGAGATCCTGGCTGCCACGCTCAAGGCCAGTGCCCCACGTGGGAAGTTTAACGCAGCATCAGGGCAAATCCACTTTTTTCTGGGAGCAGGGGTGTCTTACATGGGTTTTGCTCCAGCAAATGCCTGTCTCTGAAATGTGTCCTTTCTGTGACAGGAGAGAGTGCTACCTGTCCCACAAACCCTTTTTCTATCAATTCTGGCAGCCACTGCTGTGCTTGCACACTGCCTCACCTTTGCACTGGCATTTGCACTCCCAGTGCAGGGGGTCACAGCCTGATGGGAAATTACCTCTGGGCACAGCATGTAAACTGGGGCAGCTGGAAATAAGAGGAAGAACAAGATGTCCATGGATTTTCCCCCAAATAAGAAAACCTTTCCCTCCACTTGGTGTTCATCATGCCCAGTGTTACAGCTCAGAGCTTGCCTTGGCTCTCCAGAGCTGCAGCACATGTACATGTGTAGGAACCAGGGGAAATCAGGTATCAGCATCTCTCTGGTAGACCCAGTTGGGCCTGGATCTTGGATGTTGACCTTCTTTCCATCTACACCTGCTTATGGGGCCCGATCTGCAGTGCAGGACAGCAGCATGCCTATGGACATCTGAGACCGTACAAAACGGAGTGGGGAATGGGGCTTTACATATTCACCATTGGACTAAGCTACCTCTCCCTCCTCTGGGCCAAACCCCCTCAGCTTCAGGCCAGTGACTGCAAGGAGACATTGATGGGGTGAAAGGAAATGTGCTTTTAGATAGTCTCACACATCTGTCACAAGTGGCTTTTGCTCCCCTGCTGTCCTCACCCCAGATGTCCATGGGGACCCAGCAGTCCAGTGCAGGTTTTGTTTCCAGCAATCAGACAGGCCAGGCATGCAGGCAGGGTTTTTTAGCCTCTGTCTCTTCTGCAGTGGTAAAGGTTGGTACATCTCCTGTATTTGTTCCAGAGGCTCCAGAGGGAGGGACAGAGCCTCTTTTGCCTATTCAAATGCAGCAGAAGGACAGAGGAGGTGTCTGCCCCCTTTCACACCCAGACAGCACATCAGGTCTGCTCCCAGCGCTGTCTGATCACTGCAATTAGTGTTGGAAAGTAGAAGGAATGGTGAATACCTACTGTTGCCAGGTAACAGCATCCACCGTACTGCCAGCCACCTTCATGAACCTATTAGGAAAGAGAGGAAGAAACCATATAAGCCCAATGTTACCACAGGGGAAGTCCTAAAACAATCAATGCCCATCCTACATCACAGGATACCAAAAGTAGTCGCCGCACTCATAGACGTTTTCTAATGAAGTCTTTGCATCCTTAAATGGAAATAATAATTTATACTTAATACAAACGCTTGTAGCAAGCATAGCTGAGAATAATGGAGTGAAACCCAATTCACAGCAGAGGCTCTGAGCTTGGGACAGGTAGGAAGAGCTCTCTGGGCACAACAGCATTTCAGGAAGAAGATCTCAGGGTGTGCACTTAGTTCTAAGACTGCAACAACCCTCAGTAGTGATTAAAGAAAAAGTTTTAAATGCCCATCTTAATAGGAGACACTTATTTGCCCAACATGTATTTAAGTTGAGAAACTCCTTCCCTTGACTGAGGCGAGGACTGGGAAAATGGAAGAAAAGGCTAGCAAAGCTATTAGACGCAAAGAAGCCACCTCAGCAAGCAACTGAGCATTGGAGGACAGGAGGAAAAGCTAGACAGGTATTGCTATATGCTTCCCCTTTCCTGATGCTCTTTCTTTGGGACTGGCTGTTAGCAAACTGGTGGGATTTCTATGTGGCTGCACATTTAGTCTGTCCTGTTCCTATTACCAACCACAGCACTTCCATGCACAAAGTTACACTGAGTTATATGTATGTATTTGTCTCCTGATGGCTTATGACCCAACTATTTTGAAGACAACGCACCTCCTTCAGACAGCTCCTTTTTAAGTCAGACCTGAGGCTACACAGGTGTACCTGCTTATGCTGCTGATGCCAAAACCAAAGCAATTCCTAATCTTGGGAACTGTATGTGACCACCACAGCAGCAGCCTCTGGCACAGGCTCGCTGCCATCCATGATAGTCACTTCCTGGCTCCCTGGTCCAGCAATCCAAACTGCCCCTTGGAAAACTGTGGCTTCCAGGAGGAAGCCCAAGCAGTTACTCTGTTCTTACACTTAGGAGCAGAGATGTGAAAACACACCAAGGCACATATTGACTGGACAAGCATGCTTTTCTGTTCAGTGGTGTAACATGCGCTGCACAGCTGATGCATTTTGGAAGTTAAGATGTATGCACATGACAGGAGACATTGGTTTGAGCCAGTGAACATGTTGAGAAAGAAACCAATGCTGTATTTTCTCGGATTGCTCTTTGGTGCATGGAGATCCTGGAAACACAACAGGAATCACACAGCTGTCCTGACTCCATCAGGACATAGGGATGCATGGCATTGGGTCCTGCAACCCCATGTCCCCCAGGACAGCCCTGTGACCAAGGGTGGGGAAGGGAAGGTTTGTGATGAGAGACGAGACCTTTTATCAGGCTCGTTGTCATTGCAGAGCAGAACAGCAAGCTTTCCAGTGCACGAGCCTCTAATCAAGTCTGAAACAAGAGCAGCAAACTTAAGGCTAAAAATAGCTTGGAAACAATCATTCTGACTTCAAATTAATGACGATGGTCAATTATAGATTGGGACAAAAGGGCAGCTGGACCCTATGAAGCGTAAAAAGACACTGGCAAAGGCAGCGGTAATAAATTCCTGTGGACAGAGAGGGAAGAGACACAATTAGAAAGGGAAAAACAATAACATACTGTAAAACCCTGTGTCACTGATGCACTCCCAATTCTGCTGCCTGGCAGTGCTGTGAGCTTCAGTTCCCAGGCTCGCCTTTCAGAAATGCTCTTACATTTCTCCTGAGGGTCAGGCCCAAGAGGCCAGTACCAGGGCAGTGGTTTGGGGATGGTTCCTCCCCAGCTGAACAGGGCAAGCAGACCAGCTGTGCTGCAGCCAGAGACAGAGGTGTGAGCTCCCTGCAACCGACATGGGTCATCTGGCAAAAAAGGGATTTTGCAAACATTTTTCTGCAAAACTAAGTGTGCAGAAATATGCCCAAAGCATCCAAAAAACTGACTCCCAGGTTTTAAATGCTCAGTACAGGGACTGCTGCCTAAAATGTAATGCATGAAGTGTACAAGAGTGAACTAATGAACTCTAAACTGAAATTATGAACACAATCTATGTTGGATTTGAAGATCAATATATTGAAATTGGGTTTCAAGATTAACCCAGCTTGCTTTCTAACCTCAAATGCTTTATATTCTGGCTGCAAAACAAACCATCATGGACTTTAATACATCAGCTCTTCAGGCTCAGCTGATCACAGCTCATCACAGTCCACTTGTAGACCAAAACCATGAGCAGACCGACCTCAGAGGAAGAAGCTCTCTGGTTTTCCTCACCACTTCCACAGTGCCTACAGCCCTGCTGCAAACACACCTACTACAGTGGACTTTGAGCAGTGACTGAAAAACAAAGCAAACCCTCAGCATAACCTGCAGCATCCCTGAGACAGCATAAGCAGTACATCAGTCTGTCCCATCTCCCATGTCTTTAGGAAACTAATTGACCTGTTGTTAAAAAGCTCCTGAGAAAATGCTGTTCGAGGACACAGGCATCACTCATGCAGTGCAGCACAGACC
Source organism: Nesoenas mayeri (assembly GCF_963082525.1). Taxonomy (NCBI): domain Eukaryota; kingdom Metazoa; phylum Chordata; class Aves; order Columbiformes; family Columbidae; genus Nesoenas; species Nesoenas mayeri. The sequence continues at coordinate 24,964,535 of NC_137551.1, read as the reverse complement.
CTGAGCAGGACAGAAAAGGCCCTGGCTTGCTTAGTGCTCCTCTTCTGTCTCTGTAAGAGTGAAATAAATTGGTTGGTTCTGGTAATTTTCAAATTTTACTGTAAGAGATGCATATCTAGCTATCTAGCTCAAATTTTGCTTTCCATGCTTACTCCTCTTTTTTATTTTTTAAATTGAGATTTTTGCAGGATGAAGTCCTAAAGTTCCTGATAAAACTTTAACTCCTGATTGAATGGTGGAGTTGTGCCTGGAGCACCTCGGATGACTTGGGAAACGGTCTCTACCCTCCAAAGGGGACCTAGAGCAGCTCAACAGACAACAAGTGGTACTGCACAAGCAGGAGATGGAAGTCCAGGGCAGGTGGAGATGCAGTGATGCACAAGTATCTGAATATTCTCGGTTTAGGAATACAGATGTTACTAATCCCTTTATTCCTGTAGCACCTGTGCTGCTCAGACCACAGACTTTGAGGCCAATGAAGATCCATACAGTCCAAATGACCAGTGCTGGCACATTTTTGTCTGGGATTTCCTGGACTGTGCAATGTCCATGTGTGCAGCGCGGCACAGGCAGAGCAAACCAGATGCATCCGGGAAGGCTTGGATCCCCACACATGTGCTGCACAGATGGGCTGGGCCGGCACAATAAATCTGCCATTTTCCTACACATTGGTCTTTCTCTGTGAAGACCAATTGACTGTGCAGCGCATGTGCAGTATATGCCCTCCCAGCAGCAGTGGGACAAGCTGAGCCTGCTCTGTGCAGGCAACGTGGGCAACTACTGCATCAGTGCCACATCATTCAGATGGGTGGCAGCCCCAGCGCATGCCTGTGTGGTACCCCTGCCTGGGCTTCTGCATTTTGGAAACCATGGGAAATGTGGAAGTCCTCAAAATCCGCTCAGGCAGCATCTCTAGGTGGGAAAACAGCACATGTCAGAGGCTTGTGGAGGAGCAGGAGCCTCAGGCAGGGAGTTTGTGACACCAGGAATGAGACAAAGTCTCTGAGCTAGGATATGTCTACCTCCTACCCTTGCAGCTGCCCGTGTGCCAGCACCCCATGCCAGCTTTACTGCTTGTGGTGCCTGTGTTCAGCTAGAGCTGAGGCTCAAGCTTGTTTTTAAATAAGCACTGAGAAAAATATATTTTAGTATCAATCAGTCACCCAGACAGTTCACAGCTCTGTTGCAGAAACGGTACTACTGGCATAACATGGGACAGCACCCCACAGGTCAGGAGTGAGCTGTGGGAGAGTGGGGCAAGAGGGCTGCAAAGCCACAAGATGGTAATGATACCACAACTCTATATTGTGACACCGTGGCTCAAATTTGACCTTTCCCAGTGTATGTCCCATAGCCGCATCTCCCAGGACCACAACTTCCACCTGAGCATAGGCATGTCTCTGAAATAGATCTCCCGTCATGATTCAATACGTGCCAGTCACGGAGCACCTACTGCAACCCTAAGCAAATTGCTCCCATGGTTAATTAACCTCCAAGTGTGTTATTTCTCATCTGAATGTGTCTGGCTTCAGCTTCCAGACACTGGATCTTCCTAGGCTTCTTCCTGATACATTAAAGATCCATCTGCATTTAGAAATCTCTTTTCCATGCAGGTAATTGCAGACTGTCATCCTTTAAATAATAATTAAAAAAAAGTGATCCTGTGACAAAGAATACAGCTGCACAAGGAGACGTTACCATCACACAGGCTCCCAGGTGGTTTAGCATCATCATCTGACTCGGGTGCAGGACTTCACAAACACAGGTTATTTCATCCATTACTCCCTGGTCTACTAGAAAAGCCCCAAATGTAGGAGCACCACTGGCCTGCCCATGGTGCTGTGGTGGATCTCTAGAGCTGGGTGGCAGATCTCTGCCCCTTGAGCCTACAGTGATGGGTAGAAATAGCTTTCTCTTGTGTCTGAATTACTTGGTGAGGGGGACTAGGGCACAGGATTCGCTTACTTACTTCTTCAGGTTCCAGCAGCACAATCAAATACCTGAAGCAGCAGCAACAGGTACTAGACCCAACTCATGCCACCTGCTGCAAAGACTTTGACCTGCAGTGCCAGATTTCAGACAGGGATTCCATGCTGGTGAGCAGAGCCTGGTGGGGACTATGTATGAATCTGCTGCTATGTTGCATTCTCTCTCTGCTCAGCATCACCTTTCTTCAACCAACCTGATCTACAGTAGGGCTGCATAAGCCCTCTAGCAAAGAGGGCTTTATGACTCAGCCTTGGTAATCTGCATTCCAGAGACTCTGAAGGTTGCATTTGGACTACAATGTTGCATTAACACTGATGCTTTTTCCCACCATTATTTTGTCCAGTCCCTTTCTGAACACACACCTCTGGCCTCCAGAATACCCTGTGACAATGACTTCTACAGTGCCTACACATACTATGTGAAAAAGCTCCATCCTTCTTTCCAAAGCTTCCTTCCAAACTACTTTCTGCACTGTGGAAAAAACACCCCATTCGCAGGGTTGTTGGTTTCAATAGCATTCCCTCTGACCTCAAGAGGCCTATTTAATCTCTTCTCATGTGAAGACATCACATACCTCTGCACATCATCGGCTCTTCTCCCTGTAACCTTCCTGGTTCTATTACATCTTTTCTGAGATGACATTACTAAGGCTGTAGATAGCAATTGGGATGAAGGTACACTGTGTATTTATACAGTGGCATAATCTCATCTATGTATTTTCTCACCCATTTTGTTCTACCTATACAAGTGACCATGATTTTGGCCTGCCAGCCATCCTGATCAAATTCCAGAAACAACTATCTTAACCCTTTCTTCCTGACAGAGCAACAGCTAAATCCTTTGCTTATATCTCAGATCCTTGACCGTGCTATATACCCAATCACAAAATTACAATCATAACATCCTTCACACCTCATTTTGATGTGTTTATGAATGGATTCACTCATAAGTTCAGTGCTACCAGAGCTTGAGTTCATGTTGCAATGACCTCTTCCTCTCCTTGTATCATTAGTTAATTGTTGCTTATCTTGCGGCTTGATTTTTTGCACAGAATTCTTGCTCTGGACCTGTTGAGTGTCCTGGTACAGCCTGTGTCACCAGCCTTGCAGCAGCTTGCATAAGGGTGAACCTTCTGGCTCTGCTGGACTGGGACATGCTCACATCTGCAGCGTCACTAAAGAGCCTTAGACCAATACAGCAAGGATGTACTTTTTGAAGAAAGTCAAACAGCCCCAAACCAGCTTCTAAAAATGCAGTACTTACAAGTTCTCTGTGTTAAACAGGACAGAAGTCCTTGTCAGCAAGACGACAGGACAAATACCTACACTTCTTCCCACAACTCACCCAGAGTCCCTCCCTCTGCTGTGTATCACCTGCTCCACACTCTTCTTGTTTCTCTTCCCTACTTTAATTTAAACAAACTGTTCATACACTGTCTTTGGCTGCTACTCCAGAACAAGTTGCAGATAAAAAGCAATGCCTGGACCGACTGATGTGAGCTGACCCACTTAGACAGTCACAGCCCTATTCACCCTCGTAATGGCACAGACACAAGGCACAGGCAGTCATCATAAAAATACTACCAAAGACTCTCCTATTTTTAGTACCTTGATTTTGCTTTGGCCTCTGATTGTGTTGGACCCAAAGTGCCTGTGCCACTGTATAAGCTGTAAGCCAACACCTCTCTCTACCACATTATCTCCAACATGTGAGCCTGGGCTTGAGGTTGATTTGTGGATGCAGGGAGCAGAGCTGAGAACTGGGACAGGTGGCTCCCTTACCTGGGTTGCCAACAGATATTGAAGACGTGGACTCCATGCCCCCTCCCAACCCTCACCTGTCCGCAGCTGGCAGGGAGGAAAGGCTTCATCATCACTGACAAATGTGCTTCCTCACTTTTATGGCCTCCTTTCAGAGTACTGTAGAATGACATTATCACCAAAAGGAGTCAAAGTGACCCAGATGGCTGGTTAACTCTCCACAGGTACTATACTTAAGGAGGAGGAAGCCATAAAATCATGAAGGATGAGAAATTCTTGTGCCTTGCAAGGTGAGGACAGAAGAGGTAGGGAAAAGCTGTAGCTCCAGACAAGGATGTTTTTCATTTTTCTGGTGACTTCAGCAGGCTCAGGATGCAAAATGGCCACAGAGCATCAACAACAGGCAGCCTAGCATGGAGACAAGAGCTTGCCAGTCCTTATCCTCCTGGTACTGCAGCCCCTGCCATGGTAGAGGTAACACCTTGGCGATTGTGAGCATCCAGTGGGAAAAACTAGGCTACGCCAGATGAGGATCAACAAGTCATGAGAGCCCCAGCCACATCTGCCCAGACATGCTGGCCTAACTTTTGTACCAAATGTTCTGAGCTTTAACACATGTTAACATCTCTTCTTCCTAATAGCTTTCCCTCATGTTTCTCCTCTTCTAGTACTGAATGTGTGGTTCAGTCATACATTAATCTTTGTGTCTGATTCCTGATCTGCTGTTAAAATCTATGTTAATTCCTTAGAATCTTACTTTTTTTTTTTTCCCCCAAGCAAATTCTGAGCAGTTCTGGGATTCCTGTACCCGCAGACACAGTAGGTAGCTAACGTAGTCTGCTCTCCAACAGCTCAGGCTGCATGAATGGTCTAATTAACACCTCATCAAACTCAACTGCTGGCTGCGTCTGGAGAAATTCCCTCTTGCACCTGTGCATTCACAAGACACCATTTCTAGCCTCCCGCACAGCAGGCCCCAGCCATCAGAGCAACTCTACACCACTGCAGAGCCCATCCTTACATAAGCAGGAGCAGCCCTGGTTCAGTCTCCAGGACTTGCCAGCCCAGAGTGACACGGAGAAGCTCTGTGGCTGCTCTGACCCACTGCACCATGCACGGTGCTGCAAGAACTCAGGAGCTCTTGCTCAGCTCAGCAGTGAAGGGTGTGTAAAGCCTGTGTTGCTGTGTTTCAGGTAGGGTTCTCTGCCTCTCACCATATCCTACCTCCATCATCAGAAAGTACACAGGTTTCACCCAGAACAGCTCAGTGTCACCTAAGGACAGCCCCTGCAGTGGGATAGCACGCTCACACCCCTACAGGCTGCAAACCTTCAGGTGTCTGATCTTCATTCTTCATCTACCCTGTCTAGCAGACCCCAGAGGAAGGTGGCACCTCAAGAGGAGTTCAGTCCCACCCTTTCCCAGAGGATAGACCCTAGGATTGAGTCAAAATAGCCCTGAAGGTGTCCGTCTCCCACCACTGAGACAGACAGAGCCTGGTGCACAGTAGAGTGCAGTGCCCAATTCATGTCGATGCTATCATTACTGCAGGATAAGGTTTAAGTATAAAGAATAAGTTCAGCTTGATTGTTTCAGGTAACAGTTAAACAATAGACTACAATGTCTGAAACACAGAGTATGCAACAGGAAAATGTAATTTTAGGTAATACTTCACAATGAGACTGTTCTGAGTATTTCAGCAACTCGAGTAACTCTCAAGGCTTTCCCTGGAGAACATTTAACTACAGCTTCTACTGTCAGAGATCACACTGCCTGGGCCTCTCTGAGATCTCCTTTCCCACTTCAGCTCATTCCCGTTATTTGCCCCCCTCAAAATCTGCTTCCTCACTTTGTTTTAATAGGGCACTCCTTGCCTGGCAGACTAATTCACCCATCCCGACTTTTGCTCTGGGATGTATCATCTCTCCCCTCCAGGCTTACTTAACACTTGACTCGTAATCTTCCACTTGGTGTATCTCTTCCTATCTGGTTGACTTCTGCTGTTCATCACATTTTTAAAAATAAGAGCAAAACCGCAGATTTCACATCATTGGGATTACTAACTACACATACTTTGTTTGCTCTGGAGCCTTCATCCTGCTGCAAGCCCTATGTAGACCACTTGGGGTGGTCTAAGCAGGAGGCTTACCATTGACAGCACCTTCCTAAATTTATTCTCCTCCCTCCTGCTTGCTGTGTGGTGCTCATTCAGACATGCCCCAGAGGCATGTCCTGACTGTGACAGCACCAGGCACGTGCTGAGCCACATCCCTTTGACCAGGTCTGTGATGCTCCTGCAGAAGGCAGAGCTCTTGGTAGCACTAACCAAGAGTACTGAGGAAACCTCAGGGAGCTGCTGGGAATAAAGCTCCTGCTGTCAAGTAGTTAGGCACTGGGGTCTGTTTGTTCATTCTTTTGCAACTCCATTTCCAAATAGAGCAAATGAGCATTTAGTCTTTTGTCTTTGTGTAATTGTATTTGTTCCTCCTCTTTACCCCCTGCCTGGTAATAATGGGGTCTTTATGTGGAAAGACAAGCAGCTCTTTTTCTCAGAAGACCCTGTGGGCTGTAAGGCCGTGCAGGCACGTGCCGCTCGCTGTGAGCTGCAGGCATCAGGGTTTGGAGTGCAGGACACAAGGGGAGAGAAATCACTTTGAGCAGCTGTGGACCAGCATCACCCTGGCAGGCAGGGGTGGCAGCAGAGAAATAGCACATAGCTTGGAGAGCAGGCATTCTCTTTACGGTGCCTTCATACCAGTGTGGGGGTCTGGAGAGCTCCCACCACCTTGTCACCGGGACTGCTCAAAACCTAGCTCTTACCTTTCTTCCCTTCCATTTGAGCTGTTGTTTCTGCTATCCTCTCCATCAGATTACATGCTACAGCCTTGTTCGTGGGGTCGCTGCAGCCACGCTATGGCTCCAGCAACACCGAGTCGCTGGACCACCCTGCTGTGTGACTCAACTCTTCCGACCCTTCTCTTCCCCGGGACCCTGCTGCGGCACACAAAGGGCAAACGCGGCAGTTGGACTTCCCTTTCTCTAAGAGCTTCTTGGCTCTCATCCCTGTTGTTTTCCTTACTCAGCCCGCTCCTATCAGTGCTAATAGAATTCCTGCTGATCAAGGCTACTACAACATTTTCTATCTCTCCCTGCGCCATACTGAACACCAGGGCTTGGCCAGAAATGCACCCATGTGGCATTGGTGGCAGCCATGGTGTGGGTGCAGGGGCTGGTCCCCCACTTTTATTGTCGAGAGGGATGCTGCCGTTGCAGCTGGTTCAAACAGCATTATGGTCTCTCTGTGCTGCCGCAGCAGAGCTGAGAATCTGGCCCTGGCTCCCTTCCCGCTTCACCAGGGACTGCATCAGTGTGCTGTTTATTGTTTCTGCCAGATCATTCATGCAGATGTTAATGAATGCTAGACCCAGCTTTGCTCCCAGCAGAGTCCCTTCCACACCTCCCCCTGCCCAGCCCTCTGCACTGGAGTTTCTGTTTACAGTCCTGCAGGGAATTTCCCCTCTGCTGTAAGGTCTTCGAGCTGCATAGTCCCAATTCCTGCTGCCAGCAGGCTCCCACACCTCCCTGGTTCCTGTAGCTGTCCAATATCACCTCCAGGTGTCTGCGTCCCTCACTGTCACCATTCCTTCTCCGGCCTCTCCAAAGTAGAGACATGCCAGTTCCCCTAGGAGGGAGCAGAGGGCTTGGCCAGTGAAGAAAGTTGCTACAGGTTCTTCCTCTGCACAGATGGAGAAAGCACATGGGGAGAAGAAGCCACCAAAGGGGAAGAGCAAAGCACTTTGTCCAGGACTCTGAGACAATCTTTATATTGGCAAGTGGTGCCAGGACCCACCTCCTGGCCCTGCAGCCCACAGGCATACAGGAGCTGGCCTCCACACCACTGCGTTATCTTCATATCCCAACAAGGTGGGCACCTCAGTCTGCCTATAATTGGGAAAAGCTGGGAATACTTGGGAGTGTGTTAATCAGCCCAGCCCAAAATCCCACCAGGAACCTCTGCAGAAGGTTAGCAGCACAGATGACCATGTCCACAAGCCCCTGGTACTGCCATGGCTGAGCTGCACAGAGCCTCACTGCCCTTGCAGCTGTTGGACATCAGGAAGCCAAAGAGCAAGACTGCTTGCTGCAAAGGGCATCAGTCTCTGCGGGGTTTCTGATCTCTTCTTAATCAAAGCAACATCACTTACCCTTCCAGGAGAGCGATGACATTCTTTCTGGGCCTCCCAATGTTCGGCCCATAGAGATTTGCTCTGGAATAAGTGCGGATAAGCTGCAGCAGGCTTCTCAGCTGGATGTAGTCCTTCCCCAGCTGGCTGCCGTTCACCGAGCGGCCGATCAGCGTTCGATAGTTATTGGGCTCTGGGAAAATAAAAATAGACAAGCAAGGCTTGCCAGCTCTGCTCCTTCATCCGCACTTCCGGACAGAGACACGCAGCTTACACACTGTCACACAGCTTGAGCTCTCGTTGCTGCCTGCCTGCTCTACAGTGCAGTGGCGGGAGCCTCTGAGGCATGGACGAGGGCCATTGCTCACTCTTCTGGGTCAGCATCTCCTCCCACGTCACTTCTGCTGTGTACTGGGTGAAGTACCTGCACCTTGTTGTCATGCTCCTGTCCCTTCAGGGTCCCCCACTTTCCCTGGCACTGCAGCCACCACACAAGTCCATACAGCTGCTGGTCTGCCCACCCAAGACCATTTGTACCTAGCAGCCAGGGCAGAAGTGTATAAAGTGTTTAATACTAACTAATGGAAATAACCAGCTAAGGTGTGAACACAAGCCACATCTGTCTTAGAGATAGTGCTGCCTTATGGAAGAGGACTTTAAATCCCTGAACCTACACTGGCAAAACATCTTGGGATTTGAAATATCCTCTTCCAAAAGAGAGCACCTTCCTGCTACAGCGAGCTCCATCCCTGTGGCTCCCCTGTTCCCACACTCACCATTGCCCAGCTCCCAGGAGATGTTGTACTTCTTGCTGGCGCTGTACTTCAGCAGGCTGAGGGCATTGGAGCTGTTCCAGGAGTTGTTAGGATTTCGGCGCAAAGCATTCAGTGCAAAGATCAGGTGAAGGCCAGAGCAGTCAGCAAAGTTATAGAGTTTGTCTAGAGACCTGGCTGGGAAGAAAAAAAAACAGCTTGTAGTTCAAATGAAAGCTAGTTTCAGGGAGGTTCAAATGATCCTTCTGTCCATCAGACCTTGGCTTCTGTGTAGGATGAACCAGGGTCAAATGCCATCCCCACGACATCTGTAACTGTAGAAATGCACCTGATCTTTGAAACTGATATAGGATTCCAGGTGTGGGCTCATCTCCTTCCCGCATGAAACTTGGATGCCCTCCACCACCATGTCAGAGCTGGAGGCCCTGTTACCAGAGACAAGTGACTTTATAACATCTCTTTTCATCTGCTCTTGGCAAGGAAAGTACAGCCTTTTCTGTGCTTATCCTCCCTTGCATCTCTTTCAGAGCAGATCCCTGCAGTGCCTGGAGAGCAGAGGAGGAAACCACCACCCCAGGCCCACCAGCTCATGGCTTCCTCTCCTGCATGCCAGCACAACCTGGTCTCTGCTCCCACAGCCCCTGGTGCACTAATGAGGCCCCAGCAATAATCAATCAGATAATCAACCTCTATGGCATGCACCACGCACTCAGCTAACCTCTGCTCTGCACACAGAGAGAGGAGCTTCGTATCACTCCTTGAGTTGGGGAGAGAGGATGGGTCCCCACCTGGTGACAGCCTGGCCAACCCCTGCTGCCTGGGTGACCCTCCTGGGGTGCTGGGGTCTCTGTGGGATTTGTGTCCTACCTGCTGTCCCCAAAGCTCCCCAGTTGGCATCTCCCCTGCCGTACTGTGCCCTTGACGAGCAGCGGGGCACCAGCCAGCAGCAGAAAACAAAGGCAGAGGTGATCTGCTGTTCAGTGAGGAGAGATACTAGCACAAGCTGCTGCAGGGAGACCAAAAATGCTTCATGCCTTTTTTTGCTTCAGTCTTCCCTAAAACCTTAAAAGCAATCAAATGTCTTATAAAGCTAATGCCATTGTTAACAAGATAAGAACTCCAGCGACAGCAAAAGGAGATTTGGTTAGAGGGCAATTAGATAACTATGGTGCTTTCAATCATCCTTGCCCATTGAACTGCATCCCAGGGCACTCAGTGAGTATCCTGAAGCAGCTACAGAGATACAACCACTTAACTGCGCGGAGCCAGCAGGGATAGCGAGGTTCCAGGGAGCTGGGGGGCAGAACAAGGGCTCTGCTTTCAGAAGAGGAGAAGCAGGTGCTGGGGAATTACAGAGTAGGCAAACTGCATTCAGGTCCGAGAAAAACGCTTAGACAAATAATCAAGCTGCTTGTCAGCACTTACAAAATATAAGGAGATGATCAACAGCCACAGGAACATATCAAGAACAAATCACGCTGGAGCAATCTGCTGACAGGAGAACAGGGCTTACAGGCAGAAAAGCAGCCATTTAGATCTTACACCTTGATGGGTTTTAAGGCTTTTGACACGATTGTACATGATGTTCTTTCCAGAAAGTGAAGCAATCCTGGTCTAGACTGAACTGCAGTGAGAAATGTGCACACCAAGAGCAGCTTCCAGTAATTTGCTGTTAAACTGAAGGGTCTATGCAGCCTGTTCTGGGTCTTTTTACACATTTCTAATGAAGTGGGGTATAAAGGAGCAGAGAATACATACATTACACACTTGCTGTGGCACTAAGGTGATAGCATGCACCACCACGGCCAAGGGAGCTGAAGGGGATGGAGAGGAGGCGACTGCATGCTCAAGGACTTGCTCTAAGCCCAAGGATGGTGCTCCAAAACTCCCTGTGCCCACAATGCTGGACCAAGGTACAAGAGAGATGGTGACAACCACCCCAGTCGGGGTGAGCTGCTCACAGCTGGTCTGTGTTTTTTCTGTCTCTTTTCCTGGTCACTGAAAGCCTTGGTGAATATAGAGACAGCTCTGAGCTATGAGAAGAATAAACTTACTTTAAAAGCAATGTTTTAAGGAGTGTCAAAGAAATAAACTAACTGAATAGCTAATCTTTAATGGAACACAGCAAACGCATGCAAAGGAAAATAAAGGAAAACCGTGGAAAAGAAATTCCTAACCCTTTTCACAACCTTCTTCTAAGCGCTACTGGTTGTTTGAGTGAAAACTAGCTGAATTACATTAATCTAATGTTTTCATCCCACTGGTTCAGGCACATTAGCTGTTTTTTCTGGATGTTTAACGAATTAGAGACAGATACAGTTACTTAATACTCATTTACTTCAGACCTCCAGGCAAAAAGCTGCACTTGAAGTGAGACTCTTATAAAGAGGATAAGACAGACAACTAAATGACAACATGAAGATAGCAAAAAGGTGTTACCTGCAGTTCTTCTGCTAGAAATGAAACCTTTTCTCTGGTGCAAAACAGTTGTTGTTCTTAAGTACTACCAGAGGGGATTTCGTTCATGTTTAGGAGCCTCTACAGAGGACTGGGAATTGATTTTCCATGCATCCACTGGAGGAAACAAGCTGTCTGTTTATCCCAGTGCAGGGCCTGCCACTGTGAAATTATATTTTCCCCACGACACTTACTTTGTTTCCATATGCCTGAACACAAAGATGCCACGTGTATCTCATGTTCTGCCATGACTTTCCAAGCTGGAAACCTCAGCGATCAGGGGAGAGAGCTAGGAGAAACACACAGACATCCGGGGGCTGCTCCTGCAGCTTTCCAGTGGTCTCTCAGCACAAAATGCAACCTGCAGACTGCAACAAGGCTACAAAGAGCAGAAAACTCCCAAGAAATCCACCTCCACACCAAACCAGGTTGTTAATATGGACACTGCTGGTATCAAAAGTATCAGGTATCAAGCCCATTTATCATCTTTATCCTCAACAACCCTCTAAGGATGGTGTGAATTTTAGAAGCACCAGTCTCTCCAATGACTCTAGCAGAGCCTTGATGACCAGTTTGCACATGATGCCCAACTGATAGTGGTTAAAGGGCCTGTTTGACCCCTCCTGAGGTAACTGCCTTCAATGGGACATCTCTGTTTCAGACAGCTGTGGTTAGATGAGAAGAGTACTGTCGTGGGTGGCTACAGCACAAAAAGAAGCATACTTAGAAGATCTCAAGTGATGTCCAGCCCTCCCTAAGTAAAAACAGGGCCAAAAGAGAATGCTATAAATATTTTACTGCCATAACTAGGGATGGCCACATTACTTCTGAGTAATGAGAACATGAAGAATCACAGTATTATTAACAGCTGGCTAAAACTCACTTTGAATTCTGGATAATTGCACTGTTTTTTCTTAATCAAACACAGAAAATCTTCCAGGAATTTAACCTTTCCCCAGCTAACAGATCATTAGGCAAAGATTTCACAAAGCATTTCAACAGAAAAAGCCATTGTCGTACCAGAATGAATCTTAATAGGGCAGAACTGGATTTATGAGACATTTTCCCTGCCCTTTCTCCCTCTCTGCCCTGTGCAGAGATGCATATACTCAGTGCTCACGTGCCACTGAGCTCAGAGAGTAGAAATAAAGAAAAAAAATAGGAGAAAGAGAAAAAAAAAGCACAGGGATGCTGAGGGTCAGCTTCTGCCGCTTATTGATGCTCACATAGTTGGAGCCAGGCTAAGCAAGGCAGCAAAGCTTTGTGCTCCATTCCCTTGTGCCCAGTGGCAGTGCTTGCTGGCGGGTTTCATCAGGGATGAGCACCTCGGTGGGTTTGGGACTGACAGCAGCCAGTAGGCAGGGACAGAGGCCCCACGGCCCTGGCACAAGAAAAACCAGAAGATACTTGGGCTTTCTCAACCTTTCACATCCTCGGCTGCAGAGGCTTGGACGCGTGTGAAGAACGAATACCGCCCGACAATGCATGGCTGGGTGGCCGCCAGTGAAGATCTGCTTGTAATTCTGCCCTCAGCCAACGCTCCGCACAGGAGTTCAGGATTCTGGCTGTTTGTGTGGATCTCTCACTCCGCACAGAGGGAGACAAACAATTTCAAAATGCAGGACAAGGTGTCTTTGAGGCCACAAATGGTGGTGGAATTCATGGGACATGTATAATACAACTTTTAGGATTCTTTCCCATTTTTCTCCTTTTTATATGAGGCTAAATTTTAAAGTTCTCTGAAAGATGCATGGCACTTAACTGTGTGGCATGCCAGAACAAAATCTGAGGCACATTAAAATGTCTTTGGCAGTTTAGAATAATTGGAAAGGCTTTCCAATTGTAGTTACTGAATTAAACATTATACTAGAGACTTTTTATAAAGAACATAGTATTGACTGCCATTTGGTAAGAGGGACAGTTCAATAATCTCTGGGTTTGAAAGTCTTCCACAATTTTGATTCTGCTTCAGGAATTTTTCTTTGGCAGGGTTTAACACAAAGAGTGGAAATTCTTGTGCACACGGAGACTGAGATCAGCCCGCGGGCTGAGGGTTGGTGGGGCATGGCACGGCGTGCCGGGGGCTTTCGTAACTCTGGGAAGCCAACCAAGAGGACAGGAAAGAAGAGCTTGTTCCCCCTCTATCCCCACCATTCTCCACGTCTGTCTCTTGCACGTACATCACGTGCCATTGCCAAGGAGGACAGGGCGAGAGCCGAGTACAGAGTGGGCAACAAATACTGCACCCCTCCAAATCTGCAGTTTAGTTGAGAAACCAAGCAAATACACAACAGATGAACCCTTCTGTTCGTAAAGCAAAGAAATGCAGTTCTAGAAATAAGAATTTCAACTAATCATGAGTATTGCTTGACTTTGCATTCTCTGTAACTTCTGAGCGATGCCTGGAGCATCCCTGCAAACAGCTCCTGGTGCCAAGACTGAAGTCAGCAGCATCTCCTGCCTCTTGGGGACTCCGCAGGAGATAGTGGAGGGAAGGGGTTGGGAAAGACCTGGCAAAGAACAAAGACAAGCCCAAAGAGAGCTTTACAGAGAGGGGTCAGAAAGGGTGGTACAGAGTGTTCAGACAGGAGATGAGCAATGCTAGAGCAATGGATCAAAAAAGGTATTCCCACTTATAGAAGAACAAGTGGGTACATGGAAAAATTATTTACAAATGAATTGCCACCATAGTCAGCTGAATCCCATTTGCACTGTCTTTCTTGGGTTGAAAATCCTCATAAAACCACATGTGTGTGGCAAGGACTTAATGTTTTCTTAGCAAATAAACATGAATCAGAAGATATGCAACAGGCAGTCAGCATAACTCCAGACCCACAAAACAGGTCTGCAAAACTGGCTTGAAATCTTCCCATGGATTCCGTCCCCAGTCACAGTAGTGTTTCAGAATGGGAAACCAGAACACCCCCATCCACAATTTGCACAATTAGAGCACCAAAGAGTAGCCTTCACCATCACTGCAAGTTCAGAGGAAAAGCAACATCCTACACTGTCTATTTGCACTATAACATCCAGCTTGACCCACTGGATCCTGGGAAGATTTTCCTATCCTAGCTGGATGCTAAGCCATTCCTTCAAAGTTGCTTTTTAAGGAGAATTTTAAAGATTTCAAGGCTACCAAGAAACCCACATGGTTGCTGGAAATTGCATTCTAATGATGACCATCCCAGCTGGGAAGCTGTTTGGTTTTAATTCAGTCTTCTGAAGCATTTTGCTATGCAGTAAAACCACACTGTGTAAAGATGCTGAAGAATTCCCAGGAAAAATTACTGGCAGGAGGGAAAAGTTTGCTTGCCTCAGACACGCATTTCACCTGAAATGCTCCCTCTACCTGTTCAGGCGCCCCGCAAAGAGCATGAAGGTGCACAGAGCCTTCTCTTGCTCTCATTTGCCTTCCAGGCTTCCCTCCATGGGGGAGCAAAGGCTGGGGACATGCTGCATGCAAGAAGCACACCCCAAGGCAAGGTGCAGCGTTGGAGGTCTGCTCTGAGTGACGAGAAGTGCTTTGGCAGAGCCTAACAGTGATATAGAAAAGGGATCTAGTTTAATCCCATCTGAAGAATACCTGAAAGTTGGAGGAACTGGCTTTGATACTGCCAGCCAGCAAAGAAATGTTACGCACTGTGTGTTAATGAGAACCTGGATTTTATATCCAGCTGGATGACAGATGGGGGATCTGGGGCTATTCCCCCTGGACTATCAAGGGGGCCTTGTTCCAAGGGAATTGTTGTCATCATTCCTGGTCTTTAAGCAGCTGAACATCAACCCTCAATATTCATTCAAGTCTTTAACTAGATTTTTCATTTCAATGCCAATGCAGAGGTGATTATGCTGACCACGTGAGCTAGGTTTAGTCCTTAACACCACCATACAGAAATAGCAGTCTAGGGGCTTGGTGTCAATCTCTCACCAATAAGGAGCTTGGCCAGCAGCCATGGATTGTAGGCTGAGTTCCCAGCTGGCATATAACTTGGAAGACAACCACGAGGTCTGGGTTCAATATCCAATTGCTAAGGAGTCTGGCTGACAGCCTCATTTTGTGGAATGAATCCCAAATTAATATAATGCTTTTGATACCAGACAAGGGGCATGGCACACTTCCAAATGCTGTAAAGGCTCAGATAAAAGCCGTAGGCATTGGGTTCAGTATGTAAATGGTATCGAGGTTGGATAACAGTCAGGATTGGGCTTAATCCTCAGATGGTGAGAAAAAGGAATGAGCCCTGAGCTCTGCCTTCATGCAAAAGAAAAAGAGCTCAAATGAGCAGAATAGCTCTGTTTTCAATCCTCACGTGGTAAAGAGGTCACAGGACAGTAATGGTTTCTAGGAACAAGTGCAAATTGACATGGAGCTTCAGAAGAGATGAGGGATTTGGGTTCAATCTCCAAATGCTGTAAAACACAGATGATGGCCAGAGGGGCAATTTCCAAACCCTCTTTTCCAGGCTGGTGCCTGCAAAGGAACCAAGATCACATTACAACTAAGAAAGCTGCTTTCTTCTGCTGTATAACTTAAGACATCTTCCCATTTGGATCAGGATGAATCCAGCATCTTCTAAAGTTTCAGAGGGAAACGAAGGTGGGTGGGGAGAGGGCTACAGATTTGAGCTGAGCAGAAGAACCCAGCAAGAGCAAATAAAACTGTAAGCAACACCTGCTCTTGCACGCCTTGACAGCCAACCCAGATCACTGGGCTTGAGCCATGGAAGCTGTTCCAGAGAAAACACAGGTACAGCTCATCAGCATCCTCACTGCCCAGCAGTGCCCGCACTGCCAGGCATCCCTGGGGCCTCTGCAAGAGGTGGCTCACCCCTCTGCAAGATGGCAATAGTCTGCATTGCAGCTACTTCTGAAACCGCTTGCACTAGAGATTGGTGTGAAACAGCAATAGCTCACTCCCACTCTCACAGCTCACTCACGGAGCAGCCTGCTGATGCAGGCTAGTTTGCTTTAAGCTGTTCCACTTTGTATAAAGGACTGCAAGTAAAATGCGTCTCAACCATTCAAATACTACTTTTAGTGGGCATTTGAAGTTGGTCTATTATCAGGAAACCCTTTCTGGATGAGATTATCTTAGAAATGATATTGTTTCTGTGAAAAGTTTCAAATTTGATAATGGGGCACTATTTCCCTTCCCTTGAGGAAATTTTTAAAAATCTAACTTTGGTTCCTAGTACTCTCAGCTTTAGCTCCAAAGTTCAAATAGGATAGACCACAGAGGACAGAGTCTGATCTCTGTGAGTACTGCTGTAACAAGCTGTGGTGTGTAAATCAGCCAGACTCTTGAGCAGCAACTGCAGACTTGGGGTAAAACCCCCCAGAACACCCTTTCAGGGCAGCAGCTAACCTGTTCATAACGACCTTGGGTGCTGAAGACAAGCCCTGTCAGCACTATCTCCTGCAAAGGCAGTGGGCACAGCTCACAGTGCAAAGCTACAACATTGGGGACAGGTTGCAGCCCATGCTACAAAGCCACCTCCCTCCAGGTTTTAGCTATGCATGTGGAGGGAACGAACCCACCGGGCTTGGGAACACAGATAGAACCCAGCTCTGCTGCCAGACCGTTTGCTGACAGAATGACTGTTTTATATAGCTATAAGAGCAGCTATAAGCGCAGCTGTCTGAAAAGCAACAAAATCTATGATGTGTGTTTCTAAATCCAATGACAGCTGGCAGTGCTGCGCTGCAGCTCATTCCTTCTTTTACACAGTTTAGCTAAAACACTTCTCTGCAATCACCCCAATTTATCAACAAACAGCAGTTTCTGGAACAATTTAAAAGCATTCCCAAATAGGCAAGAAGTGGTCAGCTCTTCAAGCACTCAGTGATCTGTGAGCTCCCAAATAGGCAGGCAGCTGGAGATGGAAGGGGACGGAATGCCCTCCTGGGCTGCCTTGCTGGGAGAATGGGGCTGTGGATCACATCAGGATGGGGGGCTTTGAGACAGGGGTACCTGAGCAGCTGCAGAACTCTACCCATGGGTGGGGGGCATGGTGATTTTTTAGGGCCTAAAGCTGGTTTGAAGTGCAAACATTGGTGATTTCCTGTGCTGCCAGGGAGAAGAGATGACTTTGTCCCTACATGATGCTGCTCCCCAGCCAAGGAAGCCACATGGAGGAACAGCTCTTTGTGCAACTGATTCTCACCTCCCCAGTGTGGGAAACCCCGTGCAGCCCAAACTCACACTGTAACATGAGGCAGAGCGAGAAGACACGGAGGCAGGTACCATGCCTGTCCCCACACTCACCTGCTGCCTGCTGTGGGGCACTGTCTGTGGGGTACTGCCTGTGGGGCAGCCAACAGCAGCTGTCACAGCGACCCACTCACCTGTGCATCACTTGCTGCTCAGGCAAGCTACATCCACATCATTCTTCCAAGGTGCCACGGTTCAAAGGCAGAGGTTTTCTTTTGAAATGCTATTTCTTTACAGCACCTGAAATGCTAACACTGCAGCAAGAGGATGGATGTTTTCAGTGCTTTCCTGCAAAAAATAAGCTGGGCAGCATGGGCTGAGCAATGCCTTGTGCACATGCTGGAATGAAAGATGCACAGGTATGGAGCATGTTTTTAACACGCCCATTTAATCCAAGGAAAATGCCTAACCCAGGTAAGATATGCATCCAGTTCACCCATTCCCTTCAGTCCACCTAGCAGCTGCAATACTTGTTTTTTGCTGCCTAAACTGGTGTCATATGGTAGACACATGGCTTGATTCGGAAGAGCCTCACACAGAGATGCGAACCAGACCCACCCAACAGCATCCCCAGAGCCACAGAAGGCACAGCACCTTGTACTGAACCTGCCTACCTGCCACCCCCAGAGTCTCTTGCTGCTTCGGAGGAGAGTGACACTGATCAATCATGCTAGGAAGCTGACATACCACACCGGGTACAAATTCTAACTGAGGACTTCAGCATTGCCAAACCCCAACATTCAAAAATCATGAGTCAAGCTCCCAAAAATCATGGGAACAATTCAAGAAACCTGGTTTTAGCATAATTTTTCATTGCCTGCTGTTTTCAAAAATGTTGGGTGCCTTTATGGGACATCCTCCTACTATCAGGAGAGCTAAAATCTGGCTTGTTTTTAATTTTCCTTTTAATGGCAGTTGATGTGCAACAACCATCTCTATGAGTTGTTTGGGTTGACCTTGCTTCTCCGTGGATGTGGGCTGTGGCCAGGGGTGGCAGGGACACTCCCTATGCCCCTCTCCAGCAGGCACTGCAGCAGAGATACTCTGCTGTTAAGCAAGGATCTGCCCATCTCCTCGTACAGTCTCCAGCTGTTTAGGGGGTAAACCCATAATCCATGAAAATCAGGTGCTTCATTTTATGGGTCTGAGTGGTTTCCTATTGTGTGAGGAGCTGCGGCCATGTTGCACCACTGAAAACCACCGATCCCTGTCCTGGCCCGTCCTCTCCTGCCTGATGACCCCGTTTTTGCTGTCAGCCGTCCCTGGCTGTTCCCACTTGGCGGAGCAGCTGATTTCCCTGGGAGGAAGAGGGAGTGACTATAGCTCTTCACACACTTTGTGAGCTGGGCATCTGGTATTTTTCAAAACTCTAAAACATTTTAACTGAAAACTGTCCTTAAAAAAAAAAAAAAAAAAAAGGCCAACCAAAAAACAACACATAAAACCGGAAATGTTTCAATCTGAAATCCTTAATTAAAACCACACTCTTTAGTACATAAAGAAGGAAGTTAAAAAAAGAAATGTACTTTTGCACATTACAGACAGCATTATAATAAACACAAATCACTGCCAAGAAAGAGGCATTTTCAAGGCTAAAGTAGATGCCTCCAGCTGCACTCAAATAATGTCAGAAGGCTTGTCCACATTGCCGAGCGTCATTGCATCTGAACACAACAGTGGATGACCAAGCTAGGCAGATGAGGAAGATAACAGTTATTGGTGCAGACTGTTAGTGCTGCAGCAAGGACCATAACCCGCTGGGGTCTGTGAACTCCTCTGGCTTCCCACAGATCCCAGACCCTGGTCTCAATCTGTAAAATATTTGAAGCAAGTGGCCCTGGCTCTTCCTGTTCCTCTGAGCTTGCAGATAGAGCTCAGCTGGAGGGACCCGGTTTGGCAGGAGCTCTCCCCAGCTAGTCTTTGGGGGAATCTTGTACCAAAGCACACAGGGTGGAGTCTGAACCTGATTCGGAGGCACAGATGAGTGGCCGGAAAAGGCCAGTGTCATTAGCCTGATGTCCCACATCACACAGCCCGGGATGCACACAAATAGTGAAGGAATCAAACCCAGCCCCTCAGCAGAACAGATCAGATCTTTTGTAAAAGTATCCACCACCAAACTAAAATTTACTGCAAGTATGGACATCAGCCTATCCCCATGTAAAATGTTGCAGCTATTTAATGTCTGTGGTCACGTCAACTGACTTCTAGTCTGAATTTAGCTGTTTTGGCCTTCCTCTGCCTGATAGGTTTTTGTTTCTTCTGGACAGATCCAGATTAAGATCCAGCCTCCTCTAAATATACTTTCATTAAGCAGCATTTGTTGCAGGTCTTCAGTATCCTCACAGTAATGCAAGTTCTCCAAGCTTCCAAACAATTCTGCAGCTCTGTGCTCTCCTACAAGTCCTACCACGCTATGTCAACAAACTGCTGCTGTCTCCAACATTTGGGATCCTCACAAAATACTGATGTGCTGAGGGAGGACAGGTCTGCTCAGGTCTGCTCCTCTGCACCAGTTGCAGAGTAATTCTCAAGTGCCTGCTGCTGACAGTGAGATGGCCTTCTGCAGAGAAAGGATGCTGGGAAAAGTACCATCTGGGTGAAGATGTTTGGTACCCCTCCAACCTAGAGAGAGGTCTAGAAAGTAGGTCGGAAGGGAGCCACTCACAAAAACTATCAGGTGCCCTAAAATGAACTGAAAGCTTGGGATGTGGCTAAAGGAAAGAGAAATTACAGAAGGCTCAGAGAAAAGCTCTGAGTTAGAATAACAGAGCAGCCTTCTGATTGTATGTCTGCACATAAACGCCAGGGGAGCAGGGGGTAAGACTACTTTAAAGTCCTCATATGCAACTACAGCATTTAGCCTCACACATGCTTCACGGAAAGACATCATTGAAGGGGAATACTGACATAAGATGATGTAACTTGTTTAGGAAACAGAAGAAGGAAATAGGAAGGGGTTTTTTGTATGAAGAATGCTTCAGATTCAAGAAGCAAGGAAAGAGACTCTGTGCATGTCCACAGGGACAGAGAAAGAGACAAGGAGCACAGGAGATGTCCCACAGGGCTCCATTAACCAGAAATAGGACACAGACAAGGCCTTTTTAAGCATCTGACTGCAGCAGACAAACAATTGGAGTTGGTAGGAACAGCTAATTTTAATCACCCTGGTATCTGCTAAGACAGAGGAGGGCAGATCCCAGATACACCAAGCTGCTGGAATGCGCAGTGGAAAGTTGCTCTGACGCCAGGGGAAAGTAGTAGGGGAGGGGATGTTTATTACTTGGATATTATTGATACCGAAAGTTGATTAATAGTCCAAAACTGGAAGTAGATTTAAGTGCAAGTGGTTACAAAACCATAGAGTTCATAAATTTTAGGCAGTGAAGGAACAACAGATTAAAGATCATGTATTCAGAAAAACCCAACAAATTTGAACAAATTCAGGGCACAGGTCAAGAGGATCTCTAGGGAAGTGAGTTTAAGACAGCATTTCCCAACCAGTGAGACATGGAGAGGCAACAGCTGTGCTGTGGGTCCAGGGAAGGGAGCAGCAGAAAGAGCAGCAGGAAAATACCCTACAAATACATATAAGTAAGAGGAAATAACAGGAAAATATCAACCCGTAACTCAGTGGAAAAGTAAACAATGTAATGACATGGAGACAACTCTTTGCTCTAGTTTTCATAGAAAAAAATTAACTGCAACATGGCTGTTAATTACATTAATTTTAAATATGAAACAGAAGCAGCCCTGAAGAGGGAAGGAACAGATGAAAGATGACTTAGGAAACTTAAACCACAAAAGTGCTTGGTTATCACTATGAAATCTGTGTTAGACCATTTTATCAAATAAAGAAGATTCATATGTATTTAATAAATACATTTCCTGCATTTTCACCCAGAATTTTGCGATTATCACCATGTCCTCTTGCAATAATGCTGCACTTTGAAACTGGAAGGGTACTGATTGTTTTGCTCTCCTGGGCACAGACACATCCCCGATACCCTCAGCTTCCCTTCAGTGCTTGCCAGCGTTCCAGGGGCATGCATCTCCTCCAGATTTCCTGCAATGGAGATATCATCATCTGAACTACTTTTAAGATGAACAGGAAAGAATGGGCAGGACTCATTGTGAAGGAAGCACCTAAAGTGTCTCAGGTGAACTCTATAGGAGGTCTATACCTCTTTATCTTCCTGGAGGTCAACCCGAAGCCAGCCCAGCCCTGGATATCAACACTGCAGATATATGGACTTGGATGGGGTGGATGTTACATTTCACAACAGTTACTCTGCAGCCACGGCTGCCAGCACAACTCCTTCGCATGAGTTAGTACATCCCTGGTCGCTGTGGAGATGGAGAGGGGTGCTCACACAGCCTGCCAGGACAGTAGCTCCAAATATCATCCATTAATTGTCTCATGCCTAGAGGTGGCTGTCAAAAATGCAGGGAGCCACATAGGCAGGAGGCAAAGGAGAGGACAGCTCTCTTGTGGTATGTGGGACTCAGCTAAACACACAGCAAGAGCCTCTGCCATGAGTTACTCCAACCAGTGAATGGATTTAGATGTCAGATGTCAGCTCTTTTCCAGAGAGACTTTTCCATGTTTTTTAATGCATCTGTGTACCCAATTGCTGAGCGACCTACAGCACTGCCCTCCCTCCTTCTCCCCTCTTACTACTGGAAAACAAATCCTTCAACTGAAAATACATCATACTCTGGAGCTAAAGAGTCGTATTAAAATTGAGTATATGAGGTGCTGGATTAAGCTAATGGTGTCATTGGCTTGCCTTCTGGGAGAGGGATCTGAGATTTTTGCAATGTATTTGTCAGATTTTTAAACTTACTCAGCTAAACAAATAACCACTATTAAGCCTCTGAAAGGCAGTCTGCCCCCAGCCAGAGGAGACAGCCTTCTGAGACAATTCTTGAGGATAAAGGTTGATCTAAAGAAGCAGAGTTTCTCAGGGTTTAACTGAATGTATCTCGCTGGTTAAGTGAACCATTATCTTCCTGGATATGGCATAATTGCCACTGGAAAATAAAAAATGGAAAATATTAAAATCAACTTATTAAAATAAATTCCCCCAAAACTGCATGGCAGTTTCCAATTAAATAATTCCACCTAAGAATCCCATCCCCTCAGATTGCATCTGGGATATGCCCACTGGCTCCCACCTTCCTTAAATGTGAACCATGTGGGCAGCATTAGAAGGGGGAAGTGCAAGAAAAGGCGAGCCCAGCAAAAGGCAGATGAACACACCATAGTGTGCTGGGGGAGATTAAAGGGAGACAAAAAAGGAGGGTTGAAATCTTTTGACAGCAGACAACAGTAAAGTTTCCATATCTCAGAAAGGTTACAAGCTTGCTCTGAGTAGGGAGGAAGGTGTCAGCTGTTGGAAAAAAAAGACCAGGTCTTGTCCTGGGAGGAAATTCTTTGAAAGAATTTACTTTCCAGTTCAACAATGACCTTGCTTCATTTATTGCTGAGGGCTGTATATGTTGGAAGCCTGATCCTGCGCAATGAAGCTGGTTGTGTACTATTGTACAGCTGATAAACGTTACACTTTCAGAACTTGGAAATATATTTATGCTCACAGCACTCAGAAATGACTCAACAGATTCTCACTCAGATTTCAGGTCAACTCCTCAAGCCCTCAGTCTGAAACTTTAGCACAAGGAATTCCCATTTAAAGAAAGATGACAGGATAAAATTATAAACACTCAAACCAGGTTTGTAACCACTGATTTGGGTTTCCACATGGTCTTGTGCTATATCAGCACCAGGGGGATGAACAGGAGGAGGACCGGTCAGACACCAGGAGCACCTCCTGGAGAGAAAACAGAGAGAGATGGAAGGTCCCCAAGATGAAGGCAGTGGCAGCAGCAAACTTGGGCAGCCCCAGCCTCTTCTCAGCATCCCCAACCCAACCTGGTAGTGGTGGTGTCCTGCTGTGCAACACAACAGCTTTGATCACAAAGACTGATGGCGTTGAAGCAGTAGACACCTACAGTGGTTTAGAGAGGAATGTGAAATACTTTGTGCGCATGTGTGTAGAAACAGATGACTACATGTTTCTAGAGCGCTTTTAACCATCCAGTCAGCAAGTCACATATGTAGCACTTGTGTTAGAAGATGTGGCAGTAGCAGGAAGAGGTTTATCAAGCTGATGCTTCTGGCTCTAGTTAATGATGATTTATTTCTGGTGAACTTTACAGGCATTCCAGCACACACAAGACCTGGCACAACAAATGCAACGCAAGCCCTTAACTGTCAGAGAGGCCTGGAAAAACCTTATTATCTTGCTGATGGCTCTTCACCTGAGCAAAATCTAATCACCACAAGGCCTGAGCAGAAGAGAAACCCAACCTCCATGGTGTCCTGGATAGTTTGGGCAATTCTGTAGATAACCATGCTTCGGGAGGGCATTGACTAGGGCACTGCAGTAAGAGCTGGGTTCTTATCAATATGTTTCCTGCATATCCTGCTCCTTGACACAAGGGGTGCTGCAAGTCCTGTTAGTGATGATTTCCCGCTTCTTGAAGGATGAAGATCTGCACAATTTTCTTAGCCTCTAATGGCTTCTTCCCAAGGACAACCTCATTAGGAGGTGCAAGTTATTGGCAGCTCAAGGGCCCAGAGGAGCAGTTGACCGTGTTTAGGCCACAATCCAGAAGACTTGATTTCATCCTGTGTAAGTGAAGCTATTTTATTTATTCTAATGGTCTGATGGTGAGGGAGGAGTGCTCCCTGGCTGCCCAAAACAGCCACAGCCCTGTTCCAGATACAGGGTCCAACGCACAGCCCCTCTCCAGAAAATGCTGCTCATAGGGACAAGGCACCCCTCCTCATGTGCTGCCTGGAGGCAAGGTTTCAGTAGATCAGTGCTGCCTCCCCAGAGATGTTAATTCTGTTTGACCTGTTGTCTGACCCTGATCATCTTCCCCAGTCAGGCAAGTCCATGTGGTTGCTCCACATCTTGCTGTAGGATGTTTGAACCTCCCATCTCCAGCAATGGCCAAGACAACACACCTGGAGAAGAGTACAAGAGGGGCAACTATGCTGTGACACCTCCCAGGGTACATTCCTGGCCTCCAGGAATTGGTAACACAGAACTAAGCATTACAAGGCATCAGGAGTCTTATTTCCTGAATAAAAGCAATAGCAAAAGCCAAGAAATAACAATAGCCCCAGCACTTCACATGCATCGTGTGATGAAACTCAACTCAGAGTAACCTGCTGTCCCATCTAAAGGTCTGAGAGCAAGATGTCCTAGTACGCACAAAACTACGAGAGTCTGCTGAGCACTCAGAACAAACTTGCGCCAAATTATAAATAAAGATCCAAGAAGACTTGACACAAATACTGAGGCAATGACTAGAGAAATGACTTATGAAGTGCACAGCAAATGCCTGCAGGGCTGACCAAATGGAAGAGAAGCTTTTAAGAACTGCAGGAGCTTTCCAGAGGAACAGAATCTGAGGAGTGCCAATTTGACTCAAAGATTTTCCATCTGCGCATAAATAAATAAATAACGAAAATGGAAGCAGACAGGGAGAAATCTGTATTGTCCATCACAGAGCCCTGTGTGGGTGGAGCTCCACCAATGCAGAGTCTGTGCTGGACTCCAGCGAGACTGAAGCATCGCAGATGGCCAGCGGTAGTCATCTGCATGGGGCTGAATTATACTTTATAGGTCAAATTCTGCATCCAAAATTAATACTGTGTCCTCTATGCATCCAAGACACTCTCTGGACTTGCACAGCATTCACCCAACGGAGATGGAGCAGCTACGTCCCTCAGGCAGCGCGTGGGCTGGGGGGACAGCGAGAACAAAGGAGCAAGAAGACAAGATACAGGACAATACATGGATGGGGAATTGAAAAAAAATGTACTGGCCAAGCCAAGATGTCTCAGCTCCCATTAGCTC
This sequence comes from Nesoenas mayeri, assembly GCF_963082525.1. Lineage (NCBI taxonomy): Eukaryota > Metazoa > Chordata > Aves > Columbiformes > Columbidae > Nesoenas > Nesoenas mayeri. The sequence continues at coordinate 24,939,230 of NC_137551.1, read as the reverse complement.
CCACTGCTGCTCACCATAGCACCTCAGCATAAGGACACCAGCCTTGCCACCCACTGACACATCTGTGGAGGGAACAGAGAGAGGGTGATGGCAGACCAAGGAGGACGAAGACAAGGCAAAGAGTGCAGGAGGGAAAACACATTTTGGGGTTTATTTTTCACACAGGATTCACAACATTCCTCAGAAAATTTAATATTGCTGTCCTGTTCTTGTTTGCTAACCAGAACCAATTTAATTTTAAAACAACACGCAGAGCCAACGGGGGGAAAAACATTTTGCAATGGCTCTTCGCTCCCACTTGGAACAGCAAGCACAGCTTAACTCGTTCGGCTCCCGCAGCCGCAACACCAGCTCACGAGGAGCCGGCCCACCGACATGGGAAACCTCCAACTGGAAGGGAATAGGGGACTCACTGGTGCTGGTAAATGATATGGATACAAGGCAAACGGCTTTTTTCGAGCAACTTGACAAATCTCACCCCACGCATCTGCGGAGGCTCGAGAGAAAAGCAATTTGTTGCGTGAAACATCTTCCTCTCACCCCAGTTCTCTGCTCAACAGTTTGCTCTGTGGTTTGCAGAAAAAAAATAAAAAAGGCTCATTACTGCATTTAACAAAGAGCAGAAAGCTCCTATTCCTCTTCTGCTACCAAGAACATGCACATTTCTCATATCAGCATGTGAGTCTTCTGTGGTTTTATGCCTGGTTGTGACAGTTTGCTAAACAACCAGATAAAATCAAGTGTTTTTCAAAGGCAAGGTTAACACACTCCTGCGTAACCTGGCTTGTCAGAGAACACCAGAAACTCCAAACAAGTTGCTTCTGCTTACCATCTGCATGAGCTTATTCAGACTAAAATAACAAAGTGTGTTTCCTGATCTCCATCAACATAAATAGAACCATTAAGCTGCGAGGCTGTTTACATTCTGGCAAATAGTCATTGCATTCATCCTGATTGCTCCTCATCCTGCAGTCACAGTGTCCCCATGCTGTGCTAGCAGTGGCTCTGCTGCAGTCCACAGCCCCACCGACCACTGGTTAACACCAGGCACTGGGAACTGACACGTCTATGCCACAAAGCCAACATAAAACCTTTCACAAATATTATACGGTGTTGTCCCAATTTAGTTTTGTAACTAGAAACAAGGACACACTTGAAGGATCCAGCTCCCCAGTTGTAATATCTGGCAGGCAGAAGTAGGAATATTCATGTTTTTGTAAAAAGAGCTCTTTTGGTAGGTAAAATAGTAAATATTAGAGCAGAAAAGACCTGGAGCTTGCTGGCAACGTGCTTAACAACAGCTCCGTATTCTGCGTCATGCAAGGACCAGCACTCCAACATGAGCACGTAGAGATGGCACAGACTCCGTCCCAGAGGATTTACGTCCTGGAAGAGGAGGGGATGGTACCATCTGTAAACTGTTGCATCCCAGAACCTCAGAGCCAAACACTGTACTCTTTTGGCCAAAGCAATCCATCTGCTCACAGAGAAGGGCTGAGAGTGAACATCCCCTAGCCCTGCAGGGATCCCACCACTCCAACTAGCACCTCTTCATCCACATGGGGACATTTCCACAGCCCCCCAGGAACACATGGCATTCTGGATGCTGGCCTGCCTTGCTAAACTTGTTACAGCCCTAATAGTTGCTCCCTGTAATTGTGGGAGTCCATTGTTTTTTCTTGGCCTAGCTTCACCTGTAGAATCATAGAAGAATGAGAAATCCACATTTGGAAATAATAACAAAAGGATAAAACCGGGCAAATAATGGTGCAGGCCAGGTCACACATTCCCGTTTTATTAGACTCAAACCCTCCTGAAAGAATTTCCTTGAATCTGCGTGTACTAGCTAAGTGCAAATATTTTCTAGAGGACATTCTGTCTCACAAAATGAAGAGGGCTCCATCGCTGTGAGGGTTACATCGTAAATTATCCATTGTAAGTTCGGCAAGTTTTGCCTTTACGCTATCTAGCATAATGGTGCTGGACTTGCCCTCTCAGCTCTGCTTGGCAAGATGGCCCCACAGTTGCACAGTCCCATCAGAAACATTGCAAGGCCAGAAATTTGCATCTCTGTATTTCCACTCCTCACAGCTTGTGTCTTTGTCTTGGTCCCAGCTGAAAATACCCCTTTCCTCTTTTGCATGTGGCTCTTTCCTACCATCTACCCCTGCTAGCAATTAGCTCACTGGAGCATTCGGGAAACAGAACAAAAGGCAACATGGAGAATAAATCCATAATCCCATTCCCCACCACACTGATGGGGACAACATTGCTTTGCCCAGCTTCGTGCTGAAAGGCAGCATGCAGCAAAACTCCCAGACAGTATGAACAAGGGCAAGGAAGAAGCAAGTATGAGTGCGTTTGCTTTAGCTGCTGATGTTCTGCCAACCACGTCGTACGTAACCATTTAACAACGGGGCTTGTGAAAACCAGCACACTAATATTTGCCTTTACCTTGAATTTCAAGGCACTCGAGCTATGCAAGAACTGTTTTTAAAAGAGTAAAACAAGTACAGTTTTGTGTTTGTACGTGAGCAACGGTGAAGTCGGATACACCACAGGAATGCCATCGCCCTTGGCAGAGCCAGTATGTTCAAGGAAACCATCCTGCCTTGATTCAGAGCTGTTAATCATGTGCCAGGAACCATTGCTGTTTCCAGAGCCATGCACCCACTGGGAGAGAGGCTTTCATCACAGCCCTGTAATTAAGGGGAAATGTTAATGTTACATGTTAATAACTTGGAACATAAATTATCCTGGGATTTCAGAGAATTTTAAAAATGTAAGTATTTTGATAAAGCTAATCAGTTTACATACCAATTTTAATTTAACTCCAAATAAATCAGGAAGGCTTGACTTTTTTATGCCAAGATATTCTTGCAGAAATAGAAAGTACCTCAGCACGAGCATAGCAAATCTCAACAATGATACAGGCAGGCACAACGTGCCAGCACGCAGCATCTTGCATCTGTCCCTCTGCATCTAAAATAAAGGATTACTCAATGCTTTGCATAATAAACCTTAAATACCCCTACAACCCCTCAGGTTTGCTTGAGGGGGAAGGCATTGCGTGAAAAAGGATGCCTGTGGCTTGACCGTGTGTTTTAATCATGTCCAGCCTTTTCCATCTGAGGTGTACATATCAAGTATCTGTCCAAACAGGAAGGACACACACACGGGAGAGTCAGAACAGCTGAAGTTCACACACTTGACAAGTAAAACATCTCCAAGTTGTGCGTGGGTTGGCTCTGAGCATCAGTAAACATAGGGGAGATGATGCCCAGGGATGGTGTGATCTGGGCCTTAGGACATGCTGGGGCATGCTGTGGTGGGGTCATTGAGGAATGGGCCATTTTGGGTCAGGACTAGAGGGGACACCGTCCCCTGCCCAGGGTCAGGTCCTGCTCAGAAGCCTCCTAACCCAGATGGGAGAGGGGAAAGCAGCAGCCCTGGTCTATTTGCAAGCATGTGGCAATGTTTCATTGTCAAAAAGACAGTGCTAGCCAGAAATGTTACTACATTATTCAGCATTAAGAAACACTTTCCACTTAAGAACAGACACAAGCTTGAAGCCAGTGTAACAGCACCCTTTCAATCAGTAGTAACAATGGCATCATTCAGTTCTCCTGATGCTTCAGTAGAGATTAGTACTTCTGCCTGTATGGTTTTAATAAAAGCAGCCAAATAACCCAGGGATGAGCTCTCCAGAAAGCCCTACGGAGGGTTTGTGCACTCACAAACTGAGTACAGCATTCACGGCAGTTAAGGTGGTACTTGTGTGAATGCAGCCTCCCCAGGATAAAGATGTTGCCAGCACAAGCTGAAGCTGTACAGAGCTGTATGCAGACAAGCCCCTGGAGAGGCAGAAGAGAATTATGGAGTGTTGAGCTAATTAAGTTCACAGCCTTAATTATTGGAGCACTACAGCTGATAATGCAAAACCAGCGTTGTAAACAAGCTTCTATTTTCAGCCACTCATGCCAACAACTTTCTTCTGAAAGCATCTGCTGCAGAGCTCAGACTTGTCCCATCCCAAGGGCACATTCTGGAGAGTGTAAAAAGGCTCTCTGAAGCTCTGTAGTGTCAGGTAATTAAAGCAAAAGAGATCTGGACAATTCCCATTTTTAAACAAATAATGAAAACATGATGGAACATTTCAAAGTCGTATGAGGGCTGAATCATGCATGGCTTACATGCTAGTTAAAGAAAAAAAAAAAAAAAAGAACATGAGAATTCAGTTTTATATATGACTTCCAAACTCATAACCTTCAGCTTTTGCTTCAGAGCATCCTCTCCTGAGATCGGAGGAACAAGAGGCAGGGTCATACACAGACCCTCTGCTAGTCCCAGGAGAGCACAGATGGAGTCACAGCCTCACACCTTAACTGGCCCCATCCTTCCAGCCATGCTAAAACTTCTTAGGGGCTTTAAAGCCAGAGGAACCATCAGATCACCTTGTCTGACCTCTTGTACATCACACACTATAGTATTTCACCCACTTATCCACGTGCTGAGCCAAATAACTCAAATTTGGCTGAAGTGTATTTTCTATAAAGGCATCCAGACTACATATAAAGCATTACAAGATGAAGAAGAGAAACCACTTCCCCCCACCCCCCTTTTTAGATAGTTTATTGCAGAGGGCTAAATATTTGTGTCCCATTTCTAATGAGAATTCTCTGGTTTTGGCTTCCAGCCCCTGAATCTTGTTCTACCTCTCCCCAGTAGATTAAGACTCTGCAGTAGATTATATATATATATATATATATTTTTTTTTTTTCCTGAAAGCACACAAATAGAGTAACTTTTTGATAGTCTTTTTGATATGCTAAACCGGCCAAATTTGTGAAGGCTCCTGCAGCTGGGTACTCCCTCCACATGGTGAGCCAATACATTTCAGTACCCCATGGAGCATTCTCTACTCCTCCCACCTGAACACATCCAGGAGAAATAGCAAATCCAATGTGTCAGGTCGATACGTGCCTCAGCTGGTGCATGGGGCGCCCAGGGATGGAGACGTGAAGAGAGACTATGACTCTCAGCCACAAGGAAAAGTCAGGGGAGCTTGGAGTTTGCACCAAACTCTGTCCTGTAGAGTGCTAAGGCAGAATCACAGAATAAAATTATTTTTAAGTTGCAAAAGACCTTTAAGATCATCGAGTCCAAACATTAACCTAACAGTGCCAAATCCACCAGTAAACCATGTCCCACATCTCTCGTTACAGTAACACCTAAAGCAACATTCCCATTTACGCATATGATTCACATACCAATGCGCAGAAAATGATCCTTAAAAAACAAACAAACACCAACCAACCAACCCACCCAACAAACTCATCCCATATGAAGGCCAGGAAAGGTCATCACATCATCTAGGCTACTCTCCCACATAGCCAAACCAGGTACCTCACACAGCCACCTTCACTGAATTCAGTAAAATGAGTTTTACTCGGTAGCAAAAAGCATGAGATTTTTTTTCTTAAATGGAAAACATGCATCAGATCCACTTTTATACTGCTGCCCACTCAGTGAAGGGTTAAATGTTTCCTATAACAGAGTGTAAGCAATGATGTGAGGGTTCGGGAGCCTCAGACATAGGGCAGCTGGAACAAATGGACTATCAATGGGCTGTCAACATATGAACAAAGACATCAAGTATGATACAGGATTCCTGGGCATTAAAATACACTCTTCACAATTCCCACAGCAGATGGTGATTTATAATTTGCCCAATTATCCCTGTAGTATGATGGCGTATAGCAGAAATATTAATGAGGGAACCAGAGCTAAGAGAAAACAAAGAGATCACTGCATAGTCACACACAATATGATGATATGACACACATTATGATATTCCAGCACTCAGCAAAGTGAACCAGGCCTGAGTAAAGGCAGGAAAGTCAGAAAAGGACCAGATCACCTATTTCTACTGTGAACAGCAGTTTGAAGAACAGGTGGAGCCAAGATCCTGCACTTCAGTCCTGGCAGAACAGCAGTGACTGACAAGCCAGCCTCAGACTCCCTAGATACGGTGATGACCAAGGCAAACCTGATCTTTAAGTGACAATGCATTTTAGTATTTCACGCCTTTGCACTGCTATTGTAAATCCATGGGTTCAGGCAGGTTTATGAAATAATGTGTCTGCTTAAGGCCTGCCTAGGAATAAACTAGACCCCAAGGCTCTCCAACACCAACCACATCTGCCCCGCAGCCCCAGGAGAAGTCATGTTGGATAGGCTGTTCTATTCATGCTGCACAGAAATTAGGGGTCTCCCTCCTGCCCAGGCTACACCCCAGAGGGCCATTGAGTTGTAATTTCTGTGCATCCTTTATTTCACAGCACTTTCCAACTTCACTCAGGCCACTCTGCCACTTAATTGCAAGGACTTGGTAATTAAGCAAGGAAAATGAATTGGTTGATTATGAGAAACATCTTTTCTGTAAAAGCTTAGCCTGAGCTTCTTAATAAATAACACAGTAGCAGAGAAAGTGTCTAAGACGCAGGAGTCACCAGGAGCTCATTGCCAACACAAAAACTTTTACAGGCTCTCTCAGACCTCCTAAAGAATTCACCCAAGAAACAGTTGCAAAATCAGTTAGTCACAGAGTAATAGAGCTGTGTACCTTTCTCATTTCCAAGTGGAGGCCAAGTGCCACACAATTTTAAATGATACAGGGACGATTTTACGTGTCTTTCATACAGAGTGGGTGTAAGGGCCGGGGATGGAGCAGCCCCTGGGGTCCCTGACACAGCTCTCCTCAGCAGCACAGGAAGGCATCTGGGACACAAAGATGTGAGTTTTAAATCATGACTGTTAGCAGGGACAGAACAGCAATTTTAATTGATAGCATGACTTTTAACTAAAGCAAGTAATACGATTAAAATGAGACGTCCATACAGTAAAAGCATATAGGGTGTTTGTCTCTACACTGCTTTAACAAAAACTTCCTTCAGACACCAGGAGGCACCAGCATCCTGAGAGGGATGGAATTCTTGTGGGTGATGCTCACAGCTAACTCCTATGTATCCATATCTGCGCTTTCGCCAGCTGGGCAGGCACCGCTTTTCCTTAAGTATTCAGTTTGTATTTGCATGTAGCCTCCCATACCTCTTCACCTTCTCCCAGGCTTTCTCCTGTATGAACATTTCCATTATCTGTCATCTTTTCGCACTCTCAGTTCTTTCCAAAGTCTTGCACCTGTCTTTCACCCATCAAGTTACTCTAAGAAAAATCCTGCTTTTTCTCCCCAGAATATGATATCCCTCTGCATGTGCATCATAGCCCAGTGGAACCACAGCAGCACCCATGTGCCCAAACAGCCACCAGCCATTACTGGCACCATCAGCCCTAAGCTTCCTCTTCCCATCACCATTATCCCCAACACTGCCACGTCTGAGCTGCAACTTAAAGAAATTATCCTTTGCATATGGTAACCAGCTTATTTTTGAGCATATAAATTTCACTTCCATCTCTGGTTAGTTACACACTGAGGCACTCAAATGCTGAGCAAACCAAAGCCTGAACATCTGCTGTGACGAGAGATGCACTGTGGCAGCTAAATCCTCAGGATGCATTCAGTCCATTTGTCTTTACTCGCAACTGGCCAAAATTAGGACACACTGTAACACCTGGTGTTATTCTCCTCATCTCTTCCATCATCCTGTTCATCCAGTGAGATAAGTCCCTGCCAAGGACAGAAACCCACAGGAGCTCAAGTCCCAGCCTTAACACGGGCCTTTTGTTTGTAGACTCCATCAGTGGGAATGAGGCTCCTTTGGTGCCTGAGAAGGGGGCTTCCAGAGAACTGTGTTCCTGTGTCGAGAGCTGGCAATCCAAATGGCGCTGAAGCTGCTGGCACTGAATCAGCACTGGAGGCACTCTTCCCTTGGGAAGCTGCTTTGAGGAACGTGCGCCATGGAGGGGTCCCCGTCCCTGGGCACCTCACAGCTGTGCAGGCAGAAGGTAGCGTCCACATCAGTGTGTGCCAAAGCATGTGGCACTGGTCTGAGCCTACAGAAAGCCACCAGCATGGATCTGCCCTACAAGGTCCCAATCAGTGTTTCTGCAAAGCATAAACCCCTTAAACCTCACGTTTCTGGGACTTAAATCTGCCATTTTAAAGCAGCTTAAAAGCAATGCGAACACCAATAAAAACACCATCCACCAGTTCTGCTGCTGCAAAGCAGCTGGCTTTGAAGTCTGACAATTCACTTAGCTAGAGCTCAGCCTTGCAGTGCTCCTGAACAAGGACAGAGGGACTGCAGGAGCATTGCTAACAGCAAAATCTATCTATCTATAAGAACTACCAGGTTGTTTCTGTTTACTGCTCAATGTTTTAAAAAATCCAACAGGGAGAAAAGCATGTATGTTTTTCTGCTACAAAGGCAATATGAGTAGCCTAAATGCACAAGGTAACTCACACGTGAGCTTTTTAAAGCAGTGGCTGTAACCACTTCCGAGTTTGGGGACATGATTGCCCCAAGGGAACACATTGCTGTGTGACACACAGCCTCTCTTTGGGACTCGCAATCTTGGAAGTTCACTGAAGCTAAGGCTTGTATTCCATTTTTACTTTGTTTCATGGCTGGGTAATTTTATGGCCATTAATAACACTTACAGTTAAGTAAGATACGCCTATGAAAAGGTAATCAAATGTCATGCATGAATCCAGAAACCAGCAGTGGTTCATTCAGAGACGGCTGAGGAAATGGCAAAATAATCGTCTTTGAAAGGAAAGAGGAAATGTACTTACATATTAGAAATTAGAAATATGTACTTACACATTAGTAACTATACACCAGAAAAATTAAACAAGGGCTGGTGCTCAGAGCGATGGACACACAGGCACCACTAGCTCCGAGGTGGCTTCTGTCAGAGGGAAGATACCCAGATGCCTAGCTCATAGGGCAGGAACACAGGAGGAGATGGATGTGACCTAAATTAGGAATCACCACTCTGGTGATGGCACCTTCTCTATGCTGATAAAGCTGAGGATTAAACCCTGCAGCTAGATGTTCTCCAAGCTGAGAGGAGATAAATTGGAACTAGGAGGAGATCAGAGGCGAGGAATGGGAAAGATATGGCTGACCCTACTAAAGGCTGTCTGCACTGCGTTCACAAGCAAGATCCCACTGATCTTCTGCCACAGCCACTTCAGGAAGCTGCTGTCCCATGACGATGACACATGTGGATGGTGGCAGCAGCACTGCTTGCTCTCAGCCAGGATTCTAACTGCTCCCGCACTGCAATGGGGGGCAGCAGGACACTGCAGGCTAACAGACCCATAGCCACAGCAGCCAAGCACCATCTGGTTGCTGGTATCAGTGTAACTGGTGCCCATTACATACTGGTTTGTTTGTTTTTCCCAGAAGGTCAATGCACCTCCGACAGCATCAGAGAAACACATAGGTGATCTGCCCAGCTCAACAGAAATAATGACTGAAGGTTTGCTTGTGGAGTGACCTCCACAACCTGGTGCTGCAATAAATCACCCTCCCAGTCAATGTTCAGTGTGCAGAAAGCAGGCTAAGGCTGCAGCTACAGCAGGGTACGTTACTACCATCAGGATGAATTTCTGCACCCGGAGTGGTGATACTGGGGTCTTCTTTAATTGCATTTTCCTGCACTGCACTGGATCCTTGGGGTCCTGGACTGAGGATGGAAAGAGACGCCATAGTGCCTGTCAGAAAAGATTTCTGGATACAGCCTCTTTGATCACTGTGAAGGAAGGACAGGTTGAGATATTTATGTGGGAAACAAACACCAAGAGCCACCTTATAGCAGAGTAAGGTATAGCCTTTTTTTCTCTGAGCTCCACACAGACTGTCTTAAAAAAAAAAAGGGGGGGGGCATAAAGTCTGGCAAATTAAATGTAAGAGCATAATAAAGCAAGTAAAAAAGATTTTAAGAAACAACTTACTAAAGCCTTAAAATCCAATAAAAGCTTTTTTCAAACACATCAAAAGGAAGAAGCCTGCCAGAGAGTCTGTAGAGCCAGTAGATGGCTGAGGCTAAAAGATAAGGCTACAGCAGAAAATCTAAATTAATTCTTGGCATGCATATGAAGGAGCTTAAGAAGGTTCCCAGAGCAGAGCCTTGCTCTGTGTGGGATGATCCAGAGGAATGTCTCTAGCCACAGCACCAGCAGCAGAGGTGCAACCACAGGGGCTCACAGAGCTGGGCAGCACAGGGAAGCTTTGCTCACTGCTCCTCACCACAAAGAAATTACACAGGGGATATACTAACCAGTGCCAGCTATGTAATTAAGCAGAGGATCTCATTAACAGGGCACTGAGGGTGCCACAAGGCTGGGTGGATTCCTTTGGCTCCGAGATGAACGAGCAGGAAGAAATCCCCCATCAGCAATTGTCACCGAGCTGTGGGTGATGCATTGGCAGCTCCACAACTCTCTGGTCCAGGCTCTCCATTAAAGGCGAGAGATGCAGGAAATCCTTCTGAGAGAGGGAGCAGCAAATCCCAGAAGGAGGGAAGGCTGACAGTGAACATCCAAAGACGACTTGTCATCACCCTCATTATCACTTTAAGACTATTACTTGGGAAAAGGTCCCAGACAGCAGGGAGAGGGAGGTTGGTACTGTGAAACAGGTCAGTCTTTGGGGGTCCAGAAGAATTTTGCTGTGCATGCCAGGGAGGTCAAGAACTGTACCTACAACCATACTGGAAATTCTTAGTCATAATAAAACCTAAACCACCAGTAGCTGGGTAATACAATCATTCAAGTTCCTTGTGCTTCTAGCTTAAACTTCATGCGATTTGATACCAAGCATATCCTGTCATCATCATTCATATGGCTGTGAAGACTAGTCACAGATGATGAAACTAGGACCAGGTTACTTATTCCAAGGAACAATTTCTTGGTTCACAGTGTCCCTTCCAGGAGAGCCTGCTGCAATGCTGTCTGTAACAGGGCTGTATTATTAAGGTTAATATTGTTTCTATGGGGAAAACATGCAAATATGGGAGTGGTGAAAAAATGGGGGCTGGAAGGGGAAATGTGTAGTCTAAAGAAAGGTATAATTTTATAACTGGACAATTTATCATTTTTCTTTAATCTAGACTGCTCTGAGCAATGCTTAAGCGCCTTCTTCCCACTACTCACTTGCCCCTGAGCATTTCCCAGCCTCAGGTTTTCCCTGCCAAACCATTCAAAGGGATCAGGCTGCTAATCAGAGGCAAGTCCCAATTTAATCCATTTCTCAAACTTGCATAAATGGATTTAGCGTCCCAAGGCACATGGAGTCTCATGCATGAGGGCACAGCATAGCCACCATGGGCCCCCGACACCCACGGGAACACAACACCTGAGGGGGCCTGTGGGACACAAACTCAGGAAGCCCAACACCTAGAGATTGAAATTGTGTGTGTGTGTGTTGTGTGTATATATATATATATACATATATATATATGCCTAATTCCCAACTGCAACTTCCTGGAAAATTTCAGGGTTCCACCAAAACAATAGCCTACAGATTATGCATTAATGTATTTACTTTAAAACATACAAAAAACCTTAGCCTCACTCTCATTCACTTAGACCTCCTTGGGGCAGGAAATGAGGGCTTCCAATTTGACTATAACAAGGGGAAATTTGCAGATGAATGGAAGATGGCTTTGCTCCTAGAAATGCTGGCATAATGACTCCACAGCAAGATATCAAAGAACTTCAAGCTGTTCAATTTATTCTAGTGACAGATAACACGTCAATCACCTCTTAAGCACCGGAATATGTTTAAAAGATTTTTTTTTTTTTTTAATTATAAGTTACACTTTAATTTATCAAAGCCAGGGCAATTTTTAGAGACAGAATGAAGAAAGATAAATGTATGTACTAGAAATAAGCCTCCTTTTCATACATACATACTGTGAAGGCAGTTAATCATTGGAACAATTTATCTATATTGTGGAGGATTCTCCATCACATGCTATCTTTTTAAGGCATGAATAGAAAATTTTATTAAAATCTGCTCTGGTTCAGCCAGAAGTTGCAAGTTCTAAGTAGGAATTTCTGAATAAGAATTTTTACTCAATGTTATTATGCAAGACAGACAAGATTTTTGTATTAATGCCTACGGACCTTAAAAGCCACGAAAGATTGTAATGAGAGAGGTTTCCCATTAAAGGAGATGAAATTAAGGGAGTTAAATTGTATTTCTTTGAGCTACTCTGAACATTTTTGCTTTGATATAGATATTCTTATTCAGTCAGTGTTTATTTAGATATCAAAAGGTACTAAAACTAATCATGGGAGTTTTCCTTAACATATATTTAATATAGCACAATAGACTTACTGAAGCATGTAAAATATCTAAAGTATATTAGGAGTTTAAAACCTTGTAAAACTATGGATTACTAACCCAGTGCTATGAATGCATTTGGGGATTTGATGTGATGTCGCAGGATATTAATTCCCCCCCGGTGTCATGGCAGCGGGGTGAAGGGAAAGCTCCTCCGGTCGCTCTAGCAATGAGACAAAATATTAGCACCCAATTACAAATTTCTGCTGGACTCTGAGAAGTTGGGCTGTGTGGAGGTTCTTCTTCAGTTGCACACATGCCCTTTGCTAATACAAACAATAGCCGACAAGAAAGAATGCTGAACCTCAAGTCAGAACTAAAATAGGTAGAATAGTCGAGTATTAAATTAACCAGAGCTCTGGATCAAACTTTTCCACATTAGATTGAGCTCCAGCTCATGCACACCACACCACCTCTTTTAGTCAACGCAGACACAATCAGATCTGATTCATATTCCAGCTAAGGATCAGCTCTTAATTCCCCCAAACGAAATCCAGACGCAAGGTGCCCCACGTTCCTATGCTGTGCAGATTCTTAAACATTTTCCTCTTTCATGTACATGCTCAGGACACACAAGTACACACCACCTTGGAGCAGCAGATACGCTATGATTACACTACAAAGTAGCAAGCCTCCCTATGTCTAGTCCTTGCTTAGCTAAAAGTGATTCCTATTTGAATTTGCCATGAATAGCCCAACATGACAATAAAAAAATCAGGCATTGCCCACAAAAGCCAAACTTGTAGCTGACCCTCACTCTCCCAGGTGTGCTTCTGCACCAGCCATGTCATAAGATCTTATACGGTGCTACTGCGCTGGTAACCCAAACCTGCCCAATGCCTAGGGGAGATATATATTATTTCAACCCAACTACAGTCAGATTTTCCAGTTCTTCAATCCAGCTGCCCCAAATTCAAAGCTTTTATGCTATCTGTAAAGCAATTTGAGCCAGCTGGTCAAGAGTCCTCAGTTTATGCTGTTTTCTTCATCTCCAAGCCCTTTCAGTAGGTTAAGCCTGTGCTGGGGGAGGAAGGAGGGGTTAAACCCAGACTGGTCCATGTCAGTAGCTGCAGCATCTCGCATTACCCTTGCCCTGATGCTGGGGAGGGATGCACACCCTCACCCACTGATCTCACTCCTTTCTACAGCTGTCTTCATTAACAGACACATGCCACCAGGAATCAGCAACAGGAATGTGCTTGTTTTAAACTTCTCTAAATTGAATCTGAAAGGAAGGAATCAAATAAATTAATGAAGCTATTGAATAATACTAGACTTGGCCCTTAAGGCTTCCTACATGATTTCTCTTCTCAAGTTGACAGACAAATAGCTGCAGTTATTCTTTGAATATATGTATTTTTCCACCTATTTTGTAGTGATTTCATCCAAACCAAGTGACCTTGGCTTTCTTTTGAGACAAATACTACCTCACAGTCAAAATATATCACCACTACTATTAACTTCCCAGATCAATGGATGTCAAAATAGAAAACAAATTTGTTCTTGACTGGTCTAGGTTAGATCAAGGTTTCTTGTCATCTTATTATCCTAGAAGTGTTTTTAAATTGGTTCATCAATTGCTCTAGTATCTTCATTATTATCAAAGACACAATGTCCAGTTTATAATTACCCGGGTCTCCTGTCTTAGAGAAGAATTATGCTTCTTGTGCTCCCTTCTGCCAGGACACAACCCATCTTCTATGGACTGCTGAAAATGGCTGTTTCGGTGCAGAGACTGGATTATCTGCATACTTTCTAAAATATTTTCCTAAGCCATTTTCCTACCCAAGCCATACATGTCTCATGTTAATGGACACTTTTGGAAAAACCTCACACTCTGCATCCTTGGCAGTGCCAGCTGGAATCCGGCATGGTCCCCATTCTCCAGCATCACATACCAGCACAGCTTTGCCTGGCCCGCTGCCATGCCACAGCATCAACTTGGCCACATCCCTCTATCCTTCCTGGGAGCAGAACAGGTGGTCCCAAGGAAATCACTACCCAATGGATGTGAAAAGCTGAGACTGGTCCCTCTTTTAAGGGTTAATAACAGGACTTAGCATTGCATGGCATAAATAGGTTATTCATATCTCTGGGACCTAGCAGGGATGAACTGGACAGGCTTTGAAATAATAAGCCTTATGCAATAGAAGGGGAGAGCACGGCTGATCATGGGTGGGGAGGATGCTGGAAAACTAGAAGCATCCCTGTTCTGCCTTTGAACCACCCCCCCCGCCCTGCTAAGTCTTGCTTGCCATTAAACAATGCCCAGAGTCTCGAGCTCTACCCAGTGCCAGCTCAGCACCATGCAGGACTGGTTCTTATATCAATTACAAGTTACATTTGACACCAAGGGCACAGGAGACCTGAGGAGATTATTTCTGAACAACCAATTTCACTTGTTTACATGTGTTTGTCTGAAGTTAGGAAGAAAAAAAAAAATAAGAAGAGAGAAAACGAGCATTTAAATTTCCCAATAAAATCTGTGCCACAGTATGAGTCATTGTTTGCTTTTTTACACTAGTTGAGAAAGGCCTTCTGGTTTTAATAACTAATACTGCTGAGTTCAATAAAAAGCAGTTAATTTAATTTAATCCAAATCCTGATTAATGCCAGCTTCCCCTGGAATTTTATCTTTGTTTTAATTTGAGTCACTATGTTAAGGGAGAGGAAAAAAAAAAAAAAAGACAGAAGGGGACAGGAGTCAATTAGTTCCTGTGCTTTTTTCTGGGCAAAACACTGGAAAATGGAAGATTGACAGGTATGGTCTAAGAGTCTATTTTTCCCCATTCCTCAGGCTGACTTTCCACCAAGAATGTAATGTTTGCTTAGTCTTAAAAAGGGAAGCTTAACGGCTCACAGCTCAGTTTGGAAAATAAAATATTCCAGGGCCAATTAGGATCAGATTTCTTTGCTGGAAGTATATTGCTTTTAATGTGTTAATATTCAAGAGATATGCTACTGTTTAATTGGACACAGAGAGCCCTTAAAGCTTGAGAGCTCTAACATGAAAACAGTCAGCCTCATTCATGGGCTATGGAGTGGCTACAGAAGGAAATAATCTGGGATAAAACCTCTTATCAGAGGTTTTCATCCTTTCCCTACAATTGTCTGCACATCTGTTTATTCAGATTCATATCTTATACAAATAACCAGTGTTAACGAATTCTTTTTTTTTTTGCTGGGAAGCTGAATATTCCAAATGCTAGAGCAGGCGAGCTGCTGATAATGGAGTTGAACACCCTCCGTGGCTGCAGGGGGACCGGCTCTGCCCAGCATCACACAGGAACCCTGTGACAGCACCAGGGTTAGGATCTAGTTCTCCCACATCCCTCACCAGTGCTTTAACTACAAGTAAACATTCTCTCTCTTCTTGCAGTCCTCTATCTTGTTCTGTGCAAGGAGTACGCCAAGGTTCTGCCAAGCCAATAGTTTTTAATTACATGATCGCATACTCTTGTAATGCATATATGCAAGGGAACTGAATTAAGGTCGCATGGGCCTGGGTATTTTCTGGCTTTTGTGTGACTGATTTCAGCAGCTTTACAGTAAGTTTTTTGGATATGTTGTCTAGGATTACCTTTCATTAAAGAAACCAGAGAACTAGAAATGAAATTACACAAACGTGCAGGACTACTTGCAAATATCTGCAGTAGAACCTTAACTCAGGACCTTAACGGAGCAATGGAGACCTTGGTCTCTTCAGCAAAGAGAGTAACTGCTGGGAGCAGAGGGCTGGAGCAGTAATTACTTAGCAGGCACTTTGCCACATATGGGGTTTAGATGGGGTTTGTTTACAACCCCTCACATACTCCCCCCGCCATCCATTTAAGCAGCCAGGGATGCTGGAAATTAGCAAGTCTGAGTTCTCCGCTGCACTTGAGGAACTTGGCAGTGCTCT
This sequence comes from Nesoenas mayeri, assembly GCF_963082525.1. Lineage (NCBI taxonomy): Eukaryota > Metazoa > Chordata > Aves > Columbiformes > Columbidae > Nesoenas > Nesoenas mayeri. The sequence goes on along the minus strand of NC_137551.1, from coordinate 24,923,012 downwards.
GGCATACATGGGCATTGCCTGCTCACAGTGTCAGATGTCTGAACAAGATGTGCGTATGTGTTCAAGACCTGTAAAACTATGAACAAATTGTGCACAGAGACGGGAGAACTTCCATGGATTTGTTTACCCCCAGCTTGTCACTATGCAGATGGGCTTCAGGTGACCACCACAACTCTACTGTCCTACAGCAGCAGGACAACACCATGCTGGCCAGTACCCCTGGGCATTGGTGGCACGAGCTATTCCTACCAGCCTTCTACCTTTCCAAGGAGATGGAGGCTGAACAGTTGAGCATCATCTTGTGGCCCAAGTGCAGAGATGACCCTGCCAGGGCTGCCAAGGACTGGGATAAGGGATGGGGGACAAGGCCAGCCAGGAAGGATGCAGAAGGACCAGGCAGCTCCTTCCAAGATGCAGCAGAAGGAGCAAGATGCATTCTCTAGCACGTCCCCCAGCCCCAGCTGCCCACATCAGCGGCAGCCCTGGTCAGGCACCCTGGGGTCCCCTGCCCCAGCAACAGCAGAGCTGGGGTGGCCAGTGCATAAGGGGGGTCCCCTCTCCTCTGGCCCACAGAAACAGAGTCCTGGGAACAATCCCCTCCCTGGAGCAAACCACCACTCCAGTGAGCATGAGAGTTGCTGAGGCCAAGGAAGGGGCACAGACACAGCTCCCGCACTGCCCTTGGCAGCCTTGGTGCCAGGCCTCATCCTGCCCCTGCTGACACAAATGCAAGTAGAGACAGGCAAAACCAGACAGGCTACTTTAGCAAAGAAAAGCATCAACAAAACAGATATAGGAATTCAAATGTCAATAACTATCTTTTCAGGGAAAAAAAAAATGCAAAGGAAAAATGTAAAACATCACTGAATAAAGTCTATACAGGACTCCAAACCCTCAGTTGTGCACAAATTAGGTGACAAAGCTCATTACTCAGAGGTGTGGAGAGTGTCTCATGAGCAGATGCTGCCACCACCACCAGCTTGGCTACCTAAGGCCCTGAGCTAACCCTCTGCACCCTGCAGCTCCCTACGGTAACTCAGGCTTTCCTGCTCACACCAGCAATTACAGGAAAGGGATTTCAGACACTGCCCCTGTACCTCCTCAAAAATTCATTCCCTGTGGTTGTTGGGCAACCCTTCTCTAATAAAAATTAAACAAACAAATGTAATAAAGAGTTTTATTCAGAATAGAGGCCAATTTGCTGCTAATGGCAGCATTAAGGTCCTAAAAGGGTATTGAATTACAGAGCAGTAAAGCCACAGAAAACAGCCTGTAGTTCTAAAATAACTACAGGTGCCAAAATTAAGGAGGACCAAATTACCAGCCTGTTTCCAATGTTGGCCTGCAAATACTCAACGCAAGACAAAAAAAAAAAAAATAATGAATGGCACATGATTGCTTTTATATTAAGAAAAAGTTGTTTGAATATATTAAATGCATTTCATTATGCAATTTCTATATTTGCTCTGTTCCCAAAGCAGAATTATTCACCTAACAGATAGATTAATGAGATAATACTAAGCAGAGGGGGAAGGTCACGTATAATCAGAGCACTTTCAGACAGTGTTTATAAAAGCTATTTAACACCACCAAGGAAGAGTATGTTGTACTTAATGCTAAGTGCTTCTAGGAGGAGCTGAGCACCTGTGCTGCTCAGCACACACCACACAAGGGCTCTAAACCAAACCATACCCACCTTTGTGTGAAAGATGGCAATCCTCTGGGATGACAGGGAATGAGATTTCCTGTCAACTGACCTCCCACCTCCCAGGTGATGGGAAGTGGAGCCAGCCATTGGTAGCATCACCCTTCAATTTGGAAGAGCACATGTTCCTTGCCTGAAAATGTAAAATTTGGATTCAATGTGTTAGCTGCCTACGCAGCCACGTGAGGCAGTATAATGGCACATGAAAGAAGAGGTCAAATTTACTAAGTGTTGAGGAGATGTCATCAAGAGCTGCATATTACTTCAAGATGTGTCTTCAGCAGCAGAGCCTGTGAGAGCCCCTCTCTCACCAGAAATCTCTTCCACCCATTGGGAGTTGGAGAACTCCTCCCAGCTTTGGTGCTGCACAGGCTTCCATCAGATATGGCTCTTTTTACTGCTCTGTCCTCCCTTAAAGAGCCACAAAATAAAATCAACCTGATGGGAACAAGCCTCTGACAAACCTCTGTGCTTCTTTCCCATTTGCAGAACCATACATGCTATCTACAGGCAAATAAGCTTTTGCAGAGCAGTGATCGTACCCCACACCATCCAAAGAGCAGCTTTCACTTTTCCCAGCTTTCACTTGAGTTGTCAGTTTCCTCTCGCAGGTGGTAGCAGTGTGATGCCTCCCAGGGATGGGGGAGGAAGATTTTTACCTGTCAGTAGGCAGTTGGAGTCAAGGTCTCCAGCCCCTACAGAAGTGCTCCAAACATCTCCAGCCTGTTTGGTTCCTGACCCATTAACACACTTCCCCATCTCTGTGTTTCCCATCGAGCAGCACAGCGCAGGTGGGAATTGGCTGCTCAGAGTCAGGAAGCCCAGCAGGCAGCACCAGCTCCACACAGCACAACATCCCTTCCTCACCGCTGTCTTCCTCACTGCCACCCCCCCACCCCAGTACTCTCCAAATAAAACCACCAGCAGCACAACTGTCAGTCACAAGAACAATGTGCTAAGGCAAGCACAAAGGCAAACAGAGAAGCCATCAGGCTCTCTGCAGAGTAAACATGAGTTAAAATCTGGAGTCACATAAATCATGCGGATACATGCAGTTCTGGGGAGAGAGGAGGAAAAGAAGGGATTCATTTGTCTTATACCAGCCCTGGAGGCCCCTTCCTGAGACCAGAGCAACTTGTTCAGGGGAACTGATGATGCACCACCTGGTTTGGCCAAACGGCCAGGAAGCTAGAGACAACCCTGGCACACTTGTGCCGTTATCTGCTCCTGGGCTCCTCCAGGACAGTCTTCATGCTCAAAACCAGCTAACACCACTCTTCTGCAGCAGGAGAGCTGCAGCCAAAATGTAAAGCTCTTCTGTCTGATCCTCCACTTAAGGGAAGCAGCTTTTTCTTCTCATCCCCCACAAGCCACTTCTGAAGGCAAATTTGCGGCTTCAGACCATGGTGCTGAGATTCAGAAGAGTTAGGGGTTTGACCTGGAGAATATCACAGAGGTCTGGTTGACTCTTCCCGGGACACAAGTCCTCTGAAGATTATATATGTTGGGGTATTCATGCCATATATGAAGTGACTTCTGTAACAATTCTATTTCCCCAGCTGTGCTTGGGCTAGAGGCACTGAGTAGATGGGCTTCCTCACTGCCTGTTTTGCAGCTTCTTTTTGTAACGCAGTAGAAAAGCCACACACAGCAAAAGGCAAGGAAAAAGTAACAGCCTCAGACATGCCAAGAAGCCATGGAAGGTGCAGGAGGAAGGTGAGGGTGTCTCACTGCACCTGCCCTTGGCCCAGCCCCAGCCTGGGTCACCATGTTTCATGGCAGAGACACAGGTCTCCATCCTTTCTCAGCAATACAGTTACAATGAGTGACCAGAACACCCCATTTATATCCCATGTGTTCATCTCCAGCAGAAACCAGATTTGCCAGTCTGCTGAAGATAGCTTGAACAGGAGTCAGCACAGTAGCAGACAAGAGAGCTCATCAAGTTCTCCACTCCTGATGGCCCTTAGTCCCCAGAGGACAGTAACTCATCCACTAACTGCAGCATTGTAAGATGCTCTTGGTATAACATTTCAGGCTCTTCACCCAGCAATTTAGCAGCAGCTCCCACCATGACATATTAATAGAAGTAGGAGATAGTCATCGTGCCAGAAAATGAAAGGGCTGCCCCAGTCAGAGTGACACAAGAAGTCCCTTCATTCTACAGATTATTTCTCCTTCTTTTGTGCCACACAACCCTCACCCTGGAGTCCTGATCTGCTCCGCACTAACATGTGATTAAGAAATCTGCTATACACTCCTACCAGAAAATGCATACATTTTTATTTTAGTAGAAACATATATATGTATTTAAATATATATATCCTCAAATGTTTTGCTCAATGCTGCTTGGTTTTCTTGCAGCTACAGCAACAAGTCACACAGGGCAGTACACCAGTACAACCGTGATGGTGGCACAGGGTTAACCTGTAAGAGCCCCTAAACGAGCATGGCACAGGATGCGAAAAATTTGAGGTAAAGTATTAGTATCGACGTTTGAAAGCACAAGCACTTTCATGTCCTGAAGTGTCTGGTGAAGCCAGCATTTTCAGGACTTCAAATTCATTATTCATAGCAGACTAAGCATTTAGGAGCAAGCAAACATTCACCAAAAGCAGCAGAAACAGGGGCTGGCTGTGCATATCAAAGAACAACTCTGGTGTCGAAGTTTCCAGTAAGTTAATGTGCTTTGTGTTATGTATTCTCAAGTTCAGTTCTCCCTCCGCATTACTTGGCTGTTGAAGAAACTTTGAACTTTGCACAGACAGTAACACAGCTATTTCAATATGAAATTCATTTTCAGTTTTCTGATAATCTCTGCCTGGCAAAAATTGCAGAGAAAATAAAGAGATAATTACAATAAGCTGCTGAAACAGTGAACAGCACTTATTTCTTAATTCAGTAGCCTCACATTTTATGTGCATGTCTGAGCTTATAACATCCATGCATACCGAGTGTTGGTTTAACCTATTTTGCAAAGCTCAGGAGAAAAAGATTAATTTAGCTCTCTTACAAGTCTCTCCGGTGGTTAGATATGCTTTCCTTCAACAAAGACATTGCAGGCAATCCAGGAAATTGCAAGAAAAGAAAAAAAAAGACATGAAGGCAGTGCCATATGTGATGTGTCTGATACCTACAGAGATAAAGTAACTTACAAACTTTCCCATCATGAAACAGATACAGAAGGAATGACATTTCGTTGTTACATAGGAAGCAAATAACTCAAAGTAGTGTTCCTAAATGCTCCAAAACATTATATTACTGATTTAAAACAAATATTTCACCATTACTTTAATTTCTTTTTTTTTTTTCCTTATTTACAAAGGTAGTGTAAGACCAGAAAAGTTCTGAAAATCATCTTAAATAGCAGTTGGCAGTGGTTTTGTTCAAACCCAGTAATGTATTTCAATCCAAATATAGAATGTCTTAATCTGGTGTCGCCTCCTTGCAAGGACTTACTTGATCCCCAGTCAAACCAACTCTGATATTTGTCCATCTGAGCTGTGCTGAATATACAGGATATTTACTTCCAGAGACTTTCCAGACTCCTGCTGCCTCTTCTGTGTTTTCCTACCTCTACATGTAAGCTTAGCAACTTATTTTATTTTCCTCTATTCAAAATCAAACCATGCACATTTATGGATATGATCATTTTGCATCAGAGTGCAAACAAAAGCGCTGCCCATCTTGTTTCAGGCACCTAGAACTCAAGGATCTGCTTAGGCAAATGCTGCCGCTCATCCCCAGACACCACGAGGTGCCCAGCCAAGCCTCCCCCTGCTTCTGGCCACCATGGCCTTAGAAGTGTCCCCCTCCTCGGACCAGGGCATCACAGGCTGGGCAGCAACATGACTGCCAGTGGCAGGTGATGGAAGATCAAGAGCTGCCATCTCACCAAGACTGGGGATGTTAACGTACCTAGTGCACATGGAGAAGTGCTGTCTATCTGTGCAAACACAACAACATAAATCCACAAAATTGCTCCAGATAGGTGACCAGGTGTAAAAGCAGCCATGGTCATCATTCTATATAGACAGACATAGATGAAAAGGGAGTATCCACATTCCTCATATCTTCCCACTCTAAGAAGTCAAGAGACTCCAAAGCAGAGAAGAGGGACGGAAGGTGCTCTAAGTGCATAGGGACAGCACATTTTGAAGAATTTTGTGCCGGTACATAACCTGATTTTTTCCCTTGCATTGTCTGTATGTGCACTGATAAATTGGGTAACCCTCAGATCCTCCCCCCGACTCTCCCCCACCCAGGGCACAGTCACATCCCAGGGAATAACTCTGGCACCTTTACAAAGGCAAAGCCTGGAGGGGTGGTTGTGCCAAGTGCTGTATCATGCCTAGAAAAATGATACAACAGTCCAGCACTTGGAAAAGGTACAAAAGGCCCTCCAGGCTACCCAGCAAAACACACTGACAAACACTTCTCAGAGACACCCCTAGGTACCTGAGCATTAAACAACACACAGGCAACACAATCAGTTATTTAACCTTGAAACACTCACATAAATGTCCTGATACGGCTCATCCTTCAGTACAACTACCTTGCTGTTCACACTGATGGACATGTGAAGCCTTGCCTTGTAGACAGAGAAGGAAAGGTGTTTCCTAAATGTTATTTTATGTAAATATGATAAAGGCTTCCCCAGAGAAAATAGGAAGGGTAGAAAGTGGTTCATGGCACATACATTACAGGGATGATGCAAATATGCAGCAACTCTGACTCCAGATGTGCTCCATGCATATCCAGATGTGCTCCCATTTGAAGTCTCTGGTATTCTCCAGCTGCACATGTGACTCATCAGCACATATGCCAGAGTAGCTCCCAAACTGTGAGATCCACACAGCATACTTGGGTGGCACATACTGAGAGACTGCCCAGGCCCCTCTGCAGCAATCCAGCCCTCTCGGGGAGCAGAGCAGCCTTCCTGGTGGTGCACACAGGCACCATGCTCCTCGTGGGACAAAGGGTAAGAGTAGACCTGCTTCATTCTATCAAGGACAAAGCCAAAAGCATTGGATTACAATATGGAGAGTTATAAAAAGGCAGCATAACAGATGCACAGTCAACAACTGCCTAAAATTTAGATCCATGATTTGCTGTTAGCTGATTTCTTCCCCGTGCTATCACCCAGTCATTCAGGTTGAAGATGGGCCATAGCCAAAAATCCTTTGCCATAACATGCACTGAAGAAATTACCTCTGCTTGGAATACAGCCTGTGAAAATTTGCTCACTCAGTTCCAGTAAAATACTGAAGGAAAGTGAATTTTCAAATTATTTCTGGTCTCTCCTACTCTTTTTCCGGTTGCTCAGTTTGGAGATGGTAACATATGAATTTCACTGTTTCTCTCCTCTTCCGTCATCTGCTCAGGAGCCCACTCTCTGCTAGCTCACACTAACACTGAAGTTCACACTTCTGTCCAAAAAGGCTGGTATTCACTTCTCCATGTGAAAGGGGAAACATTTTTACTGCACAGGGGTTTTATTGGTGTGGGGTTTTCCTTTCCCTTCAATTTAGCTTTCCAGTTCGGACATCTCCACTGATACATTAAGCTTCCCATAAATTCACATGAGAATCAAGAAATAATTACCCTCCAGCACTCAATATATTTTCAGCTGTGTGCTGAATTACACAACATGCAGGCACAATAGGCAATTACATTAGGAAGGGGTGTCCGAACCCTGCCCATGTGGCAGGTACACAAGCAGAGTGTCAGGCTGCCATCCCCCACTCAGGCCAGCCACGAGCCAGGTGCCCACTCTCTTCCAGGGAGCTGAATTACATGACAGACCTGTTCATTTTGTTCCTTACCCCAGTACTCGGCTCCTGACAGGAACTGGAGGGTTTTTATCATTTGGTCAAGTACCAAGCCAAAAGGGCAAGGGGAAGCAGGAAGAAAGGCAGATGAGTGAGGAGCATCCTGCTTGTCCCATAGTCTGACAGAAGTTCATACAAAGTAAGCAGCCTGAAGTGAACTATCAGCCATGACTTGCACCAAGTCTCCTAGTGACAATTCTGTTGGTGAAACTTTCCTGAAGCTGGAAACATCAGCACCAGGTCTCTTGCAGTATGTTAATCCCACCACATAGATCTGACTAGCACATAAACATTATAATCTTCACCACTGCTTGGCACATCATAAATACAACTGCTTGAAGCTGGCTATTGGTCACTTGTCCAAGGGATGGTGCTGTAAATTCAGAGAGCAGGAGAGTCTGCACAGGAACAGCCCAGGAGAGAGTAGGAGACAGCTGTTTCATTTCTACATCTTACAGGAAAATATTTCCATGAAGTGTAATGTTTGGAAAATGTCTAACAACCCAGTTCATGCTTTCTACAGATTATGTGGACTTAGCATTTCTGTTGTCTATACTGGGATAGATGAATAGAGAGATAAAAGGAGGCATGAATATATAAGACACTTGGAATGCAGGAGAATCTACAGAATGTGCGAAAAATGTAGGAAAAGCTAAATAAAAGAAGAAAAGACAAATGAGATATTGTCAAGGCAGCCAGTGAAGCAGCAGGGTCTCAGTTCAGAGGTGGAATCATTAAGCGACAAGCAAGGCAGCTCTTACAGAAAGTCTACATGATTTTTTAACCCTGGAATTCACTAGGGGGAGCGTGCGGACAAAGGCAAATGCCAGAACAAATCTGTTTTCCAGAAGAAGTAAAATATATTGGAAGTTCAGTCCCCCTAGAACAAGGAGTCAGGGAATGAAGTGGTTTCTGCACTGGCCACACTCAGGGCACATCACCCAAAAGCTCCTGGGAAGGTAGGAGGCATCCACCACCCATCATATGCAGTGACAGCAGCTACAGGAAAGCAGGTTCACTCACTCCCAGAACGAGGACCCAATATCATGGCCCTTTAAATTGGAAGTGAAGAAGTGTCACAGAGAGAGTATGGTGAATTTGCTCACATTTTGCCTGGATCTAAGAGACTAAGTCATTAATCCTTCCCCAGTTCCTTCTGCAGCCTGTCACAAAAGTCTGTGATCCTGGTCCAGAAATGCCACAGTGTAAACATAGCAGCTTACACTCTAATTAAAGTCCTTCCACGTCCCAAATGCAAGGAAGTAGCATGTCAGACATATCTTAGAGTCACCATACCCCGCATGTTTGCTCTTTTCTGCTGCAAAGAGGAATCGGAAGGTACAGATCCATGTGGGGACCTGTGCAGAAAGGGGGTGGAAGAGTCCAGCAAGGAAGGACAAAGCTCAGGTAGAAGAAAAGAATTTTAGGCACAGGACAAATACAAAGTCTTGCCTCAAATCATGACCATGACATGCAGGGCCTTCCTACTGATCCTCATGGAAAATATCTTCATCTATGAAGAGAACTTTAAGGACTGCGACAGTCTGGCAGGGATTTCCAAAGTATGCACACTTGTACAGAGTAGTCAGTACACGTGCAACAAACCTAATCCTAGACCTCTGGGGATGTACTAGGCTCAGACACACACAGGCCAACTCCTCTTTGAGATCTTGTGTTTCCTTCAAGTGCACTAAAAACAATTGTCTAACACATGTACAGCTGGCCCATCCAAACCCCACCCCCCAAAGAGTGTCCGATGCCTTGCATATAAAAGTATCACCAGTTTCCAAACAAGCTCAAGGCTCTCATGCATGTGGGCATATCCTATGTTTCCAGACGTTTGGTAGCCCATCGGGATTCCTGCATCTGTGGACATATTTGGGCTTCCCAGTCATGGGGCAGTCCACTCAGTCTCTGTGCATACATAGCAACATGCAAGGCCAGTAGACACTTGAATCCCCCCAAATCTGGCTGAACAGTGGCAGACAAGAGGACACATCTGGGAAAACCTGAACAGACAGTCACAAGAAGAGCAGACTAGCCCAGGAGACACAGCCAGTGGAGGAAGCTGGTGGCATCAGAGGTGAAAGGCATGACAACTTGGGTTCTCCTCCTGCCTTCTACCCAAGGGCAAACTAGCACCTGCATCTCTAACAGCATAAACTTGCACAGCTTCTGGACTATGATGTCCTCACAAAGAGAAACAAGAGGCATGGAGTTACTCCCAGTCCCTGTGGGGCTCCAGAAATAACACAAACCTAACATCTCACACCAGCTGGAGAAGAGGGCTAATCCAGCCTCAGAAACTGCTTGAAAAAGAGCCAGACCTCCCATACAGTTCTTATAGCCCTTCCACATCTCCCAAGACCCAGTTCCTTTTCTGACATGATGGTATCCTCGGCACTTGGCAAGATGCTCATCATAAACTGTTCTCTCAACCCACCCTACAGCAATGTGCTCATCTGGGACTCCTCGGTGCTTTTGCCACCCCATGCCATGGCCAGAAAAGCCATGACAGGGCCTAGCTCTGTGGTGGCCAGATCAGAGAGTGATGGAGCAGCTAACATGGCAGAGAGTTCCACTCCTTCCTCCCTCCACCCAACCCCTGGCATTGCAGCTGCATCTCTTCCCTTGAACTGGGCATCTCAAAAGCTCCCCCTTCCCCGTTCTGTGAACCTGCATTTCTCTCCCTCCTCCCAGCAGTCTGCACCTCTTTTGAACACCTCAGCTTGAAACACTGCACTCTTCTCCAAAAGAGGAGCTTGGTCACATTTTTTGCTTGGCCCTTATCAAACACTTCCATTGGCTCCACATTCATCTCTAGCTGTTGGGGTTGTTTGTTTTTTTTTTTTAATAATCATTTTCAAAATGCAGCATAATGAGCAGAGCAGAAGCACCACCATCACAATAACTGAGTCCATCTTCATTTCCATCACCAGCTTGCAAGATAACAAGAAAGAATAATTTTGACATAACGAATTGCAACTAATCTGACTCTTTGTTCCATGATACTGTGTAGCCCAAACTAAAAACTGTAAAGCACGGTTTAATTTAGATGCTGGTGGACACATAAGGGTTTATTTGCATGGCTGCCATCATGTACATCTTGACTCTGCTCCAGTCACCATGTCCCTTCCTGTAGCCCTGCCTCACTGCAGCTCCCGCATCAGAAAAGCTGCGTGAAAACAATATGTTTGAGAAAGCATTTTTGCTCTTGAATCAGTGCAAAAGCAGGAGGCTGGCACACTCAGCAGCCTTTGGGCTGCCTGTAACAGAGCCAAAACACAACATGTTTCAGAAAAATATAAGTCCAAAAATGAATTTTAGAAGGGTGAGTCCCTTATGAGCAGATACCCTGCATAACAAGTGGACAGAGCTGGGCAGAGCAAAATGCAAAACCTTCCAAGCCTGATTTGGTCTGCAAGGTTCCTATCTTCTTCTGTCACACATTATTAAACACAGATCAGAAACAGGATCTGGGATTACAGAACAGACTGAACTTGGGACATCAGAAGACACCTGCCCTATAAATAGGAATCATTTACCAATTCAGAACAACACACACATTTTGGCAGCCTCTCAGCCAATAAAAAAAAGAAGCCCCAGCATCAGAACCATCCAAGTGCTATTATTTTAAATGCGGAACAATGATTTACATCATCATGACTTACCTCCTCATTTCCCAAACTCTCATCATGCATGTCAGCACTGAATTTCACCAAAAATTAACCCTTCCTGAAAGAAGTCTTAAAAAACAAAACAAAACCACAAGTGCAGCAATTACAACAGAAAGCAGAAGTTTTGATTGGGAGCTGTTAATTTGGGGCTTTTTATTTTTTTTGGTAGCTTTTTGCCTGCATGCCACATCCCAGGATTTCAGCTTCAAAACTCCAAAGTCTATTCGGTCATTCAGATCACAGACTTTCCACTGCAAAGTGCTCAGAAATACACCAATTTGGGATTTTGCATGGTTGCAACACAGAGGCTTTGATTTGTTGACACTTGTGTTTCTAGGAAAAATTAACAGAAACACGTGCAAGGGTCCGTACAAGGGAACAACGTGAAGCGCCGCTTCCAAACAGGTGCGGCCGATTATCTGAGGCAACGCTGTGCCGGAAAAAAAAAGCCACACCACACAACGTTGTTTTCTTCACAAATTCTAAGAGTACTAAAAACTTCCAGATAATGGGAAATCCCTGAAGCTTTTAGAAAGTGTTTTCTCATACTCTGTACCTGGTATGACAGCTGCTTCTTTGCAGCTATGGGGAGTTGTGGTTTTCCATTTGTGAAAATTCAAGTGAAATCTATCATTTTTTGGAAAAAGCCTAAGTCCTGGGGTTCTCAAGTATCTTTACAGGTTGGACAATTGGAAGAGATCCAAGACTCCAATCAGAGTCTGAATATGTGGAAATATTTAACTCTCTAAGAAACAGTATATAAAATAAGCTGTTTCTCTGCTTGATGACTATTTCAGGATTGACTAATGACTTGTGGTTGTGCCAAACACCACGGAGATCGCTCAAGAGGATAATTTCTGAAACTTGAATTTGTAACATTCTATCAAATGAAGACTATTTCTGTGTCAAAACCCTAGATCTGGGAATTTATATATAGCAAGATCATAAATGAACTTTTGGACACCACAGTTCAGAAGTAGCTCTCCTACATTTCTTCAATGAAATATCTGCTAAATCTTTTTCTAGGGAATGAACAAGCTTTAAAATAAGGCAGGAAAATAAAGACTACTGTATCAAACATAAGCCTCTCCTGGGGAAGCTCTTGCATTTCAGCTGGTTGGTCTCTGGATCTTGTTTCAGGGAAGGATTTGGTAGCAGGGAGTAAAGACTGTCCTGCTGTCCTGGTCAGCACATCAGCTCCTCCCTGGGGGTGGTTATGGCAAACAAAAACAGCTAAGCTTGCCTAAATTCAGCCACCTCTGGCCAAAAGACCCTGACCTAAACTTGATCTTTCTTCCAGTATCAATGGATACCACACCATGGCCAGGCAGGGACTAAGTTCGACTCTTCTCTTAACCAGGACAGAAGCGGTGCCTGTAGTCAGAGCTCGGCTTTGCTCCCAGCAGAGTGAAAGGCCCATTTGGCCAAGTTACTCACAAAGGCTAATGAAGTCAGTTGGTTTCAGGGAGCAATTAATTGCTGCCATCACCTCTCCTCTAAGAAGCACCAATGCTCACATTACACATTTATTCAGATTATGAGGATGGCAAGTACTGTTAATGTAACACAGTTTTACTTCCTGCTTGATAGGGATTAGAGGATCTAGCCTAGTAATTACTACACAAAATCCATAACTTCTGTCTGAAATAGTTTCAGCAGGAGTCTGGCTTTCAGGCTGACAGTGGCTGTTAACCCACTTCATACCTAGGTAGAAAATATTCCAATATTTACTTTCAGCCTTGTAAATCTACACATTATTAGCCCACAATTGTTGTATATTAGACTTTAACTCGCAGGTTCTCTTTGTGTCTTTCTTTGCTAACACTCTGAGCTATTTGCTCTGAACTTTTTCTTCCCTTTGTTGGTACTTGTACATTATGATCACGTTCTTTTTTAATTTTCCTTAAGTAGATGAATCTTACTAAAACCTTATCTATAGATTCACATTTCCAGGATTTTGTCACACTTGCTGCTCTTTTCTGAATCTTTTCCAACTACACAGCATCTATTACCTGTTAAAATGGACAAGAGAACTGGACATGATGCCCAACACTGCCGCACCATTACCATTTCCAGCATCAGAGCTTCCCATCGACCCTGAGGTGGCTCTGGCTGTGTCTGTGCTCCCAGCTGCTGCCCTGCTCATGTGGCTCATGCCTACTCAACTGTTTGCAACATTTCCAACTCCTTTTTCATTTTCTGCTTCCACCACTTTTTTTAATCCTGGTAAGTCCAAATTTATACCTAGTATCAAAACACATGGAGGTGTGTTCACCTGTAAAACTATCAGATGCCACTCCTGAGCTCAGAGCTACGCAGGACTTGCTGCCACAGGAGCTTGCCAAAGCCAAGCAGCAGATATCACACTGGTGCCCAGAAAGGACAAAGATACAGCAGGTGTTAGAGTAGCAGTGTCTACCTAGTATCTCACCATTTAAAAATAACCTTTTACTTGTCACTAGCATCACAGGGGAGCTGCAACAGGCAGATGTGGGCACTGATATGGGGTTTGAGGAGTTTTTAGAGGTAACTGGGGGACTGGAGCGTAGCTCAGCACCAACCAATCAGTGAACTGGGCCGACGAAAGAAAAGAAGGCTCAAGGTCCAATTAGCAAGAAAGGCTGTCATAGCACCACAGGCAGGAGAAGAGAGGGAGCTCGAAACAGGAAAAGCTGCAAAAGCCAGGCAAAAGGGCCAGGAGGCTACAGCAAGGGCAGATAACGATCAGAAGAGGCTGAGCTCCTGCGCAGCAGGATGGGATGGCAGCCCAGTGGCCAGCATGTGGGAGAAGGGGAGAGGGAGCAGCATGAGCACATTACGAGGCTGTGGGGAGCATGCAGCTGTCAACCACAGCCCTGCAGAAAGGCAAGAGTGGGCTCAGCGGGGGAGACACAGAGTTTGGTTTTGGCCAGGCTGAGGAGAGCAGGCAGCTGTCCCCCATGGATGCTATGCAGGATGTGCAAAGCTGGCTGGCAGAGGGAGGGAAGATGTCCTCTCCAGGGCACTCCCCACCTCAGATGGATCAGTTGGGTCCAAACCAGTACAGCAACCCATTACCCTGAGGAGAGGAGAACAGAGCAGAATCTTATGTTTGTGCAGTGAAGGGGCAGGTTGAGGACACTGAAGTTGGCCAGGAAAGGAGGAGAGCTACATGGAACAGCATCCATCACTAGCAGCTCTGGCACTTTGTTCCTGTATGCCAGCCTTGTAGGGCAGAGAAATCAGCTGTGGCATAGGTCACCTGGCAAACCTTGCCACCATCTGCACATAAGCACCAAAATCTGATTTTCCTTCTTCCATATTCACCTGCTGAGAGACTCAGAGACTAGTGGTATAGATGTCTGGTATGCAAGGTACCCAACACCACAGGCAGCCTTCCGGGGGTGCAACCTCCCTATGTGCCCCCCTCACCCCAAGCAGCATCCTCCCCTGTTTGCTCCCAAGTACTCTCCTCATGCAGACTTGTTCCTTGCAACCTCAGCATGGTCAGAGCACCTCACTCCATGGCTCATGCCAGCAGCATGAACAAAGTGTCCCACTGTCTTTGTGACAGCTGTCCCACACCAACCCCAGAGACCCCACATCCCCCCAGGCTCTCATGTCATGCTCCATGTCAGGGATGATACCCTTCCAGCATCCTGCTCTGGCATCACTGCTACCTTGGGCTACCCAGAACCAGCCCTTCCCACACAACAACACCCCAAGGGGACAGAGACATAGGTGAAGTGCCATATGTGCATGCAAAAGCAGTCAGCTCCACAAAGCATGAGTGCTGAGCAGATTGGGCAAGAGGCAGCTCATGCCAGCAGTCTCAGACATCAAGGTGGGTGCATATCCCCTAAATGCAAAGCCTCCATAGGTACATAGTTTTGCTGCTGTGCTCATACACCATTATAGTTGTAGTCTAATGCCTATCTAAGGACTGTCACCATTCCCAGATTCCTGTTTTATGTAGTAGATAATATATCCCTGTTTACACCCACAGCTTTCCTGGGTAAGCATGGGTGGGGGAGCACCTAAGAACAGCTACACAAGATCAAAAGTTTTCAAAAAGGACTTTCTGCAGTTGGTAGAACTGTTACTTTATCAGACATCTAAGCAACTTCTTGGCCTGTACCCTCCCCTCTTCCCCCCACCATTAGCCTCTAAACAAATCCCAGAGCTGAATCAGTTTCCTCCATTTAGAGGCTCCACTCAAATTGTTTGTAGGATTCCCATCTTTCCTTCTTTTTACTTTACAAATATATAAATAGTCACATCGTCATATGAGACAAGTAGAGACTGACTCTTAAGGATAAAAAACAGATGTTTCCCAATCTTCCCTAACAAAGTAATATTTTATATATGGCTCTTCAATGGATTTATAGCCAATGAAGGGATGTTACTACATTAGCTCATGGAGGGGGTGGGTGATAAAAACTGGAAAGGAAGAGCCAGACAAGGAAAAAAGAAGCTATCCAGAGCGCTGCAATTGGAGAAGCATGACAAATGGGCAGCACAGTTTTAGAGGGCTTCGACAGCAAGGCAGATTGCCTGGCTGGGAGTGATTGTCCACAGCTGGAGCATCGCAGAGACCATCTGGTATTTCTTAAACATGCTTTCCCCAGGTGATCCGATTCTTGGAGTGCCCCAGCAAAGAGAAGAAAAAAGGCTTGCAAGTCTCAGCCCCATTTCCAGGATTCCCCTAATTAGTTAATAGAATTATATTTGAACCCCTTTTCAGTTTCTGCTACAAGACCTCCACTTTTGCCACCTTTTCATCAGGAAAAATGTATTTCAATTGATGGAGTTTTTCATTTATTTAAAAAACTCAATGATTGTGTCTCTTGGCACAGCAACCCATTATAAAACTTAATGAAGTAAAAAGAGATCCAAAATTTCTTTTGAACACCTTGTAACCTCACTCTTCCCCACACCACTTTTAGCTGCATAAAGCATGCATTTCCACAGGCTCTCATGTTTCTCTCCCACCCCAGCATATCCATCCCAAATCTGAAAAAGCAGAGCATGGACCATATGGGGGACTCCAAGAACCTCTTGTTTCCAGGATTTTGACCCTTTTCTCAACTTGAAAGATGTTAAAGAATTTAATTGTGTGTGCCACACGCTCCTGTCTCCACAACAAGAAAGGCTGACAAAGGAGCTATACAGCAGTATTTGCTGCTGCCCTGGTGCTCCCCATAAGACAGCCCCTTTCCGAGCCAGGAGCATCAGGAACCAGCTAACAGAGGAAAGAGCAAGAGAAAGCAGTAAATAATAAATGAAAGGACAGATGGAAGAGGGAATAGGGCAAGCAACCAGAGAACAAGCCCTGGGAACCAAACTGCGTTCCCACCAGCAGGCAGTGCCCCCACCGAGCAGCACGGTGCAGGCAGGAGCCAGGGTCCGGCTGCAGAGATTATCCCTGTCGCTCCCCGCCAAGCCAGGCTCACCAACCGTGCTTCTCCTCTCTGTTTTCTCCATGAGTTAGCCCAGCCACAAAGCACGGGGCTGCCCGAGATGTATCCTGTGGACCACAGAGGAGGCAGCAGCCCCACAGACACACACCCCCAGTTCTTGGCTGTAAGCTTCCCAGGAGCATGTAAATACCATTCCTGTTACTTTTCATGGGGAGAAAATATAATAGTATAAAATAGTATTGTGGCTGGAGCACCAAAGTTGGCAATACTCCGACTGCAGCAAGATTGTTGCTATGCCACAGTTTGCTAGGAAATGTATTTTAAATGCAAAGAACCCACTAGACACAGAGTTTCCTTCTCTGTCCATATCAGCAGCTGCCTTTTCAAAGCCTGCATGTAATCCCAAGTCAGAAATTCATACACAAGGTGCTTCAGCTTCCTCAGTCTGAGAAAAATTAACTAATTAAAGTATTGGGAAGAAAATACTGGACAAAAGCATACTTACGGGGGGAGGGCTGTTTGGTTTTAAGTGTTTTAGATAGTCAAAAATCAGTAAGTTCCACCACCATGGTGCAAGGGGATTTTGCATGGAAACCTGTCCTTATGCAGTGGTATAGACAGTGATAATAGAAGAAAATATAAGCCATGATTGTAAAGCTAAAAAAGTAGCAACCATCTGCAAAGCACGAAGCGTAGAAAATTAATACAATATTTAAAAAACACAATGGAAAAATTCATGCCTTGCCAACTTAAGAGTGGAAATTTAAATAGAGCAAAGAAGGGAAATGTTAACAGAGACACAGATCCACTATTTTGTGCACAAGGTAAAATTACCAGTGTAATTACAAAAATATAAATATATGCACTTTGCATTTGAGAAAAAGAGAAGACGATGAATTCATCGCAAGATGATGATGTACTTCACAGCTTACTAATGACCAAGAGATGTATAAGATAACATCTGCTTTAAATAAACACTGTTATATCGCCTACCCCGGGTAATTTGCACCTTGGAGTGTGCTAAGCAGATCTCTGACCTGCTGATACTAATTTTTAATAAATCTTGGAATGCCAAGTAATTCTAGAAGGGCAGGAGACCCCCTAACCCTGTGCCGGTGCTTTGGCAGAACTAGCTGACCTAGGAAAGGCAGTCAGCCTGACAGCAGACCTAGACAGAGTAATTAAAAGCCAATATGAGAATCTACTGATAATTCATTACATTTACGTCTCAACTAATTACCAGCCAACATATGTTGTATAGAATCAAGTCCTGTCACACTGATGTCACAGCTTGATTTAAGAACTTGTGTTAATAGAAATAATTGGGTGGAACTAGATGAACAGAAGTGGCTGATGAGACGAAGTATCTATTGCCTGCTACCCATCCCACAGGATGCAGTGTTTTTACCAATGATTTAGATAAATATAAGATCCTTAGAGGCAGCTTTCATATAGAACAAATGTAAGTTAGTAAATAACGAAAAAAACAGCTCTAGTTTACTCTGTGATCCAATTTGTATGGCTAAATGGCCACCATCCAAACAAGCATGCTTTAATTCAGCCAAACACAAGATAACATACATGCAGGAAAACAATATAGAGCTCTATCTCCAGCATGGAAAACTGTCCTCTGTGGCCACAGGACAAAGGAGGAGCTACAAAGGGACTTGAGAAAAAATAAGCTTAAGGAGTCAAATCTATTCAGTGTGTGAAAGAAGAAAATCCACAAGATTGAACTGCTGCTTATAGGTGTTACATTAGCACAGGGGGAGAGGGGTTTTCTAACCTGATGGTGAGAGGCAAAGCAAGCTCCAGGAGTTGAAAGTCAGAGTTAGACACAATGCTGAGAAAGAGGAAAATTATCATCAGCACAACAGAGGATGAGAAACATCACATGAGAAGGCCTGGATGGTCTTGGGGCCCAGCACAAAAACAGGGGTTGAAATTCAGTAGTACAAAGGGCAGGTATAAAACCCTCTGTGTAACATAAGAGTGGAAGGAGCCCAGACACTGGCACACTGGGGGTCTGCTCCAGGCTACAAAATCAGGGAGATCAGAAACACAGGCTTATTGGGAGCATCTGAAACACAGGACCCACTGGTAATTAGGGATCTTTAACTGCCCACACATTTTCTGGGGAAGGAAGACATCAGGCACAGCCTTGCATCAAGTTCCTGGAATGTGCCAAGAAAAAAAAATTGTGAAAGAAGAGACAGGAACAAAACTAGGAAGGAGGCTCCTGGAGGTTTGATTCTCAGCAGCAGAGCCAGCAGCAAAACACACAAAGGTGAAAAGCACTGGTGGGCAATGGAGCCCAAAACGAGTGTGTGTATTCACTAGGAACAGAAGGGAAACTAGTAGCAGGGTAAAAGCCCTGCAGTGTAAGGATAAAGGCTTCTGTAAGCTCAGAGTTGGCTAGTGAGATTTCAAGCCGAATGAAAAGGGAGTGCAGGGAAAATGGTATTTTGTAAACATGCAGCAAGATAAGGGAACAAATGCAAATTATCTTAGAGCGTGGGTACGATAAGGGTAAATCACAAACTCCTCCATGGCTTGCAGCACGTGGAGGAGAAATGGAAACTCCATCAGGCTGATGCGGATAAGCACAAGGGAACGGCACCAGGAGAGGGACAGAGTGAAGGAGCCAAGTGTTCAACAGAAACCACTCACAGCAGGGATTGTCAGTGGTCACGAGGAGACATTTGATAACTACATCGGTGGGAAGAGGCAGACCAAAGAGTTCACCACCTCCTGAGCCAGGAGAAAAGGTTAATGGATTGGTTTATGCCACTGAACACACCACAAGCCCTTCCAAAGCTGTTAGTGCATGTCAGCCCTCCCCCCTCCTACTGAAATCTGTTTTCTGTTAGGTTTATATGTTTTCTTTATTCTCTACACAGCACCCAGAACTGGCTGGTTCTGGTAATGACATTACATATTATAATGTATGTATAATTGCTAATTCTAAGATGCACAATTTCTAAAATATCTTCTCTTGTTAGGCTAGTTAAATTGGACAGTAAATTGAATTTAATAAATACTGAACATGTTTTAAGAAGCCACGTTCCCCACAGTTACAAAAGGAATAACCAAATCGAATAATGAGAAAGCCAAAGTGTTGCTTAACAGACTAGAGAGTGTCACCTGAAAAAGAGATTCACCTTCATGACCTCTCTCACACACACACACCATCAGCACACAAGGAGTTGTAAAACTGCTAATTAGGGTAAGAGGAGGCAGGGGATCCCAGGGGTTTGACTCACAGCTGTCTCAGGAAGCAAAGACGTATAAATTGGGACACAATTTCACAATAGTCAATGACTCAGAGTTAAAGCTGAAATGTCTAATGCTTTTGTTGGTTCAGACTTCATGAAAGAGGATAATTAAGATCACGAAGTTAATGCAATTAAAAGCAGTAGAGTAGAACTGTAAGGTATAGTAGTACATGAACAGAATTAAGATCACTGAAGTTCAGTGTTTTTAAATAGGCTGAGGTCTGTCAGCAACTGTCTCCAGGAATTTCTGGAAGAAAACTGATGTTTCAGAAGACTGGGAAAGGGCAGATATAGTGGCTATATTCAGCAGGTTGAAAAATAAAGGAAATTGCAGGGCAGTCAACATAACTTCAATGCCTGGAAAAAAATGTGAAACAAATGATCAAACAATCCATCTGTAAGGAAGGGTTGGAAGCAATAGCCCTGCCACATGAAGGCAACCTGCTTTCTTTCTGACAGAGCAAAAGGGTCTTGTGTAAGAGACAGAGGCAACAGATGTTTATACCTTTACTTTCACACAAGTTTTTTAACTCCAGTTTCATATAACATCTTAATTAGAAAATTAGGCAAATAGAGTCTAGAAGAAATTCCATACAGGGAATGCACAGCTGGTTGGGAAATTGTACACATAAGCACAGGCATAAGCAAGCAATACTGTACCAAAAAAACCCATGATTATACAGGGGTATATGGACAGGAGTGTCACACACAAGTTGCATGAAATAATCCTGCTGCCCTTCTCAGTCAAGAAAGGCCTTAGCTACAATACTGGGCTCATTTCAAGTCAAAGCGCTTCCAGAAGAGCCCAGACAAAGTAGAGAGAGCCCAAGGGACCCCAACAAAACACAGAACTACAAAAAAAGTTTTAAAGAGGGCTGAAAGGGACCTCAAGAGGCAAAATGAACCACGCATGTGTAATTCAACTTGAAAATAACATGGCCATGAGGAAAGAGCAAACGAAAGACAGTTGTTCAGCACAAAGAACAAAAGTCTTTAGGGAAGCATGATAACAAGCCTCAAATATGTAAAGATTTCTGCAAAGAGAAAAGGAGTGCTGTAAGCTGCTCTCCATGTCCACAGGGAGAGGACACACCATAATGGGCTTAAACTGAAGCAAGAGATTTTTAGAACACCAACTCCATAACGATATGGATAACTATGCCCTAGAGCAAATTGCTGAGGGAGGGTACATCTCTCCCATCACAGGAGGTTTAGGAACAAGCATAAAGCCACATCATTTGAATTAGTTAGCAGTGGTATCTCCACAGCCTGGGCAACACTGGTGCCTGGCTGCTGAGCCCCCACAACTTGCTGGCTTTACACAGACGTGCCCAGGAACACAACATATTTCAGCTATACACCAAACGCCCTCAGAAAACTGTAAACAGACACTTAGCTTCAGAATGAGATCATATAAACAATTGATAATGGCACAAAAAAATACTTGGTTACAAGACACTGTTTTTCCACAGTTTGTTTTTCCCACCACCATCCCCCTCAGCTCTGATCCTGAGGTCTCAGAAGACACCTGCAAATCATCCTCAAAAGGGACTCAGCAACTCTGCTGGTCATTAACTATGGGCTCAGCACAGATATTGCTTTAATGACATATTACAATTTTTTTAGTCCCTTCCTCCCAGAAAACCCTGCAGTGTTTAACAGCAATTCTCTTTCACTCTCTCTTTCCCATAGGAACTGATGACAGTATTGTCTTCCTCTTGCTTATGTGACCTCTCCACCACTATCTCAGCTGTGCTAATCAAGGAGACAAACTCAGGGAAATTGTTTTCACTGTGTATTTAGCTTTGAATGGTGCTTTTTCTTCTTCAGCCCAAAGCAGGGGGCTAGTGAAATAAAATATATTGCCTCATACACCTTTCTACAAGCAGAGATCAGGTACAGCTGATTTGTCATGGAAAAGGCTAGAAGATGCCCTCTTGAGGTCCTTTTCAGATCTATTTTGTACAATGCTGTGGATAACATGTATGATGTAAGGGGCTGCAACAGACAGAAGGCAAACAGCCTGATCCGAAAGCCACTCACAGACCTGCTGCAAAGCTCTAGAGAGCACCCTCCTCAAAGGGAAGCTGGAGAGCACACACAGTACTGACCACACAGTGCAGCACCCAGTAAAACAGCTATGACAGGTATCACTGCTGTGCAGACCACAGGACATTTAGGCTGCCAATTCCAAACAAAGTCACAAAAAGGCAAGAAAGCTGCACTTATCTCTACAAAACCCTCCCAGGTCCTATGTCACAAGGTGGTCCCCACCTCCAGCCCCATGGAGTGATAAAGCCATATATCTCCAGGAAAAAAAAAAAAAAAAAAAAAAAAAAATTTAAAAAAATAGAGCAGACTTTCTACCCAACAGCAGAGGCACCGAAAGCACAGCCAGCCCTGTGCCCTGCTCTCCGCACAGACCGCCTCGCAATGGCAGCCTCTCAGCCATGGCCCCCTCCAGGCTCAGCATCCCATAGGACAGGTCCTGGGCCCTGCTGCCATGTCTTGCTCCAGGACCACCATCTCACAGACCCCACAGCATTCAGCAGGAATCGCAAAACCACTAGGGGAGGTTCACAAGTGCAGGAAACACAAATGTCACAGGTGCTCAACCTGAGCCATGGGATTCTCTGCCAAGGAACAAGTATGATTGCAGTTCTCACTGTTTCCAGGGGAGAGGAGAAAAACATTTCCGTGTGGCAGTTTCTCTCTTACAAGCGCTTTACACAGGCACTTGTCCTTGCTCAATACCACCCCACACACAGTTGTTCTGCGGTAGTCACACACACTTCTGCTCTCTATCACTCTGCTTTGCTGCACTTGTGCCACCATTGTGCATCCCTGCTTAAGAAAAGTCAGTGTGTGTCCTCCATCACTATCATCTCACACACTCATACCACTTACCCTGTATGAAGAGGATCTCTCTGGCTGTTGGCAGCTCCAGAAGTAGCCGTTTCCAAGGAAAGCCTCACAGAGATCTCACAGACACTCTTACAGCAGAGTTTGCTATCTAATGACCGTAACAGGGGTAATGGGATGCCAAAGTAAAACACCTGATTGCAATGTTGGACACAGATAGTGAAATGCACTGTTTGGCAGCTCTCAGCTCCATTCCTAGCAGTCCCACCTGATTCTAATCTCCCCCAGGTCTCTCTCAGTGCAGCTGGATGAGACCCTCTGCTAACACCCTCAGCAGGGTGGGGCCATAGAGGGTAAGCTGGGAGCATTATGTACCCTGTGGGGAGGGTCTGTCCTCTTAACTGCTGATTTTAGAGGCTGTGTAGCCTTATTTCACAGGGTGGCAGCTTCTTACTACATGCCCTGTAGTCTCCTCACTGGCTTTTCAGTGCAGAAGTGGTGTAGTCGGACAGGCTGGAGAGCTGTCATCACTAGTCTCTTGATGCAGCAAAGTAATCAGCATTGTAGCTTCAAGCAGAAGGTAGAGCAGAAAGATAATATGTGTTTTCACTCTCCAGAATGAGAAGTGGGGCACTGTTTTGTTTCCTTGGGATGGGAACTCCTATAGGCAAATTTATGGTTTGTTCTTTTATCTTGGAAAGCTCAGTTACACTTAATACTTCACATAAATACAGGAGGGGACAGGTTTTCACGTACATCTATTGACCTGAGTAATTCCTTCTTCCATTTGGAGTAACAGGCTTTACTTTACAACACCACAGAAACCTGTGGATATCCATTCTCTTAAGGTACAAATCAGTATATGAACCCAACACAAACTGGCACCACAGAAGGAGGGTTTCAGATTTAATCTATTGAAGCACTGCCTGCCGCTCTTCCACTTTCTGTAAGTTCACTCCCCAAAACCTGCATGCATGTTATGTCTCCACTGCCCCAGGTAGCCTTTCACCTACTGCCAGCCCAAAACCGTGCATTCACACCTCAGGTCCAGGGCTCCAAAATCACTTTACTGTCACTGGGACACTCTTCCTGAGGGCTGCAAAGGAAGGGAGCCTGCTGTGGTGATTGCAACTTCTACTCCTGCTGATACAAGCCATAAAAGAATCAGTGCTTGCTCCACCTAACTTGACTGGGAAGGAGCAGAGAAGTGTTTCTAGGGAAAGGGTCCTCCTCCTCCCCTATCCCACTGCAGGCTGTGCTGAGTGACCTGGTTCCCAGAGGGGAACAGGCAATGCTTTGCACTCTCCCCCTGCGCTGCCACAGACCTCTACCATCAGAGATGCTGATCTCTGAAATGAGATGCCTATCTCTGAGCACCAAAAGGGAAAATTAATAAGCCTCAAAACGTTACACAGCATTTAAATAGTACTGTCACAGATCAAAGACTATCACTTATCTTAGCGAGGCAGGCTCCGTAAGCCTAGAGACATCACGTACAGAAAGCAAATGCAAGATGCAAGAGAAAGCCTGCAGAGAGTTGCTGAGGAAAGCTCATGCTTGTCTAGAGAAACCGAAGTGGCCTAAGCCAGAGTCTAACATGTGTTCCTGTAGGAATGAGAGCCAGAAAAACTGCCTGGTTTCACTCAGTCTCAGTTGTGTCTTAGCACAGAAAAACACATTTCATTTTAAAACACCCTCTTACCTTGGAGGTACCTGCTGCTGGAAGCAGCTTAAATCTCAGTGCAAAACCACAACCCTGCCTGATCACTGAGATAAAGAGCACGCTGGGAACCATGTGCAACTGGTGAATAGATTTGAAAAAGCTCCTGTTTTACCTTGATGCCACAGGGACTGCAGAATCACACTCCCTGCACTGTAAGAGCTTTCATTCTTAAAGCCATGAGGATACTGCATGGAAGTTTGATGGTAATCTCACTTGCCCACATTTGCAGACAGCGTGGGAGGCCTGATCTATAGTCTTTCAAGTTGCTCATATAAATATGTCATCTGGGAGGAGAATGAAGAGAAGATGACTTTTCATCCAAATCACTACGGTGGTAGCAGTAGTAGCATGGGAATAAAGATGCCTCACGGTGGTACTCCTACTCCCAAGCTCTCCTAGAGTAGCTATTCCATTGTAAAGCACCTTTATTCTCACATGACATGGGGCAAAATACACCACTTACATTTCTTTGGTACAATTGAAGTGCTGCAGGAACCAACAGTATTAGGAGACTTCTTACACAGAGGCATGGGGTTGAATATTCCTCCAGTCTGTGTTGAACACTGAGTACTAAGGGTCATGCATGTACATGCACCACATGAAGCCAAGTGACTCCTGGATACAGACCCCTAGGAGGAAACCGTGGTCTCAGGGAGCCCCCAGATACTCTGTCCCTGCAAACTCAGTTCTTCACTGTCCCTCCCCAAACCAGGTCTGGATCCTTGCTTCTGCACCTCGCCTCACAACCTGGTGACTTGCTACAGCACTGTACAAAAACACTGTGCAGAACAAAAAGAAGTCCTCAAGCAAACTCTGGCTGATTGAATTTTGAAGGTAAGGAATGCCCTTCTGCAACAGATGTACAACCCCCTCTGCCCACCCCAAACACCAGATCCATCACAGAGAAGGGAAATATTTACACAAGTTAGTAGAGTTCCAGTTAAATATTATGCTTAGCTGTCTAGAGTCCATGTTCTCAGACTATGTCTATGAAATAAAAGATTAAACTTCATAACAATTATGAAGTTGCTCTGCTCACATTCAAAGGGAGTTAAAGGACATTAAAATAGTTCTTTGGGTAATACTCCAGTGAAATCACTCTCTCCCGCCTGGAGAGTTAGAGCTAAAACCTTCTGAACTATCCTGTAAACACACTTGGAAAGGCTAAGAGCTAAGCTGATAACCAGGTAGCACCTCTGCTCTGCAGGTTCTGTAAAAAATGTGAGCAATGCTGGAGAGCTTTTGAAGCAGTGAGGGAAGGAGGACAGGGGAGAGCAGCTTCTCTTCTCAAGGGAAGTTTGTTTAGTGGAAAGTAAGCAAGTTGTCAGGGGAAAAGCTGACAATGTTGATTCCAGCAGTTGTACTGGGAATAAACAGCCAAGTGGATCACATTACAGAGAATGAGAAACGGCTCTGAGGATCTAATTTAAATACTGGGCTTTTGGGACCGTTGGGATTCAGCCACACTGGTGGCACCAATGCCCACAGCTCCCTGGGGCTGAGCCCTCTCCCAGCCCTGGTGTCACCATCCCACCTCTGTGGGGTCCCCAAGAGGTCCAGCACAGCCCATGTCCCCAGGAGAGCCAGAGCCCACTGCCACACTGATGTCCCTGGCAAGGACACAGACCTGTGCTGGCATAAAGGCAGGGGCTGGACGTTGAATTAGGGACAGCAGCAGAGCAGGGGGAGGTTGTGCAAGTACCCAGTTGCCTCTCCCAGCCCAGTAGCAGATGAGGGCCACCACGAGGCTTGCCATCTCCTCCCCAGACGGAGCATGGGGCCCTCGCTTCCATAAAAATCAGATGCCTCCCTGCCTTTCACAGGAAAGGGACTCAGCAAGAGGAGAAGGGAATCTTGTTTGATTTATTAGTCTCTTCCTCCTTCCCATCATCTGTGGCTCATCCAGCTGTAGTGATAAGGAGAATAGCTATGAAAGGACACTGCTGGCTGCTGGGATCCCATCCTTCTGCCCACTCGCTGCCTGAAGACATCAGTCCTTTACAAGCACCATTAAATGTGTATCCAAAATGTGTCAGTCTCCTCCATCCTTTGAGATTCTGTTCCCTGGATAATACAAACAGTTGCCAGAAAAAGAGTATCCTCTCATCTCTGTCTGGGCCATTATCCCTTTATATTTGCTCTTTAATATTTACTGGGTTCACACAAAGTGCATGCTCTGGAAAGAAAAAAAAATCAGCTGCAGCTTAAAGGACTCCAAATTTAGTAATTGCTGCAGCCCCATCGACGTGAACAGTTAGCAGGGAGTTTTCTCCAGCACTTCACGTGCCATGGTATTCTGCTTAGGTCAGACTGCAGAAAGTGTTCTGTCCAGGGGCACCAAATCTGGAGTGTCTGCATAGGTGCCAGCCACAGAGGCCTTATGAGTCCACCATAGGTTCCAGCAGGTCCTTTCCCTCCCAGCACCCAGTAATTTTGGTAGGAAACAGAGGCAGCCAGAGAGATGCTGATTCATACAGAGGTGAAGCACCCGAGGGTTTTAACACACCTGTGAGTTAGCAAGAACTAGCCCCAGCTCCTGGCTCCAGAGCTGGTCTTGCAGCCTTACCTGTTAATGTGAGGTTGCTGTATGTGTTTGAAAACTGCTCCTTTAACAAAACCAAGTGCATCTGAGCTGCCTTTTCCCTCTGTAGCTCCAACATTATGTCAGGATGCTGGGCGATCTTACAGCCTTTCTGCTTATCCAGGGCAATGTCGCTGCGAACAATGTCTACAGCAAAAGGGAAAGAAAAAAGGGAGATGGCCAAACCTCAGCTTTCATTTTCACCAGACGCTTGGATCAGCACCAGCCAACATGACAGCCACACAACCATCACGCAGCACAAACAACCCAAAAAGGGTCCAAACCCCTTGGATGCACCTGTCCAATGAGCCTCCTAGGCTCAAGTCTCCTTTTCTCCCATAGAAAGCTCAAGTCATTTGCTTTAATATGCTAACACAAACTACCACACCTTCCATCCTTCACCTGTCTAGCAGTTGATCTCTTACAATGATGACCCCTCCCTTGCAAGGAAGTGCAAAAGTCTCCCAATATTCATATTACAACCCTGTAACTGGTGTGTTTGACTCTAAATAGTGAGAAATAACTAAATCCCATTCTGTTGACCCCTGGCTTCCATTTACCCTTGCCTGTCAAGGAGGTGATGAAGAAGGTTTGTTCTTGCTTTGTTTATACTCACTGCAGCTATCACAGCTAGAGTTAGGTCAGCATGGCTTATGACTCTGAACAGGTCTCTGTACCCTCCTAACTCCTGCCATTCAATTCAGGAGGCAGGCAAACTATTTAACAATTGGTTTATCTTCATATGGGCATTTTATAAGTCATATTGTGAAACAAGAATATGATATTCCCTCTCCTAGAACTACTCACCTGTTGAGAAAATGGAAATATGGGGTTAGCAGGGCAGAACAAAAATCAAGCAAGATGTCTCCAGCCTAAACAGGAGGGTAGTGGCGCAAACTAGTCCTTGCAAGGCCCCTTTCAGAGTTTAATAAACTCTGTAACATTCTCAGATCCACAGGCACCATATGCTGTGCCTAATTCTTACAAAACCTTAGGCAGCCAGAACTGATAAGGAAGGATGGAAGTTGGAGTTCTTCCACCACATTGCATGAGGTCACCCTTTGCATCATGAGGTTGTGCTTTGCTTGGTTTGATTCCCATCTAGCTAGAAGTTTCTGAAGGCGCTTTTTGTCAGAAGGGAGTCACATCTTGGTCCACACACACTCTCAAACTCCATTATTGTTACACATATCAAGAAACACCAAAGTTGCTTCTAATAGTAATGGTCCTGTCTTTCAAGGTGTCAAATCTCAGGTTCAAAGCTCTGATATATCTTGAGCTGGCAGGGAACTCCCTCCAAAAGTGGGGTGGAGGACTGGAAGCCATATTATCCTCCTGTCTCTGAGCCTCATCCTAGAGTCACTATGCTTATCTTGCCCAGGCTGTTCTCTGTCTGTCTCTACTAAGTAGTTTGGGATTGACACAGATTCTCTAAAGCCTGACTAAAAAAAGTCTGCTCAGAACAGTAATATCATAAAAGTACCTGTGGTCTGTGGTTAGGGACATGAGTTCTCCCCTCCACCCATAGCTAGCATGCTCAGGAGTGGAGATAGGGCAGCATCCAGCTAGCATGTCTTAGTATTTCCACATTAAAGCACAGGAGCTTTAATGCAGAGAGATGAGATGGAGCAAGAGGAAGGAATCATGTTCCTCTGCAGATAATGAACACACCCACGCCCCCTCCTCATGTGCTTTTGGGGCACAACCTCTGAGGTGCACACTGAGTAAGACTTGGGCCTACCCAAACTCTGCCCAACTAATGAATGATGCAATCCTGAACCCCTGCTGTGTGAGATATTTGGAGAACTGAAGACTGAGAAACACAGTCTTAGCACTCTCCCTCACCAGAAAGGCTACTACTACAGCTACCAGTGTCACCTGGAGCTCATGAATAGTCATCCTCCTTCCTGAGTGATGGATTTACTTTTCTGCAGAACTGAATGCAACAGTTGTACACCCCCCACCCCCAAGGCAAAATAGAACAAAACGCATCAAGGAGACCCTGAAAGAGAAGACTCAGAGGCAGAGAGGTTTGAAACTAGATGGTCAAATGACTCAAATTCTCTTCAGACTGCTATAATCCAGTCCAGGCTGAGTCAAACCAGGTTGCTTATCTAAAAGGGATGGAGGGCTCCTAAAACCCAAACCAGGTCCAGTGTGGACTCATATGGAGGAATCATGGGCCTGGGACCAGAGTCCCTGCCCTCCTGGTCAGAGGCCAGGACAGCACCTTGGAGAGTGCAAAAGGGAATGTGGCAGTGTGTCTGTGTGACACCCTTACCTCCATCTTTGGGGACCACAGGTCACAGCAAACACATGGTTGAGCAAGGAACGGTCCTGTGTGCACTGTCAGCAGGGTGTG
Source organism: Nesoenas mayeri (assembly GCF_963082525.1). Classification (NCBI taxonomy): domain Eukaryota; kingdom Metazoa; phylum Chordata; class Aves; order Columbiformes; family Columbidae; genus Nesoenas; species Nesoenas mayeri. The sequence continues at coordinate 24,893,597 of NC_137551.1, read as the reverse complement.
GGGACAGGAGCAGTGTTTGGAGTCCTGACCTTAGATGGTGGAGCTGCTGTGACAGTGATTATCATAAGGAAGTCAAGCCACATTCAGATAAATCCCTGGTCTTTTCTTAGATGTTGAGGTCTAGGATAAGCTGTGCAGGGCACAGAAAATGTGGGCACTCCTCTGGCAGTCATCTCCACGGGGTTCTCAGGAAGCTGCCACTGCAGATATTCAGGAAGCAGAGGCAAGTCCTGGCTTCTCAGATTGATGAAGGACCCAATAAACTTGCCCAAGACCTAAAAATTATGGTAGACCCCACATTCATTACAGCTCCAGTTAAAATAGTGGGAAGATATCTGGGATATGGAGCTCCTCAAAGAACCCAGTGCCTGGTCATCCACACCCTACTAGCCTGTTCTCCGTGCAGGGGAGGAGGTGAAGGCATCTTCTCACCACTCTTCCAAACCAGCAGCACCAAGGGAAGAGAGGTGTCAGGCCACAGCTGCAGGAGGCTCAGGGGAAATCTCAGCAAGAGCAACTTAGAAAAGCGGCCAGTGAGGATCCCACAGCCCTCAAATCTTGCAGGAAGAGACAGAAGAGGGAAAGACTCAAGCAGGGCAAGGAGCAGGGTACCCCAGGAGGCACCGGGCAGTGCAGCCCCCAAGCGGGAGCTCTGGGGGAAGGACACTGCCTTCCTGAAGTCAATGGGGAAAAAAAGAAAAAAAATAGAAACAAGCTACCCAGCAAAACACGAAACCGAGCAGCTCTTGCCAGAAGTGCGAAAGAAGAACTCCAGATGTGGGAGCCCCAGAGGACGCCAAATGGTTTCCAAAGGCGGCAGAACACGAGCTTTGCCCCCGGAGGGGCCGGGCCGATGCGAACCGGGCCGGGTCAGTACCCTGGCCAGCTCAGCCTCCCGTGGCGGCGGCGGCACGGCCGGGCCGACCCCCGGCGGCGCGGCGCTCCGGGGCAGGCCGGTGACGGCGTGGGTCCCGCGGCGCCGGCAGCCGCCGCGCCGGGTCCGGCAGCCGCCATGCGGTATGGCGGGAGCACACCCGTGTGGCGGTCAGGTGAGCTGCGGCTGGCGGGAGGCACCGGCAGACGGAGCGGAAAGCCCGGTGGCGAGGGGCGGCCGCCGGGCAGGGGCACCCGCTGTCGGAGCCAGCCGCGGCCCCCAGCCCCGCCTGCCTTCCACCCGCCGGCAGCGGCCGCGGTGTCGGGCTCCTGCAGGAGCTCTGCCTTCGCCAGGCTGAGAACCCTGGGTAGGGGACGCTGCTTTTGCAAAGGCTGTTCCGTGTTTGCCAGTGCCTGCACTTTTCTCTGTTCTGCCTTGGGATCTGCACGTCTCCAGAGCTCACAAAATGGAAATTTTGAAGAACAGGTTAGAAAAACACCCCTCAGAAGTGACACGGGCACAGCAATCCCAGCCCAGGGCGAGATGCCCATCCCAGGGCTGCCTGAGCTCTAGCAGTCTCTTTCTGTGAGTTGCCAGCACCAAGAGGTTGCGCTAACCATTTCACACCATACAAGTACCAGGCCAGAGAGCTTCCACGCTGTAAAGTCTCCAAGATGGCACACAGCACACAAAAACAGCTCCCAGGTTTCCCTGACCCACAGAGTGAGCTTCTGCACATGGGAATTTACACAGCATCAGCGTGGCCTGTGTGCAGTTGCCTATTCCACGGCTCACGCCACCGTCTGCACATAGGTAGTTCCCTTCCAGGAGTCAACAGAGTCACAGAGCACATACGGGCTATTGCAGCTCATCCGCTGGAAGATGAGTAGGACACAGACCCAGTTTTATGTGAACAGGGCAGAGGGATATGGCTACAGTAAAAAGGATGTGTGACAGGAGGGTGAAGACAAGGAGAAACTTGTCTTTCCGTGTGCATTTGAGAGCAAGCACTGCCCACAGCCATCACCACTCCAGCAAAAATCACAGTCACCACTGCTGCGGCACCAGAACATGCTGAATTTGCCCATCCTCCTAATGGGACTTGTTTGCTTCAGCTTTCCAGTCTTAGAAAGTGAATTTAATAGGGAAAAACCCCAAACTATTTTATGTTAATAGAAAGATAAAATAATTATGAATATTCTTACTACTACTGATAATTTCTTACTAATATTCTTACTACTAATAATAATTCTTAATAATAATTGTACTAGTAGCTAATAGTTATGAGTACTCTTACTAAACCCCTAGAATATTAGAAAATGGTGTTAGTGCAGAAGTTAAATAGATGTTTAATAGGTCGTCAGCTAAAGCTCTTATGAATTACAGGTTGCCAAACTTGCAAAATACCTACTTTTTAAATAAACACATTTAAAAATGTTTTTAAAAACAAATTTATCTCCTCAAATTATTATAAAATACCCAGTGACTGTGAAATTTGGAACAAAACTTCTGTTTAGAAAGCCTGAAGATTTCTCAAGCCAGAAACTGCATTCTCATCTTGTCTGTCTTCAAAAGGCAAATTTCTGACACATTAATGTAATTCCTTTCTTTTAGCTGGGTAAAATTCCCTGACAATGAGTTCCACAACTTATTTCCCAATGTATTTTTTAAAAATCATATTTGTTTGTTTTATATGCAATAATTCCACTGGATGTTCCCTATTTCTTGTGTCATGAAAATAAGGAAATAATCATTCCCAAATTGTCTTCTCTGTGTGACACCTAAGTTCACAGCATTTATCATATTCTCAGTCATTTTTTCCAAGCTGAAAAAAGCCTAAGCTCTATAACTGAAAGCTGTGACTTTGATCACTTCCATCACCCTATTCTACAGATACATATTCTTTACAGTGATTAGTTTGTCATCACCTAGCTTGCTTATTGCATAAGAATGCTCTCAATTAGTTTCTCCAATTCTTTTCTAGGATTCCTAACACTGGATTCACTTTTTACTTCCCTAAATGTATTCAGAGACCAATCCATAATAAATTCAAAACATTTTCCCTGAGTTGCAACTCCAAATTTAAAACCCATAATTGTATATGAAAAGTCATATGCATTTCCTTTGCGCATGTAACTTTGCATGAATCACTTTTAATTCATAAGAATATATAGGACAGAAAGAAGTGTGGAACTCATAAAAATACATTTTTTTAGAGAATTTAGGATGCTTATTATAAACAATCAAATGTATAACCACAGAAATCTTTCATCTCACCCATATACCAGAAAATAGATACCAAACCAGAATCTAATTGTTTGATTGTGCCACTTCCTGCAGTTATTAAAACAATTTTCATGCATGATTCTAGCAAAACAGTTTGAAATTTAAAAAGAAAAAAATCGAGATAAACAGGTAATCTTTGGAAGTATCTCCTGAATAGGCAGTATCTCCTGGCCTTGTGTAAGGTGATTTCTACAGTGCCTTGATTTTGTTTTAATTTCTGAGGAAACAACTGAACACTTATTTCTGAGGAAACAACTAAGCACTGGAGCTCCTCACACAGAAGTTCCTGCCAGGCAGAGCAGGTTGCAGCTCCTTCCTTGACATTGTGGTCCCAAGGAACCAGAGAACAGGACGCTGCCTGGGAGCTCACGCCAAGACAAAGCAGCCCCAGGTCTAGCAAATTCCAGAAGATGGAAGGACATCAGAGGATCTACCCATCTTTGGGACTGAGTGCTTGCAATGTCTGAAATGCTGCAGTCCTCCCAAAGGAGCTGTGGTTTAAACACTCGGAGGGTAAAAAAGCAACTGTTTCCTCCGGAAGCTCTGAAAGGACAGATGTCCAAATTGTTGAGGGACGCCTGGACAGACAAAAGGGGGATCTGGGTAACCAAAAAAAGGAGCTGATTCCTTGAATAAATGAAAACTTGTTTGTTCATTTTTACTGGTACAACAGGGTGGTTCTTCATTCAGAAACACCTGCTGCAAGGTTTTATGAGCTGGGGGAGCCAAAGGGGCAGTTCCAACCACATGGCAATAGTCCTCCCTTGCTCTGGCTCTCATATACTCATACCGCATGATGACCATCACGATTCTGCTCACTAAATGCACAGAAAAAACGTTGCCTTTTTTTTTCTTTTTTTTTTTTAATGACTTAGTGTTCTGCTGCCTTAGCAGAGGATCAGAAACATGCCAGAGCCAACACGAGGGAAGCAGCAGAAGGACACAGCACAGAGCAAAAAGAAGACACACATGGGGACCTCCTGGTGGCAGAGAACCAAGTGATGAGCTTCACCACTTTCAGGACACAGTTTTGCAGGATTTAATCTGACCAAGGCTGAGGCTGCTGCTGTCCCACCTTTCACTGCAGGATTTCCTTTCCCAGCACTGTGCTCCGTGCCTCTGTGGTCACACACCACACTCATGGGTTCAGGCGGCTGAACAAGCTCAAGTGCAATCACCTCTGCACCATTCTTGTTTGGCCAGCTGAGGTCCCTGAGTTGACTCACCAGGTAAATTCAGGCTTCAGCTACAGAAGAGGGCAGGAACACAGGGGCAGAAGGCTGGGAGCAGCAGCCCTGACTGAAGCCAGCCCCAGCCCCTGTGCAACCACACACTCAGGTAAAGGAATCTTCAGGTCATTTAGCATTTATTATCTTCTTTTCCACTTGATACCGAAGATCCCCACACACACTCCAAGACCATGGCATCCTAGAAGCATCCCACACAATACAGACAGGGCAAGGGTGAAATGATGTTCCCCTTGCTGTACAAATCTTGAGGTTTGGATGCAGTGCCAGGTACCTGAAGGTGTCTGATGGAACAGATCCCAAACTGAAGGGATGCCCAGAAAACCTACACCAGGATTGCACAACAAAACATGAAGTTTCCCACGCTATACAGCAAAAGCCATGACTAGTATGGAAGGCACAAGAAACACGTCTTTTTCCATGTTTTTGTGGTAACTGGCCATTTTTCCAGATACCCAGTATCCTCTCCAAAAAAGGAGATAAAATAAAAGGAAGTAACTTACTAGTAATTAAGCGAGTAGTTTTGAAATGTGTTGTCCATATGCACTTCAGCTCAGAAACTTTTCTGACGCACTACCTACAGCATGCGTATGTGCTCCCCATCCCTCTGCCTCCCACGAGCCACACAGGCCCATGCCGTCTGTGTGTGGTAAATGTCCTTTGGTCTCTTTTCAGCCACACAATCCCAACAGGCTACACAAAGCCCAAGAGACAGGATTGAAAAGCCATCCACTTGGGCCAACACATCTTGAAGACCTCCAGCTATGAGTAACTTCTCTTTTTCCCTTGAGTTTTTCTTCATAGAAAATATGCACGGGGAAAACTCTAAGCAATGTTTATGCCACCACAGGTTTTCCCAAGCTGGTCTGTGTGGCTTTTGAGGTGAGAGGCAGTTGAGAATCCCCCTGCAGATGGGGAGGTTCCACATGAACCCACCAAAGTCATGCTGTAGCACCAGCAGGGAGCTTCCAAAATGAGCTCTAGGTTCAGGCACTGAGACTGCACCTGCAGCATCCCTTGCTGTACCAACACCAGGTTTCCACACTACACATAACACTCCAACACCAAGCTCCAGGGCAGTACTTGAGTCAGGTTTTAGCAAACCCAACTTTTGTACCAGCAACTATGGCCTGAGCAAACAGGTAGCCCTGTATGTTTGCTCCAAAAAGGGGGAGCTGCTCAAGACTGTTTCCCTGGAGACCAATGTTTCTTATTGTCCCAGACCCAACTGGTCTTTGGAAAATGTGAGGCAGTTGAAAGGACATGCTAAACAGATTGCTTGGTAGACAGTCCAACAGCAAAAGGAGAAGCAGGTCTACTACACAGACGGAGCACAAGAACTTACATCTTGGTACCTGCGCAGGGATCAGACATGCCCATGGCAGCAGACAAGCACATCTCCAGATAACAAAGCGCAACTATCAACACCGCTAATGAAGAAAAACTCAGCAGAGTACGTACAGACAAACACCATTTAAGGCAGAGAAAAGTCTCACAGGCTAAAAAGGTTACACCTCTTGATCAACAAATATCAAAGTATCTCTGGTACAGCCCCACCTCCTGGTGCCACAAAGTTTGACATATATTAAACCGTTTTCTTTCTCTAACAGACAAAGTTCTTTCTCAGGCTGGCCCGCACCATAAATAAATAGGGTGGACTCCAGAACTGGGCATACAACGTCAGGGCTGCATGAGATGGCAGCCGCCCAGGGTACACCATAGATAGAATGTTAACAGATTAGTTAGATGACCTTCTAATATTTAGCAATATAGCCATGCTACTATCAACATGGACTGCACATCATATGATTCACCTAAACCATTCATCATAGGCAACCGCTTTTACAAGTTGCTGTGTCAGGTATGGACAAATCTGCCACCAGGTGATGAAATTTCTCTGCCAGCTTCATGTGCGGTGCTGAAACAAGCTACCCAATGCACCATCTTCATGGGTATCACAGGCTGCCACCACAGATTACTCACCACTTTGTTACCTCTACTGCCCAAACATGACTGGTCTGGACTGGAGTGAAGCTGTTCAGAGTTACAAAGGAAAAACACCATACACAACTGGTATTACATGATACTTCCAGGTCTGTGCTTCCAGGAACAATTTGCAAAAGAAAAGAAAACCCTAAAGCCTAAAGGAAAGACCTTATTTCAGGAAAATTAAGTACATTTTAGATACAAGTCAAAATCTACTACTGTAACCCTCAGAGTGCATCAATGCACTCATTGGAGGAAAGGAGAGGAAAAGGATGGGCCAGTTAACTCAAAGGAAGGTCTAGATAAAGGCAGTTTTCAGAAGGTGGAAGTATTTATGTTGTAACCATTTGAAAGGCAAATAAATATAATTTCAAATGGAGGGGAAAGAGTAGGACAAGCTTCTGAGGAGGTCAGATCATCAAGAAAGTGGAGCACCAGAGAGATATAAAAGACCATCAAAGGCAGCAGTAGTCTGGAGGGCAACGGGGTGGCAGAGGGGGATTTACAGCACAAAGATCCCTGCACGGAGATTTGTTCGAACTCCAGCAAACATGGCCACAGAACAGAGCATCCATGAAGGATGCTGCAAATAAGTGTTGTTGCTGCTGTCGCCCGTCTGACTGGCTTAGATGGCCACACTGGGGTGGCCTGTGAGCACAAAGAATGCAGCTGCCTGTGACACGAACAACACTCACAGAGCTACTTACTAGTAACCGCAGCTGAGGGAAAATTAAAGAACATAAGATGTGCCCATCCCTTGCCCTCTATGCACAGGCCACCTGGGAAAATGAGGCACAGGAACTACCATGGGGTCTGCAAAGAGAGCCCGGGCACTGGGGTCGCAGGCCTGGAGTCTGCGTGCTCCCACAGGGTGAATGGGCAAAAAGACAAACACCCAAAGAAAAGCGAGCTATCATTTGTGTCCTAAAAAAACACTAAGGTTATGCACAAGGCTTAGAAATTCACAGATTTTAAAAAGTCAGAAAGTTACCAAACCAGAAATCACCAAGTACCCCAGCTTGTTCCCCAGTCCCATGTCACTAATGTTTAGACAACAAATTTCAGAAAATAGATGCTGGCCACACAGACACAGAAAACAACCCAAATCACTCCATATAACTTGAGGAGGGGGAAGGGTACCTAGCAGGATGCTTGCTGGCTTCCCCCACAGTCAAGTGCTGATTGTCTTTTTGTTGTTGTTGTTCAGGTTGTAAGGTTTTTGTAGCAAGGGCATCTGCTTGCACATCTGTGCATGCCCTAATCCCAAGCAGGTCCTGGACAAGCCACCTATGAGGGAACAAAAACCAGACCAGCGCTCCAAAAGGAGAAGATGGCTGCTCAGATCCAGTACAACAGGGCAAAGAGTTGCAGTGGCATCAGGATTTCATTTTAGAGAACTGGATCCCTCTAGTGAAGTGCTCAGTGCAGCCTCAGCACAAAAAGATGCGAGCTACTAGCAACTCTAGCCTTGGAGTTTGCACATAGATCTTAAGAACAAATATGAAAGCTTTGCTTCCAGGCAGGAAATCCCTTTTACCACACCTTTCTGATTTACACCAATGCTTGATATACACCACATGTGTCCCCTCCTTCTCTCACCCAAATTTGCAATGGTTCTGTTCCATATTTAAGTGTTGAAAAGTTAAGACCTGTGGTTACAGCTTCTATGAGAAGCTTCATTTTGAAGGGCTGCTACATTTCAACTTTATTGCCGCGAGGAAAACGGGAAAGAAAATAAAAAAAAAAAGCAACTTTCAGTCCTTCTCTAACATGAAAGCTGTTGTGAAGACATTGAATAAGTTTAAGTTCTCTCCTGCAAGCTATTGAAACATTGAAAGTGGGAAAATTTATTCTTACAAATATTTTGTAGGAATATTGTAGGAGTCCCAGGTACAATTTTTTGCATTACACTTAATTTTTCTTGTTCAAGGTGGCAGCAGCAGGTTTGGTCAGCATTTTCTCCTGAAGTGCAACTCAGTAGGCAGAGCTTACAACAAACCCTTTGCCTGAGATTTGTTACAGGGAGAAGAAAAACAAGCAATAACATCAAGATTGCTCCGGCTAGAAGACCAAGTGAGAGATTGACCATGCAAACTTACCCACCTGCCTGTGTGTGGGAATAGAAGGACATTCATCTCGGTGAGATCAGACGCTATGTGAGGGAACAGCGGGAGCAAGAACCATCAGAAAACTGGCAAATGCATCTGCTTTTTCCATTCAGCACCACACTGCTGACTAGATCTCTGCAGAACTTCCTCTGTTCCACAGACCTGCCTACTGGGATCTGTCTGGCATTAATTTGCCTTCAAAATTACTTATGGAAATATCTTCAGCTAATTTTTGTAAGTCATTGGATAAGGGGAAAAAAAAAAAAAAGAATAAGGTGATTTAAAAACAACAACAACAAAAAAAAAACGGCACTACAGAAAAATCAATAAATTCTTGCATGAGGACGTGGTATGCTGCTTCTTAACATACATGCCTTAGGACGGAGACTTGGCCCTGACTTTTCTAAGAAGTTTCTTTGTGTAAATTAAGAGCCACAGAGGTGAAAGCCTTTTGTGTAGCTGAGGACCGCTCTGGGAGGAGGGCAAAGCCGCGGAAAAGAGGGAAGCAGCGAAAAGCCGAGGGCCAGGCGGTGACTTTTGGAAAAACCTACGATGGGAGAGCGGTCCAGAGGGGGAGCGGCCCCGGTCGCGCACCGACGAGCAGAGAGGCAACCGCGACCAAGCCCGGCGGAGAGCACAGGGGCTGCACCGGGCAGAGAAACGCGGACCGACGCCGGGGTCCCCGGGAAAAGGCAGGGCTCCGCGAGCGCCGCGGTGCGTGCGAAGGCTTCCTGGGGCTGCAGTGCCCGGTCCCAGCCAGGAGCCGGCGGAAAACCCTGTCTGCGACCGGCGCTGCCCGCTCGGAGATCGGGAGCGAAGGGAGCCGGAGGACGCGGCTGGTGGAGTGGGACACGAACAGTCCCTTTCCCCGGTGCCGGCATTTTGCTCCCGGGGTCAGGCATCCGCCGGACCCACCGGGAACGGGCGGGCGGGGTCCGCCGAGCTCCCTGGTTCCCCCTGCTCGGGAAGGAATGAGTACGGGGTAAGCTTCCCTGCCCGGTGCCCGGCGGCAGCGCTGCCCGTGCGCGGTGCGGCCCCTCCTGACCGTGGTGCAAGCGGAGCAGAAGCGCCCGGCTCCCGCAGCTCCCCGCTGCCGCGCCCGCCCCCCGCCCCGGCCCCGGAGCTCACCGTCCTCGTAGTTCTTGAGGTAGTAGTCGGGACCGGGCCCGCCGCGGCTCTTAGCCGGGTTCTTCACGTTGTGGAACTGCAGAAAGTCCGTCCTCTTGCCCGCGAAGCGCAGGAAGGCGGGGGCCAGGCCCCGCGCCAGGGTCACCAGCCGCCGGGAGCTGGGGAGAGAGCGGGCTGAGGGCGCCGCGGGCCGGGACGGGCCCTCCCTGCCCCGGTACCGGCAACGAGCGGCGGCCGCGGGGGTCTGGGACCCACTGCTGTCCTGCTCGTCCCTGCTGCCCCGCCTTACGCGGGTACCACCGCAGCAGCACCCGGCTGCGGGGCTTAGCGCCAGCCGAGCGGCTCGGCCCGGGAGTTGGGAGGCGCCCCGCCCGACCGCCCGTAGCGGCCCGGAGGCCGGCGGGACCCGTCTGTACCCCGCGCACCGTGCGCCCCCCGGACAAGTGCAGCGGCGTCGCGGAAACCGAAGCGCTCAGCGCCCCGCGCACCCGCCCGCCCCACGCGGGATCGTGCCGCGGGCCGAGCCGCCGGGGACGTGGGGAAAGCGGGAGCCGGCCCGGGCTCCGCTTTTCCCGCGCCTTCCCGTCCCGCTCATTCCCAGGAGGCGGAGGCAGCAGCCGCAGCGACCCTCGGGGTAGGCGTGCGGAGGGGACCCGCTCTCCCTCCCCAACTTACCCAGCAGGGAGAGGCTTTCTAGCCGTCCCAGCGCCTCCAGGCCGCGGCCGCTCCGCATCGCCGGTGGAGCCCAGCGCAGCTGCAGCCCGGCTCTGCCCCCCGCGCAGGGCTGGAAGTCCGGGGAGCGGAGGACTCTGAAGACCTGGCCGACACCCCGCTCTCCACCCGTCGGGACCTGGGGAAGGCTCGGCTCGGCAGACGGCCCCAGTTTTGCTGCTGTTTGTTTAGTTTGTTTTTCCCTGTACTGCCTCGGCCCCGTGTTGTGCTTTTTGCAGAGGAGCGGTTGTTGGAGCGAGGGGAGCACGACATTTTTGCAGTCATAACTGATAAGTCTCCGAAATGCTTTCTCCATTGCAAATATGTGCATCTTAATGGAAACCATGGCCTCGCTCCCTCCGTCACAACAAGCGCCGCCAGCAGCGCGGAGCCCGGCGGGGCTCGGCGGCGGGGCCACCGGGACGCCCCGCGGGCGGCGTGGGGAGGGGGCCGGGGGGGCTCCTGCCTTACCTTAAGAAATCGAGCCAGCCATCATGAATGATGGAAGGGTCCAGCTGCAGGGAGAGGAAATTCTCACTGATTATCCTGACAGGGCTCTTGGTGTTGACATCAAGGAGAATGAGAGTTCTTCCCTTCACACCTGGATGTTTCTCCACCGGCAGCGCTCTCCTGTCCCCAGCATGGGAGGGCAGAGAGAAGGTGGCCATGAGAGCCAGCCCAGGTGCCATCAGGGCTAAGAGCCCGGGGGGGCAGGAGCTGGGACAGGGCATGCCGGACAGCAGGAAACCCCTAATTAACTCGCTGTCTGCAGGGGCTCGCTGGTGGCTAATTGTCCTTATCTAAAGTGTGGGGCGCTCTGCCTTTTTTTGTAATGTTTTGGTGCTGGTGGAGGGAAACTCACGCCCCTGACCAGCCTTTCTCGCAGCCGGTGCCAAGACTCCTTGCAGCCAGCACCGCCCCTTTAAGAGATGCAGGCTCCAGACATTTTTAACTTTTTGAAGGTAAGGGGAGGCTCCTGGTTTAACCCCCTCGGCTCGGGGTCCACCGGCCTGTCGCAGCCCCACCAGCACCGAGCTTTCGCTTTACAGCGGCTCCACCGCCCACCGGCGGCCGCTTTCCTCCGCGGGAGTTCCCAGACCCCGCAAAACCGGACCGAAGCCAGGACACCGAAACACCGGGGAGCTCGGGACTGGGACGCGGCGGCCGCCGCGCATGGCCCCAGTTTGTCACAGGCTGCAGGGACGGCTGAGGCGGTAAGGCAGTGGGGGCGGCCCGGGTTGTGAGGAAAGGGACGTTAATCACTTCAGAAAAAGTCCTACCTACGGGGAGAGCTCGCCATGAGCCTAGTCGGGACTGGGAGTGCTTAGACGAGGCTCCCGCTGCTGAGCGCTGGCGGCTCCGCGGGACCCGACGGTCACAGCGGGGCTGGAGGCCGCCGGCAGCCCGGAACCCCGGCACGACACATTCGGCTCAGCCGGCGCCCGAAGGCTTTTCGAGCACCGTGGAGAACCGGGACACAGAGAATCGGGCCGCCGGCCGCCCTCTCCCGCCGGCCTCGGGGCCCAGCAGTGTCCGAGTCTTGGCGGGGAAAGGAGAGGGGCGGGGGCAGAAGCGTCCCGTGTAGAAACGTCCGCACTGGGTGTGCAAAGGACAGTATGGTTCGATGGGATCGACGATGTCCTCTGCGCCGAGGCCAGTCCGCGACCGCTGCCTGCGGAACGGGCCGCTGCAGAGGTGCAAGTGGCCGGCGGTTCTCGACTCTGGGCGCAGGCTGGCGGCACCTGGCTCAGGATCGGTGGGAGATGCCGAGCATCCCGGGAGCGATGGCCCACCTCAGGGTGTGTCCATCCGAACCGGGCATCCTCTCCCGCCAGCAGCCGACTCCCGGGCAAACTCCGGGCTTCCGCACAACAGCTGCCGACGAGCTCCGGGAAACGTAACGCGTCCTACCTCGGACGCTTCACCCGGGCCAGGTGGCACGCAGGGTCATGGTGCCGCTATCTTTCCCGGCGACTGGGCTGAGCCGAGCCCAGTGCGGTCCGTCGGGGCCCCGCAGCGCCGGGGATGGGGCGTCCGCAGCACCATCTGCTGGTGAGGGGCCCGGCGTGGCGAGGGAGCCGGCACCCACCTGCGGACACCCCCGCGCCGGGGTCAGAAAGTGCTGAGGTTGCGGAGAGCAGCAGGGCTCCACGATAGAGGCACAAATCCCGCCCGGCGCCGAGCCGCAAGAAGTAGCACAGAACAGCCGCCGGACGGCGGGGAGCCGCCCGCTGCCGTCGGGCAGCCCGGCTGGCGTCGGGTGCGAGCGGCGAGCGCTGCAGGGCGGCCGGCCCGGGCAGTCCGGGCCAGGGGCTCTTCCACCGCACGGCAGCTAGCTGTCCCGGCAGGGCTCCCCGCGGCGGAACCCCCTCTCGCTCCTTCTGGTGCACATGCGAAGCCACCTGCCTTCCTCATCTGCCCCGGGCCCGGGCGGAGGAGGAAGCAGACCCGGTGTCTCCTATGGCTGCAAGGCCTGGACCTTGGTGCGCTCGGCGGAGCCCTGCACGAAGTGGAGGCACTCGGGCCTGGATTCAGGGCAAGACCGCAGACAGCGCCATCTCCAGAGGAAATATTTTTCTCCCCTGGTCTCTCTGACCCATGAAGCGCTTCGAGCCCATCGTCCTGGGAGCAGCCAGCCCTGCCCCACTGCTGGCCCTGGGTTAGCCAGGCAGTGGTTGTGCGGACATGAAGTCACTGTGCAATGAACAGTAACGGGAGAGGAGAATTAAATATACCTCTGGCTCTGCTAGGGGTGAGCAGGGAATGCACAAACCAGGATTTGTTCTGAAATCATCCCGCTAAGGCGGAGAGGGGAGCGGGGCTTAAAATGCGCCTTAGAAGAGCCTGCCGAGAGCAGCTCAGGCTGACAAAAAGCAGCAAAGCGATGCCCGGAGCAGCGAGGCTTTGAGCGCTAAAAGAAGTAAGAGGATCCGGGGAAAGGGCTGTGCAATTTCAGCTGTGCAAAGCCCTGGCATCCCGGGACAGGAAGAAGGCAATTTAAGCCTGGAAATTTGTGTTCGGCTGCAAACGCTTCAGCCGCAGTTTGCAATCGATGTTAAAACTGACCCAGGACCTGAAGCCTCCGCTTCAGAAGCTGTTCGGTTTGTGGGTCACGCCGGGAAGAGGAACACGAGTTTTTGAATCATCTCGTTATTTTATAATTTTTTTCTGTATTATCAGATGTCAGCAAAGCTTCAGGGGCATTTGTTACTGAAATCAGTGTTGCAGTTGCAGGCCGAAATTTTGTACTGTGCCTTCTGCTAAGGGTGGCTCTATTTTAAAACGAAAGTCTAGTGTGTTAAGTAGTCAAGGCAAGAAAGCAAACAAATTATCCTGTTTAACCTCCTTTATACATATTTCTTTTTCCTTACAAACATACTACTTCGGAAGAGAAATGTGTTTATTCTGAAACGTTCCTTACAATTAGTCTCTGCTTCGAACGCGAACTCCGGATGCAGCGAAGTCACTTATCTGCGGAGATATCACCAACAACATAAAGCAGCAGGGAAGGGAGCAAAAAGTCTCCCAGCTGCTAGGGTCAGCTTCCAGATTCTGGGAAGACGGCACTGAAGGAAATATTCACTTACCTGTCTCAGCTTTCCAGACCAACACCCGGAGCCTGCCCCGATCCGGTGGCCTCGGAAAAGCAATTGTACCCCATTTTGCATCTGGCAAATATAAAAATAAACCCTTTTTCTTTTTTTTTTTTTCTTTTTTATTTTCTTTTTGTGTACTTGTCTTTGTTTGTAGTTGGTTGGTGTTTGGGTTTGTTTGTTGTGGGTCTTTTTGTTTTGTTTGCTTGTTGTTGGTTTTTGTGTGTGGGTGGTGGTGGTGTTGTGTCTGGGACTGGTTTTTGTTGTTGTTGCTTTGTTTTGTTTGGTGTGTGCGTGTGTTTGCTCTAGGAGCCCTCTGAACGCTGAAGAGCTTCGGTTGCCTCCAGCGCTGGGGCGGCAGCGGCGGTGCGGGAGTGCGGGGCCCGGGGCCCGGGAGCCGCCGCTGCTGCCCGGCGCAGCTCGGGGCGGGGGCCGGAGCACCTCATTCACAGCAACGAATACCAGATAACAGCTATCTCAATTCACACCAGCTGCAACCCCGGCTCGCCGTCCGCAGGGGCGGTGAAGCGCTGGTCCTTTCTTACATTACGATGATTACTTTAGAAAGCCTGACTCACATAAAAAGTATCCATAAAGATTTTGCTCGCGGTTTTGTCGATTTGGAAATATATTTCTTCGTTTTCCATCTACTCTAAACTTGCTGGTTTTAAGCTCCAAAACAGTAATTGGGAAAAGCAAACCGGGGGAGGAGAAGTATTTCCATAAAGAGTTTAACCAAAGCACATTAAATATTTTCCCAACATCACCAAATAAACATCAATCCTCCAGCTCCCTATAAACTATTTAAAGCACGTCATATCTTCTCTTCTGTTCTTGCCAATGTACTTTCCTTTTCATTTATAAGCCGATTAGAGCAGGGATCTGTCTTTTTGTGTACATTTGCAAAATGTCTGGCACCCTTTCAGTCAGTCGCAGTTCACAAACAATTAAATCTGCGTTTAACTTCGTTATTGTAGGTAGTAAATTCGATTTTTCCTCGCTTCTGTAGAGATGCTGCCTGTGAAAATGCTTGTTGTAAATGATCTGAGCAGTTGTTGAAGTGTTTCGGCAGAGAACGGCAAAAATTATACAAAAAAAAAAAAAAAAAGAAGAAGAAAAAGCACAAGGGAAATTTAAGCTGAGATCTCAGACTGTATAAACCAGCTCAATAGAAAATGGGGAAAAACCTCCTTAGGAGGAACATTTTTAGTTCGCTAGAAAATAAATTTCTTCTCATAGATGATGGAAGTTATTATCATCAGAGGATGTGTTGTACCAAACAAACCTCCATTAGGCTGGGAAGGATAAAACAGGCTAGACAGCCTTTTAAAAAAGAAAAATAAAAAATCATCATGTCTTTGATTCCGAAGATATCAACGATGTCTGTTTCTGTAGTGCTGTCAAGTAAACCTGAGTTATGGATGCTCTAAAAGAAGCCAGCAAGGAGAAAATTCAGTGGGTGAAGATTAAGAGCACTATCCATAGATACTTTACCAAAATATACTTTCTTTTCAGACTCTTAAATTCTTGCCCTGTATCTTGGCATGACAATTTCTGAGAAGCGCAAGACCAGTGAATGTGGTAAAGCTGTGGTCATCAGAGCATGCAATTGCATGGCAGATTCTTTTTATTGAGGTTTTTGCCTCTTTCTCCATTGCAGTGTCCATCATTTTCACCACAAGAGCCTTAATGTCTGGAACATAACTTCCTAAACCTGCTGATGCCTCAGGGTGGGTGTTGCACAGTCTGAACTCCACTGCTGAAACCATTTTCTAGCACGTCTAACTTGAACAAGCAGGCAGAGGAAAACTGCTTGATTTAATGCAGTACCCGTGTATTGCTCTTTAATGTATGTGACCTGGGAAGCTCTGTAACAAGTAGATACATCTGTCTGAGCTAGGAGGACTGGCTGGCTAGGGAGCTCAACAACAGCAGGAGCAAAGCAAGCCCACTGAGAGCGCTTCCTCCCTTCTTATGTGCAAAAAGCAAGGCATCAATCAAAACCAACTGCCTGGTCAGGAGAAGCACACTTGGCAATGCTGTCTTTTCATTTTTGCCAGCATGAAAGGAACACAAACTGGTATCTCCAAATCTAGACATAGGAAAATAAAGCACGGTGGTGCCAGGCTTTCCTTTGAGAGTCAATCTATACTCACTAGTTGCCTAATTAAGAAACATATAAAAATAAGGGACAGGGCAAAAAATAAGGCATCAGTCCCATAAAGGCTGCAAGTGGGGCTCTCTCTAGCCAGCACACCATGGGAAGAGACATGAGAAAGTGGGTGGGTTAAGTTTTTTAGGCAGCTGCTGATCAACAAAGTTTGGTGGTTTTTTTTTTCTTTTTGTAATGTAATTCCCAATTCTGTGAGCAGTTAGCTACCCTGTACTCTGCTAGAATAAACTAAATCTATTATTTTTCTTTATTTTGTCTAATTTGATGCATGGTCTCAAAAATGCTTTCAAAAGCCAAGGTTACCCTAGTCCTGCACATTTCCCTATGGAGAAAACTAATGAGCTTCCAAAGTGTCCATCTCATAACAGGTGTTCTGAGGTTTTTGAAAAACTTAGATGCTTGATTTCCATAAATCTGCTAGAATGGCTCTGGCAGGGTGGTCAAATCAGGTCCTGTCCCAACACACAGAAATCTGTTTTCCTCAGTGCCTCTTCAGCAAACAGAAAAGGAAAAAAAAAGATGACTGAGACTACCCCTGTGTATAATAACACTATTCACTATTTGACAGAAACTGCTCCTCAGATCTGTGCACTTCCCTGTACTCATCAATTGCTGGGTCTGGTTTTGCTTTTGTCTTTTGTATCTTGAGTAGAAGCAAATGTGGCAGCAATTTGTCATAGTCGGAGATATAGAGGACGAACACAACAGTGAGACCCAGAGCTCTGCAGCACTCCAAAGACCACAACAGCCTCAGAAACATTTTCCTCAAACTGAACCCAGCTCTGAGGAGCAGAGAAATGTGTAGAATTATCCTCATTTCACATCATCACATAAAAAAGAAAGAGAAGTGGATACACCAATTTCACAAGCCTGAGAATGAATGCGAGCAAGTACTTGCCCCATCATCTGGGGGGAGACGATAGAGGTGAAAGAAGAGGGAACACAGGGGGAATGGTAAAAGTTCACAGAGACCTCATATTTTTCTGGAGAGATGCTTCACATTCTGACAGTAAAAATGAAGGAAGCGGACATGAGGAGTAGATCAGAGAGTGGAAGTAGGAAGATGGATGAAGTGCAAGGCTGGAGGAGCAAACGAGTCAATTATGAATAAGAGGAAGGGGCTGCGTGCATAGACCAACAAGGAGAGGGAGCTCAGGGGAAGAAACAGTGGCCAAAATTCTCTCAAGTCAGAGACACTGCCAGGACGAGGGAGGTAGAAATCAGAATCTTTCAGGTAAAGATAAAATTGTAAACCTCTGTCCTCTGTATCTATTTGATTATGACACCTCTGTCATCAGCTCTATCAGGACAACTGAGCATGGCCCTGTTATAGACAGAGACAGGAGAAATCGGCTGTGTCAAAGCTGAAAACCATTGGCTTGCATAGAGAAATCAGAAGCAAACTATGAAACTCACAGCTAGAGAGCAAGAGGAAGGAACCACTGAGAACTATGGATCATGACTGAGAATCAGTTTTCCAGATGAAGGAGAAATAAAGTGAAATGCCAGTGGTACAGAGGCAGTGGCCACCCAGGATGAATCCAGGAGGTGAGGATGAGATGAGCACCACCAAATGTGGGTAGGACAGCCAGCAGTACCTTACTGAGCTGGACTAATGCAGGAAGGGGAAGATGGGCTGATGCTGGATAGACCTTAATACTCTGCTTGCATTGTCCAGCAAAGGCACTCAAACAAATCCAGAAAAAGAAAAAATATTTTTGCACAAATTCCAGTAACAATAGTGAATTTCCTGATCTGTTCCTCTTTAAGGCAGTGGTAGAGCAACGAAGGTCTGCAAGTATTGCTTGTAAGGTTGAAAGTACTGAATGTGGCAGTCTCTTTGGGATTCTCTAACCATGCAAAGACACGGTCTGCTTGCAGCTTCACACAAATCTGATATAAACCACACCTCTCCTCCCAACAGTGAACAAGCAAATACTTCTTAAGAGCAACAGGGCAGGAGAAAAGTGTTCATGAGGAACAAAGAGCTCTGAGAGAAGCAGTTTCACAGCCCTTACAGCAACACAGGCTCACCTCAGCACTACTTTGGTGTTGGCAGGGATGCAGAAGTGAGGGGGAAGGTGCAGGGTCCCTAGCCCAGGCACAGTAGCTTATCTCCCAGAAACAACCCCAGGGGAAGAGCATATATTAATTGTGCAGGCATATCCTTTGTCCTTTCTACCAGCATCTGGGTGCTGCATTGTTTCTTCTCCTTCCACAGTTTCCCTTCTGTTAGCCCTTTAGTAACAGCAACATGGAGAAAGCTAAAAATAAAGCTGTGTAAGCAACGTAATAGGCATGCAATTGCATGTCTATTTTCTTTGAGAAAATGATGCTTTATTTCCTGTACAATGGAAAATACAGTTTGATGTTACAACTATTGAGTTTTGACTGAACGCAGAAATTTGAGTTAAACAATGACAATTCCCCCTGTATTTAGTATTACCATATGTCACTGATTATATATTTAAGTCACAGAAATGAATTAAATTTCATGGCTTCCTCAAGTTAGATTCTCTTGGAGTGGACTGTCTGTTGTTATTAACCAAAATGCTTGGAAAACAGTTTAAATCAAAACAGCAGACTTTTGGTATAATTTCAGGAGAAAATTGGTTATCACAAACCAACCACATGTCATAATCCAGAAGGCCGGGTAAAGCTTTACAAACCTGCAGCAACCACGGCCAGCATAGAGAAAGGGGGTTAATTGAACACCACTGACTCTGAGATGGAAAAAAAAAACAACAAAAACACCCACTGTGCACTGTTTGGAGCTCCCTTGCCTTGGGTCTTATTCCTTCTGCTTCAGAAGTTATCTTATGTCCCACATATCTGCTTATTTCTCTTACTTGGGGAAGTATCTTTTCTCAGCTGTCTACAGAGCACTAGTGACAATCATATTGTACATGTTTCAGGAGAAGCCAGCCTTGCACTTGCTAGATTTCTTCCCACTTTCTGGGAAAGAAAAAAACCCCGGATTTTATTTATGCCTTCTCTTTCCCATGATGATTTGGATTGCTAACATTTCTATCCCCATTAGCAGTCCCCTGGCAACTCCAGACCCTTTTCTAGAGGACCAGCAGACATCAGACCACCTCAGCTCCCATCAACCAGGAAGGAAGTGAATTGCAACCTCCAGCCTCTGGGAATCTGGCTTCAGACCTTAAAGTCAAGGTGATGTGAAGAGACCTCCCCATGTCCACACTTCCTGCCTCCTCCAGGTCAGAGCTGGAAGAGGATAGCCACAAACAGAGATGTCCCTGGTGGCAGAGGACATGGGCATTGCAGGCTGCAACACGCAGGCTGCAACGCATAAGCTGCAGAGGGAGCTCAGTGGCGGCAGACATGGCATAAAGCAGAACCTGAGTGGTTATTATTCCTAACTGAAGAGCAATGTCTTAAGGGGAGAACAGGTAAAAGGAGGAGTCTTCAGCACAAGAAGAAAACAAGGGCAGCCGTGTTGTGCTTGCCGAAGGACTTGCCAGGCAGGATACAGCTGGGCCAGGCCTCAGTGAGAGCCTCGCAAATTCATGTCATACTTTGCCAAAGACTCAATCAATTGAGCATGTGCTAAAGCTCAGTTTGTTTTGTCTTACTCGGAGCTTTGGAAGATATTTCCTATCTTGGATCATTGAAAACGCTCCAGCCACACACCTGCAACTTCTGGAGTGCATCCTCTCAGTGAGAGGCTGGCTAGCACGTCGTCACTTATGCAGGGCAAATCCTACTGAAAGCACATCAGACCACAGCTTTCGCACCAGTTTACTTTTACATGTAGCACATGTAAGCTAACATCTGGCAAGAACACAACTATGTCCTGATGGAGATGGAGCTCATTGCAACAGATGGTGTTTGATACTGTAGGACCAGGGTGGCTCCACCCCAACCTGAGCATTATTTCTCTTTTTCATCTTTACACTCTCTGGACACATCTTTTTGGGGGTGGAGCTATTGTTGCTAAGGTTTTGCAGTCACCCCAAGACTATATGCCACACTTGACCTATAGATCACTACCTAGTCCTAACATGCATGTTATTTTGCTCCTGTTGAGGCATCTTGTTGCTTAAAGCAGGATCCTAACGCAACTGTTGTATGGTACATTAATATAATATGAGGTTAGCACTATTCTGAACCAGCTGCTACTTATAGTGGCTCCAGTGAAGGAGGAAATTCTCCCTCCAAGCACACAGTAGCTCTGCCAGCACGCACGCAAACAGCACTGGTAGTTAGCAATCTAACGAGCAACATCTGGTGCCCATTTTGGGGCAAAGGATGGAAAACCAGCAAAGAGCAGCCTCTAGTGCCACCTCTTCGAGCCTGAGACCTTTATCCTAAAGGCAAAAGCGTTCAGAAGAGAAAATGCAGCATCAAAACGAATGTTGCCACAACTCTGGAAGATACAAGATGTGACCAACCGTCTCCGAAGCTTTACACAGTCACTGTTGGAGATTTTTTTGCCAGAGGTTTATTTTGCCAGTAGAAGTACGGAGAGAGATTGCCACCTTGTGGTTCCTCCTCCTGCAGTGCTATGTTTGTTGTTTGTTTTGTTTTGTGTTTTGTTTGTTTGTTTGTTTTAATTGTACTAACCACTAACCTGGACCAGCAATTTCCAAGTGCTGTCCGAGGATTTCTGGTGACAACAGTACTACGAACAAGAATACTTTCCAAGTATGTACTTAACTAAAAAAGCAAACGTAATTCAGTCTTCAGTTCCTATACTGAGCAGCTCATAACTAGAAAATCTTTCAGGAATTTAATCTGCAAGTTAATAAAGACAACTACTGCCACAGGTACATAGTCTCCAAACAGTGATCCAAAATGTGATGGCAGTGAGGCACAAAACTGGATTGTCTTCACAACATTCTCAGCATCAAGAAATCCATGAGAAATTCAGGGCTGATGACAGCCTGTGGCTTCAAAACTTTGTGTTGGTCTCAGGAAGTAATTCCTACAGGGTCCTAATACTGAAGGAGGAGCCATGTGCTTGTCCCTATCATCTGCAGACAGAAAGGCAGATGCACTGAGCTTGTCCCCAGGTAGTACTTAGGACAGTTTGTGAGATCTGTTCCCCAGGTGGTACACGTTGGGGTAAGGTCTGGAAAAGGAGGTTACCAGTTGGCTCCTCTGTAAAGCATGCCCAGGTGGAGTACCAGGCAGAATTTCCCCACTGAAGCTAGGGTGAGTTAGAAGGTGGAAATCAGCAAGTGCTTGTGAAGTAGCAAACAGTCCCTGTGAAATCCCAGGGAATTAATCAGCCTTGAAAAAAAATTAGCTGCCTGTCCCAGAGTGGGGGAAGTCTCTTCTAACACAGCAAAGTGTGCAGGTCTCCCTGGTAGCTTTTCATGCCTATCATCTGCCTGCTGAGATACTAACACAGAATGTGGCCCATTTTAACGGGTGCGATAATGAGTGAACAAACAGAATTTTGGTGGAAGTTCCTTTTTCTCCATGACGCTTTTCTGATTAGCTTCCTGCTTTGCCATTAGCGAGTCTGTAATAGTTGTAAGCAAATGACTCTTTTCCAGTTCTCCAGCCTGTTTTCAAGGCTGTCCTGGATGTCGGTCCAGGGAAAACCCAAAAGTTTCAACAGTCACTAAGCCCCTTCTTCAGCACATAATTCTGAAGGCCAGAAGCCCTGGTTGGGTATCACATTCTCCATCAGGTCTAGACACAAGAATAAATGTTAGTTACAGCGTGGTACATTTGTTTCTTAGCAAGACTGCAAACTAACAGCTATCCGCCCCTCATTTAAAAAAAGTCCCACGGGAAGAATAGAGTTGAATTTGAACGGAAAAGCTAAAGAGTTGGGCCTTGGCAGGTAACAGCGGGAGGCTGACAGCAAATCCCAGCTCTAGAGACTGCTAGCAGCAACCTTTCAGCAAAGCTGTGCTGCACAGCGCACGGGGAGGCGCAGCCCCCGCAAGCAGCGCACAGCCGGCCGTCGCAGAGCGACGGGGCGAAACCGGCGAGTGCGGGTGGCTGGGGCAGGGCCCGCTGCTCGGGGCCCGCAGCCCTCTCCAGCTGCCAGGGGCGGCGGCAGCCCCACATCCCCGAGGATGGGCGCCCGGGCAGCCCCGCCAGCGTCGCACCAGATACGGGGAGAGCGCGCCGCCGTGGGGATGCTTTCGCGCGGGTCTCGCGGGGGCGGAAGGCGAACACCCCTCGTTCCCCGCATACACGCCCCGGCAGCCCCGCTCCGCCAGCCCCTCCCGCCGGGGCGCCGCGGGCCGGCTGCCGGTCGCACGTGGCGCGGCGGCTGCCCGCCCCCCGGCCCACGTGTGCCGCCGCGCCGTGCCGGCTCCCCGCTGCAGTCCCGGTGCGGCGGGCGGGCGCTGCGGTGCCGGCGAAGCGGTATGGCGGCGGGTCCGGGGCGCGGCGGTAGCAGCGGCGGCTGGGGCCGGAGCCGAGGCGCCGTGCTGCTGCTGTTTTTCTCGCTGTCGCCGCGGCCCCCGGCCGGGGCCGCCTGGCTGCTGGGGCTGCGGCCCGAGGACACAACGCCGGGCCGAGTGTTCCTGGAGGGGGGCGCCGTGCAGGCGGCGGAGGGGAGCCGCTTCCTTCTGCGCCTCTACTTCCAGCCGCCGCCCGAGGGCAACGGCAGCCGCGGGCCGGCGGAGGAGCTGGAGCCGCGGCTGGTCTTCATCGAGGAGGCGGCTCCGGCGGCGGGGGGCAAGGCAACGCGGGGCCCGGCGGAGCGGTGCCAGGAACGCAGCGCCTGGGCCTCGGATGTGGAGGTGGTGGGGCCGCTGCGCTCGGGCGGGGCGGCAGGATCGGCACTGGCCGAGGTGCGGGTGCGGGAGCCGCGCAAGGGCGAGGCGGCGGCGGCGCCGGGCGGGCGGCTCTTCTCGCTGTGCGCCTGGGACGGGCGGGCCTGGGCTCACCATGGGGCCGCAGGCGGCTTCCTGCTGCGGGTCCGGCCGGCCTCCTCGGCTTTGGGCACCTGGCTGCTGCCGCTACCCGAAGCGGGCTGGTTGCGGGCGCTGGGCGCCCTGCTGCTGTTGGGGCTGTCGGCGCTGTTCAGTGGGCTGCGCCTTTCGCTGCTCTCGCTGGACCCGCTGGAGCTCCGCGTCCTGCGCAACAGCGGCTCAGCCGCCGAGCGGGAGCAGGCGCGGCGGGTGCAGGCGGTGCGCGGCGGCGGCGGCACCTACCTGCTGTGCACACTGCTGCTGGGGCAGGCGGGGGCCAACGCGGCGCTGGCCGGCTGGCTCTGCTCCTCGCTGCCCGGCGGCGGGGCGGCGGCCGGTGGGCTGCGGGGAGTGCCCTGGCTGCCGGTGCTGCTGTGCACCGCCGCTGTCTTCCTGGGTGGTGAAGTGCTGCCCTACTCGGTCTGTTCGCGGCACGGGCTGGCCATTGCCTCCCGCACCTTGTGCCTCACCCGGCTGCTGATGCTGGCTGCCTTCCCCCTCTGCTACCCGCTCAGCCGGCTGCTGGACTGGGCGCTGCGACAAGAGCTCAGCGTTTTCTCCACGCGGGAGCGGCTGCTGGAGACGCTGCGTGCTGCCAGCCCCCATGGTGACCTGGTCCGGGAGGAGCTGGCCATGGTGCAAGGCGCGCTGGAGCTGCGCACCAAGGTGGTGGAGGACGTGCTGACGCCACTGGCTGATTGCTTCATGCTCCGCGCTGATGCTGTGCTGGACTTCGCCACAGTCTCCGAGATCCTCCGCTCTGGCTACACTCGCATCCCCGTCTACGAGGGTGACCGGCGTGATAATATCGTTGACCTGCTCTTCGTCAAGGACCTGGCCTTCGTTGACCCTGATGACTGTACCCCCTTGCAGACTGTCACCCGCTTCTACCGCCGCCCCCTCCACTGTGTCTTCAATGACACACGCCTCGACACGCTGCTTGAGGAGTTCAAGAAGGGTGAGGTTGCCAGGCTGCCACCCCCCCGAGCTCCCTCTGCATCCCCAAAGGTTCCTGGGTGAGCAACTCCCCATGGCCTCTTGGCAGGACCTGGCAGGTAGCGGGGATCCTGGGGGGAGTTGGGCCCTGCATGTGCTGGTGTGGTGGTGACCCTGGTGTCATCTCGTGGAACAGCCTGGGGGTGGATGGAGGGCCTGCAACACTGGTCGTGCCTGTGATGTTGCAGAGACTGTGAAAGCCTTTGGTCTCAGAGGCTGATGGCTCAGCAGGTGAGCCTGTCCCACAGGGCTGAAGTCTCTGTGGCAGCCTGGCAGCATAGGCACGGTGCCTACCTCGTACCCTTACCCAGGCAATATAGTGTTTGCTGTTCTATTCTGGATGGAGGAGTTTATGGCAGTAGATTGTATTTCATTACTTAGCTCTTGTATTTTCAGCTTAGCAGTGAGAAGCAGCTCTAGAAAGTGTTTCCGTGCAAGTGGTTTAAAGGAAGAAAAAAGCCTAAACCATTAGAAAGAGCTGTACTATTTTTTTCTGCTGTGACATTATTCAAAATGCAGCAGCTGCCAGCAGCCCCAGAGATGCTGAGAGCTGTATTTCATTAACCATACCTTGAGAATACACACAGCATGTTTTTTTCCCCACTGGGAATTGTTCTTCGCTGCATGTTACTTGGTACGTCATACCATGGTGAGCAAGTCTTTAAGAAATGGCTGCAGCAGTGACATCCTGCATTATGTAATGCGGAAGGACAGCACTCAGCTCCCGGGCTGCCTGGGGCACTCTGCCGCAAGCAGAGCTGGTCATGTGAGAAAGGCCAACCTGGTACATCCCAGAGAGAGAGAGGAAGCCTTTCTGTGAGTCATCTCTGTGCTCGTTTTCAGAGCTGGGAGGAGGGGAGGATAGGATGTTTCTTGTGCACCAGGAAAGCCATCATCAGATACATGCAGGTCAGCATTCTCTCTGGAGATGCATAACTGTGTCCCCACCACCTCCTGGGATCACAGGAAGAGGAGTTCATGCTGGCATACAGCACCTACCTTCTCTGCCCCTCAGCACAACTGCAGACACACAGCTTGGTGGGAAAAAAAAAGAGTCTCCTTCTCTGGAGACATTCAAAACCCGCCTGAACACGTTCCTGTGCAACCTCATCTGGGTGTTCCTGCTCCGGTGGGGGGATTGAACTAGATGATCTTTCGAGGTCCCTTCCAATCCCCAACATTCTGTGATTCTGTGAAATCAACAAATTCTGTTGTGGTTGAGTTGTTTTTTGTTTGTTTTTTAACTCAGATGGCTAGCAAAAACATTAAGATTGCTCTCTGGGTTCAGCCTTGATGAGCTGCAGTAGTTCCACCCCCCATGCCTCTTCTAACGTAACTATTTGTCTCTCCCCATCCTAATTCATTATGTATTTTACAGTTCCTTCTTAACAGTGGCATCTCATGAGATACTGTGTTACTGAAGTTCACCAGAGGTCTCTGCTACCTTTCCCTTGTCTAGAGTCAGGTGTTACCAAAGATGTCAGGTGGCTTTGGCACAGTCCTCCTTTGCACTTTATCCAATTTTCTTTGATGTATTCAACTACTTCCTCCTCCAAATCTGTTCTACAGCCTGGTACCCTATGGATCGATAGACATATAGGAGCTGGCTTGTGGTTGCTTAGTTCACTGCCCTTTGCTTGCTCTCCTCTCTGACCTGCTTAAATAGAGATGTCTTATGTGTGTCACTCCCTGAGCTGACAGGTGCGTTAATAAGCCTTGCTACCTGCCCTGCACTTTCACATGTTAGTCCTCACCTCAAATGAAGTTTATCCAGCCTTCTTCGTCTTTGCTCCATTAAACTCTTGGCATTTTGCTTTAGGCTCTTCCTCCCTTGTATCTGTTTGCCATCGTGGATTTCTGGGGTATTTTGCTACAGCCCCTGTGTAGAGCTCTCCCTAAAACTTATTTCTGTTCCCACCTCATTTCTCCTTTGTTTTTTTAAATTACATGGCTGAAAAACCTTGCTTTTGCTCTTAGTGTCTAATTCAGCATGGTATTTAGCAATTCCAGCCCTTCCCCCAAATGTTCTTCTCCCCAGGTGCTGCTGTTCTCTTCCAACTCATCTTTCTCCTATTTGTGGGCATTTTGTCACCCCCAGCACCCCAGGTTTGTAGACAGCCGTCACACAGCCCTGAACCTCTCAAACTCTCTCTTTTCCCTGTTCCAAATACGGTTTCCCATGCTGGCTCCTGCACTGCAACAGACGTTTGCTCTCAGCTGCCTTCAGTCCCATCCATTGCCATTTCATCCCCGTTCACTTGACTATTTAATTTCTAAAATAAAGATTTACCATTTTTAATTAAGAGTCTTCATTACTGTCTCATTTTCTGTGTCCATTTGAATTATGGTGAAGCATCTCATTTGATCCAATCAAGGTTACTTTCCATGGCTGGGTCTTCTGCGACACCTCTACTAATTAGAGAGCAGGCTGATTGCTTGTTGGTTCAGTGAGTGATTAATGAAGGCCTTCATTACTTTGCACATCCAAGGTGCCTGCAGGACAGCAAATGCTCCCACTGGTAAGGCCCAGGCTCTTTCAAGGAAATTAAAGTCTCCAGTAAGGGTGGGCATTGATAACCACCTCCAGGTCCTTAGGTCCCTGACAAACCTCTAGAGAAGCCTTGCCAGCTTTCTTTTCCTTCTCCTACGATTAACTCAGGCAGCTTTTCTATCCTTTATTTCTTTTCATTATTACAGTGTTTATACAAAATACCCATCACATTTTATATCTGTCTTTCTTGGATAGCAATGTATACTTCTGTCTCACTAATGATTAATGTTCTACTACATCCTCTATACCCATAATGTCATTTTTCTGCATAATGTATAAGTAACACAATTTCACTGCCAGAGCTCCTTGCCGTAGTACACAAACATTTGTTCTCTTACTGAAAATGTCAAGGGATGATTAAACACAGCACTTTGGGACTGTTGCTCACACCTCTGGCAGCACTTTCCCTTTTCTGCCTCTCCTCCTACTCACTGCTATCATACTGTATTATCCTTGTTTACCTGATGCATTTATTTTCTCTTGTGCTGTCCTAGCTATGATGATGATCAGCCTTTTTTCCTCTCCAGTCTTTGATAGCAGGGTTTGAAGGGAAGTTTTCCTTCCTTGGTTTCTAGGTAGGCTGACACCTAACCTCATTTGTGCTCAGTTCCATTACCATGTCTTGATGTTTGTCTTGGGTTTCATCCATAGATGAATTGCAAATCCCATTTTCCCCAGCAGGACCCTGTGCAGATGGGATTACCCTCCACAGACTTGGGGAAGGGTACTTCTCTAGCATCAGCTTGCCAAAACATTTAAACTGTGTGAAAATAGTAGCGTACACTTCAGTAGCACCTGGGGAGCCCATGGCCTGATGTGGTTTCAGCACCCAAGAGCAGCTGTGAGCTCCTGGCTGACAAAACCTGGCCCCTGCACCACTGTGGCAGAAGTGGTCAAACCTTCACACCTGCTCCTTCACAGCCCTGCTGCTACTGGCATGGTTCACCTCTCCTTTGGCACTAATTCCTGGAGAAAGATGGTTAAATTGAGGGCACTAACGGGAACCGGCAAAAGGCAGACAGCAGCGAGGGAGGGCTGGCCTGCAAGGGGATAGCTTGGACTTCAACCCACAGCCTGGAAGAGGAGGGCAGCTGCTAAAATTGCACTGAAAACAAGCATTACAGCAGTGTGAGGCAGGTCCAGCTGAAGGCAGGAATTACTTGTGCTAGATGATGGGTTTGATTTGATCTCCTCATCAAAATTGAGTGAAATTAACTCAGAAATAGTAAAGCATGGGCATCCAATTTGCCATCTTTCAGGCAAGCTAGCCAGGGTCATTATGGAAGGTATGCATACGTAGCTGTGCAGCATTTACATAGAAGTGCGAAGTGGAGGATGCTACACAAGATGCGTCCTCTCTTCTCTAAAAATAAGGCAGTGCACACCACTGTAGTACCTTTGCCACCTGCAGCCTGAAAGATGCTGAAACTACTGAAGAAGTGAAAAAATTTGGAGACAGTTTCTTGGAAGTGTTTATTGGTGCATCTCAGACTACCTGGCTTTATTCTAAGGTCCCAGGAGGAATTATCTAATGCATCAGAGAAATAACTGCACCATGTTTAGCAAGCTAAAGCAATGTAGAAGGGAAGACAGAGTCCCAGTAGGATAAATTTCACCTTGGGAATGTGGAGCTAGCAGGAAAGGTTTATGCATTCATTCAGTGTGAAATGCTGTGGGTGACACGGTCTGTTTTTCCTCCATCCCTAGAAGATAACCTCCTTGTTCTGTAGGTGCCTTTGGGAAATCATAATCTTATCCCATTACTCAAGTCATTTATGGATTTTGTTGACTAATTTTTTGTCAGGTCCATATATAGCAACATAACCTTTCAGCAAATAACCTTCCTCTGTCAGAGAAACAGTGAAAATTTGCTCTTATGTTCATTTTCCTGCAGCAGGGCAGAGGCTGAGGGGCAGCTCAAATTAGCCTTCTGTGGTTTGGCATCTTTTGGAAGTTACAAAAAGCAAATTCTCCAAAAGCAAACTTCCCGTGGCTTAGTGGGAAAAACAGCCTGTCCTGTGGAGGACAGCTCTGCCGTGTGGTCTCTCTTTGCTTTTCAAAATACTCCACAGCCTCCATTAGATTTCTACAAATTTAATGTAGCTGGAGAAGGTGCTTAACACCTGCCAGGCATGAGGGTCAGTACCATTTCAGCTGTTTATCTTACTGGCCACCTTCTGAGCCTGCAGTCATTGAAAGTACAAAGCATGGCTTGAAATTAAAATCAGCTTTCAAGAGATCTCTGTAATGTGATAGCCACTGTCATGGGCACCTTGATGGGCTAAAGCAGTGACCTCCCTAGCCAGCTGTATAGGTTAAGGATCTGGATGTTACCTAGATCTATCTCATACACGTGCTCTGAAGGGCAATTGCCAGGCTGAGCGTGGGTGAGGTGCTGTTCCACTAAAGTTGGTTTCAGTGACTCATGCTGCAACTCTGCTTGAAATACTACTTTGCTTCCCCCCACTCAAACTGTGCTAAATCTTACTGTGTGAGCCCTGGGCTGCTTTACCCAGCCCCAGCAAGCCCAGGAGCAGCCCTGCTCAGGGAAGGTGTTCAGCAAAGCAAGAGGGGAGCTGTGTCCTTGGGGAACAGGGCACCCAGCTGGACATCTCTCTCTCTGGAGCTGTCAAAGGCACCTTCAGACTGAGCTGTGGGAAAGAATGAAGTGGCCAATGCTACAGAATCCAATGAAAACAGTTTTGCATTAGCTCTTTAGAAGTGTTTTTTAGCTTCAGAAAGCCTTGGCATCCTTGTAGGCTTCCTTAGGCTCCAAGTAACACTCAAAGGGACTGAACATTTGTGGGCAGGCAAAATCCCTGTTGTACAGCGCATGGAAGATGAGACTGTGTCCCCTCTGGTTTCCACCTTACCCTCCTGATCTGTTTTCTCACTGATAATACCTCACTTATTCCAAATATTCCTTAGGATTAGGAAGAGCACCAAAGCACAGTATTAGAAAGACTTTTATATTCTGCTAGAGGCGTATGTAAGAGGATGAAGTTCTCATCTCTGAGAAGGGTCTGGATTAGATTAGAGTTTACAGTTTTCCCTCCACGTAGTTTTGATTCCCCAAAGAACTGGATGCCCCCGCAGCCCTCCTGGTTATTTCCCCCATTTGGGTGTAGGTGTGCGCTGCCTCTAGGTGCAACTCCTCAGCTGTGTGGTTTCACCCCAGCGCAGAGTTGTAGTAACACAAGAGTGCACTCACATTTCCTGCATATGAAGTTCAAATCAGAGTCCTGACTGACTTCATATGCAGGTCTGTAAGGGGACACAGAGATGCTGGCAGCCCCTGGCCCAGCAAAGAACTGTGATGAAAAGCACACAGAAAACAGATTTAAGTTACATCATGGTTGTTTAACAAATCAACCTTATTTACCAATGACTCTTCCTCCCCCCCACACTTCCATTTTGTAGCTGCAAATGCTTCGTGGCTTGTGCCTGTACCTTTGATCTCCTAGTAACAGCTTTAGATCTTACCATAAAATTCATGAAAATTAATTTCATGCTTAGAATGCTCATTCCATGGGACAAAAGAGAAGGCTAAAGTATCTTTAACATTCCTCTGGCAGAGCACCTACATAAAAAATATGATAAGGAAATAGTCTGGGCTATATTTGCAGCCAACAGCATTTTCTTTCCCACAAGTAAAGGCATTTCCATGTGTTCACTCTGTTCTCCCATCAAGGAGGACGCTTTGAGGTGGATCTATGAGCTCAAGGTTATTTAGGTACTTATGGAAAACAAGGCTCCTAAAAATGGGCATAAAAGCTTTAGATAGCTGTTCAGATGCTTGCTCCATCCGGAAGCTTTCAGCTGTTTATATTAGCTCTGTAGTTTAGCATTTTGAGGCATTAACTTTCCACTGAAGCCGTTGTTTGAAAAGAACAGATTTCATGTAGCTCATAAAGAATTTAGTACAGTTGTATCCCATGCTGAGCAGACACTTAATCACCCATAGACTTCCTGTGCAAGAGCAGTCCTGCGGCGGCCGGTGAAGCTATTCACACAAGTGAAGTTAATTGCCCGTTTGTTCTAGCGTTTGCCAAACCAGGGCTTTGATTCTCAAATGTTTCACTGTGCTTTCCTGCATCAGTGATAGCCCTGTAAAATTCACATGTGACAGCTTGCTAGTGGGGAAGCAGCTCACCCTTATAATTCATTTCGTTTGAGCTATCAAGCAACAGTTACAATAGCACGTTTCTTGGAATCAGTTTTATGGATCTTAAAGCTGGTTTAGATAAAGTTTGGGGTTTTGTTTAAATGATTTATCTCCCTCCGTTGTACTCCCACTGAGGCAGACCTGCAGGGTAATGGATGCAGAACAGAATGCGACCTCTCTGACAGCCCCAGTCTGTCCCTGTGCCACCCTCCCTTGGATGTTGCTTCTGTCTCATAAAATCACCCATATCCTGCCCTTATATCTGCTCCAAAAGCCACTGCTTTTTCTCTGTGGAAGTATAGCAGCTCCCAGGGCCAGGCAGGGGGATAGAGCTGAATTTGGCAGTATCCCCAGCCCGAGGGACCAAACCACAGCCAAGGCACCTGCAAACCACCCCTTTTGCCACATTGGTAACGTCTGTTAAAAAAGTGATGGGGTGAAATGCAGGACCCAGCCAGGTTGTGGGGCAGGACTTAGAAAACAATCTCAGGTGGGAGATCAGGACAAGTCAGTCCTTTCCCAGCAGGGGCGACTGGGAGCGGCAGTCGCTTATATGAGCTCTTGAGAGGGGTGGGAGCAGTTTTGGGGTGTTTTTGTGATACGAGTATCAGCTGGCTAGGCAGGGGCTGGGGTCAGTTCACTCAGCGTGGGCCAGGAGCAACCACATGAATTGCAACCATTTTCTATTGCTGGGTATCTGCTATGTCTCAACTGTGGGTGCTAGCCTGGAAACCTAAACCTGGGGGTTTATAGCATGGCTAAAAGTGTTTATTTTCTGTGAAAATAAAGAACTCTCAAGCACTTTAACAGCCCTTCTGGCTGCTCCCCCAGCACAGTGAAACCATGGGTGTCTTCCCAGCTAACAGTGCTGGGTTATTTCTAAATAATCTCATTTGCCACTATACGAGCATGGATCTGGAATCACATTTCTTCGAGGCTGCTCTAGAGTAAATTACAGCATCGATGTAGGTGTTTGGCCAAAAAAAGAATTGCCTTCATTACTCTCTGACTGCCTTTAAGTAGCACCTAAGCTTTTTGTAAGGGCTTGGTGGTTTTGGGTTGCATGTAAATGTCATTAACAACAAGCTTTCAGCCAAGAGAAATAACTTCTCCCGTCTCCTCGCTCACCCGAGAACTTGTAGGAGACCAGATGGCCCCAGTGTTTGGGAGCAGGGTTTGGCAAAGGAGACGTTTCAAAAGTTGGACTTTGCTAAGATAGAACGTAGCTGTTGCTGCTGTCTCGTGGCCAACTCTGCTGCTTTTTTCTCTTTTAAGTCTCAAGTCATGTTGCTTTATTATCCACTGAACAGACAAGATGCACAAACCTGTGTATGAAAAGAGTAAAACAGCCTGATCCAAAGAGTTTTAAATGCCCTGAGGCTATTGATTTGGTTTTTTAAAGTGCTTCTCTGTGCTACTTGCCGTGATGTTACGTTCTTGTTTCTAATTCTGTAGGCGTGGGAGGCAGCGAGCTGCTCTCTGAAATCTTGCAATAAAAACTTGGTATGAGGAGGAGGGAATTTATATGGTGGAAAGTGCCCAAGCTTTGCTGTGAGAAATGTATAGTGCTGATCTTCAGCTGAGAAATATCATTTGCTCGTCTCAGATCCAGGGCAGGGTTATTTGAAGGTCGCATGTTCCCCGCAAGACGTGTTTGGTGGGCCTGCTGGGCTGTCCATGTCCCTGCGCGGGGATGAGCCGGATGGCAGCAGCAGGCGAGGAGGGGGCTGTGCAGCGGGCAGGAGCCCACCTCTATGGCATCTTTATGCGTAAATACTGTTCACATCCCCTCAGCCAGAGCAGCAAGCAAGTTTATTGACGAGGCTGTACAGGAGAAGCAGAAGCAGCTGCATAGCAGAAGGGACCTGCCTCCCTTTTGGGTGACCGTTGCTGTTCAAGGACCTCAGTTCTGAGGCCGTGGAGAAAATAAACTGTTTTCAGCATTTCGAGAGTCCCCGCAGTGCTCACAGTACACACTGGGTGTGTGCAGGCGTTGCAATGGGAGAACGTGGA
Organism: Nesoenas mayeri; assembly: GCF_963082525.1. Classification (NCBI taxonomy): domain Eukaryota; kingdom Metazoa; phylum Chordata; class Aves; order Columbiformes; family Columbidae; genus Nesoenas; species Nesoenas mayeri. Next base: position 24,860,864 of record NC_137551.1, on the reverse strand, counting down.
AACAGTGCAAATGGAGGGGAAATTGTTTGCTGTGGTACCACCTAAGAACATTTTAAATGTTTTAAGCAAACCTAGAGTTTCAGAGCCTGTGTGTGCTGCTGAGCAGCATAGGAGCCACAGGGCCAGTAAGAAAGCCAGTGCTGCTCGTTGGCAGGTCCAAGAATACATCTGAGCTAGAAACCCAAAAGTTGTTTGTGGCTTGGAAGTTGGGTTCTGGTTGAGCTGCTAAGCAGGAGCATAAATCAGAGCAGACAAGAAAAGAAGGGAGAAGTTGAGCAAGTCAAAACAGCTTACAGAGAGCTGGACATGCGAAAGCAAATAGCAATGTTTCAAGTATGCCAAATGCAAGAAGCCTGAGAATGTGTCAGCAAAGCTGCCAGCTTACTGAGGCAAGTGAGGAAGCCGAGACTGTGATTGAAAAACACTGTGGCTTCTAGGCAGGAGTCACCAACACTGTGACTGAAAGAAGGTCCTGGTCCCAATCTCATTTGAGGTAATGGAGAGGAGGTGCTGTCAGAGGCAGGGTTTGGAGAAGACATTCAGTTGCAGGCTGATGGCTTTAAAAGTGTTTAGCCTCCGCATCCAGATGGTTCACCCAAGAGTTCTGCAGGAGCTGAGCTGAAAGCTGCAAACAAACATATGCATTTCTGCATTAAAACCAGCTGCTGTTCTGAGGAGCGAGAGGCTTTGCCCGTATTTTAAGAAAAGCTTTCGGATCCGTCCAGACAGTGATGGATAGAAAGATGTGGGAGAGCTGTTCCTGGCAATTTTGTAGGAAAGATAATTAACCACAGAATGAGAAAACACCAGGAGGATGAGAGAAACCAGTAGAGCCCAAGGACACGCTCACATTTCTGTGTTGGAGGAGGACGCTAGCTAATTGCTCTGTTAGAGTTGTCTCATGCCAATGAAGCTGAGGGTAAGCAAGAAGCAGCTGGTATAAAATACACTTCACTCCTGCACAGGAGGCTGTCAAAGAGCTAAATGAAGTGACTCACAGCAGATTGCCTGGATAAGAAAGCAAGCGGCCCCAAAAAAGATCCAGGCAGAGTGCTTTGACACCTAGAAACTGGCCTGGAGAGTAGCGGCACTGTTAGGAGGGGCTGTGTGTCCAGCCCTTCTCCTTGGGTTAGCGCGGCTGGGGTGGGTTTGGGTGGCAGTGGCTGTTTCAGAGGTTTGCCTGTGATCTGTGCCTCTCACTGAGCCTCATCCATCTGCCAGCCTGCTGTGCTGGGGACTCCTCTCACCAGGGATGGGGGTCTCATTGCTGCTCTGCTCTCCCCCCACAGGAAAGTCCCACCTGGCCATTGTGCAGCGGGTGAACAACGAAGGGGAAGGAGATCCGTTCTACGAGGTGATGGGCATTGTCACCCTGGAGGATGTCATTGAGGAGATCATCAAGTCCGAGATCCTGGATGAGACGGATCTGTACAGTTAGTGTCCCAGAGCAGCTACTGCGATTGCAGGACCCAGGGTGGGAGCCCGCACAGACAGACAGACATGTGGGTAGGAAACAGGCCAGAGCAAATCATGGTCCTTCCCCAAAGCAATTTACAGTCAAGGTGGGAAAGACAAGAATGATGGAGAGATGCTGGTCAGGGAGTCTTGAACGCTCGAGATAGAGAAGCATCAGCATCAGCAGCCGGTGGTTGGGCAGAGCCTGACCCAGGGACATGTGTGTTGGGCATGAAGTGCCCATGGCTGGTTCCCACGCTGCTTTCCAACTCTGGGTGATGCATCCAGACAGGGCAACCCAGGACTTGTTCCTGAGAAAGCAGCATGTTTCCTCACCCTGCTCCTTCCCTGGGGAGCTGCTCCCAAGGCTGTGATGCATGGCACGTTTGTGCACCTTGCTGCTCCAGCTGCTGCTCCACAGCAGCCCTGCCGTAGTCTGCAGCAAGGTGTGCCTCTCTCCATTCATGTGCAGCTGCAGCAGCTTTGTGGCTGCTGCAGGTGGGCGACCACTCTGCTCTCTGTCCTGCAGCAGACAATCGGAAGAAGGAACGAGTGCCCCACCGGGGACGCAAGCCCCAGGACTTCTCCATCTTCAGGCTCTCGGACAGCGAGATGAAGGTGAAGATCTCCCCACAGCTTCTCCTGGCTACACATCGATTCATGGCAACAGGTACCCTTGTGCAAGCCCTGCACCTCCCTGTAGCAGTGCCAGCCCTGCAGGGCATCCCTGAGCCCTTCCTGGATTGGGCTTTTCCCCCCAACAAGCAGTTTCCACCTGCCTGGACCCCTATCCTGGGTGTCCCACTGCTCCACCAGCATGGGTCTGCATTTGGCTCTCTTCTGTGCGGTGGGGTGCTGAGGCTGCAGGAAAGGGGCCATGCAGCTCAGAGAACGAAGGGTTCCTGGCAGCCCCAGCCCCACTGAGCAAGCATATGTTGCCTCTGAGCAAGTGTGTGTTGCCTCCCCTCTAGAAGTGGAGCCTTTCAAGTCCCCCTACCTCTCTGAGAAGATCCTGCTGCGGCTCCTGAAACACCCCAATGTCATCCAGGAGCTCAAGTATGACCGAAAGAATAAGAAGGCAGCAGAACATTACCTCTACCAGCGCAACCGCCCTGTCGACTACTTCATCCTCATATTGCAGGTGCCTGGGGCAGCAGTGAGAAGAGGGTTGCAGAAGGTGGCCCGTCTCTCTTTGCCACCTTGCTCTGGGCTGCTTCTGCCAGCAGAGATGCCCATCTTCTCATATGGGGTGGTGGGGGTCCCTGCAGCTCTGGGTGCATTGGTGTTCAGGAGCACAGGGTACCTGTCTGAACAGGTTTTCCTTCTCCTCCTTCTCCTTCTCCTTCTCCTTCTCCTTCTCCTTCTCCTTCTCCTTCTTCTCCTTCTTCTCCTTCTCACAGAATCACATAGAATCACAGAATGTTTCTCCTTCTCCTTCCAGGGGAAAGTGGCGGTGGAGGTCGGCAAGGAAGGGCTTCGGTTTGAGAATGGGGCGTTCACCTACTATGGTGTCCCTGCCATCATGGCTGTCGTCTCCTCAGGTAAGGGCTCTGCAGGCTCCCTCTAGCCCTGCCTTTGCTTCAGCAGCCTCCATGGGGGCTAAGCTGACCAGGAGAATGGATTGGCCATGGGGTGGGCTGGCCCTGCTGTGGGGTGTGGGGTGGGTAGGAGCTCTTCCTCTGTGATTCCTTTGCCTTCAACTGTCGTTTCAGATAATGACGTGCGGAAAGTGGGAAGCCTGGGTGGATCCTCCTTCCTATGTAAGTATTTTGGGACAGGCTGGGGCCCTAAAACCTCTCATCTGCAGCACCAGGCAGCTGGAGCAGGGATGAGGTTGCACCCCAAGTAGAGCAGCTCAGGCTCTATGCCAAGATCAAACCCTTTGAAAAGCTTGGGGGAACGGGGGCTGCTCAAGAATTACAGAGATGGATCGATTTAGCTGTGAGCCGTTCACATGTGGTTTGCTTGGGAAATTAGCTGAGTTAGATGCCTCAGTCCTGGTAGATTCCCAGCCTGCAGAGCTGATGGGTTAAGGAGCAGATCCCCTACTTGTTGGAGCTAAGAGGGAGCTCTGATCAGGACAGACTGTGAACCTGCCACTTGTTTGCTGATCACCTCTGCAAATGTTTAGTCCCTGGTAGTCTGGTAGCAGGTGGAGCTGTTGCCCATCCCCAGCCCAGCACATCTCTCATCCCAAGACCCAGATGCTGCAGTCAAATCTGCAGTGCTGATGGTAAGCTGAGGGTGCTCTAAGTGCCTAATCAAAACAATAACCCACCAATTTCAGCCTTTAGAGAGGTGTAGGGAGGAATGTCATTGGGAGAACAGGGGGAATCAGGGCAGGTGACTGTCACTTCTGTGGGTCCCAGTCTGTGTGCAGCTCTATTTCATCCTGCTTACTTTGCTTCCATTCAAAAGGCTGACTCATGGATTGCTGGAATAACCCCTCAGTGCACATTCCTTCTCCCCATGTGTTTGCAATGTGGTCTTTTGGACAGACGAAATCAGTGAAGCGGCCGATTTCCCCTGGGGTGCTGCTACGTGGCTCAATGCCCCTGTGCCCTTGGTGACCGTTCCCAGGGCCCCACCAGGTCTCAGGCAGCGGGTGCTGCCTGCGGGCCATGGGACAGGCAGGGTGCGAGTTGCGGTGGGAGCTGTGTCAGTGCAGCCATGCATGTCTGCAGTGCCGCCTGCCGGGACGCTGCTGCTCGGGGCTCCTTTGCTCCTCATGTTCGCATGTGACACTGTGTCACGAGACGTTTTCTGCCATCCAGCCACTGCTGCCTACCGTGGGATGTGTGCGGTGTCACGCCCCTGGCCAGCGAGGAGGCAGAGGGCACAGGGCATCTCCCTTGTTGGGCTGGTGTCCTCCTTCTTCCTTGAAGCAAAGCCCAGCAGAAATTAGTGTGAGTGGCATGTCACTCTGGAGATTTGACATTAAACCTTGAGCATTTAACAATTTGTTATTAATTAACCATTGTTACAGAACTTTTTAATCCCCAGACAATCTTTAGCATTGATGACAGGGACAGGAATGCAGCAGCAGAGACCCAGCAGGTCCAGCCCCGCTGTGGTGGCATCAGGCAGGCAGAGCAGGGAACCAGTGCTACTGGTTATCAATCCGTCCTTTGCTCCCACTGGACAAGGTTGTTCTGGGCAGTGCTTCGTGCTGCTGCTTATTTGCAGAAGGCTTCGATCCAGGGCAAGACGCAGAACAGGAGTTACTGGGGGAGGAACAGGGAGGGCAAATTTTCCAGGAGTTTTACCTTTGAAGCAATTTAAAAACATTAATCACATAGGCAGCAGATGGCTCCTAGAGCATTGCAGCCACACTGCAGGCACAGTGGCTGGAGGGAGGGCAGCATGCCCTGGGCAGGAGAGCTGGCAGCAGGCGCTGCTGTGGCTGGTAGCCAGTGGGGTTGCATCTCCTGCTGCTTTCCAAGTGGGTGCTGCCAGCAGCGAGAGCAGACATCAGGCATCAGGAGGTGTTAACATGAGCATTGCTCGTGCTCTGTGTTGGTCTCTCTGTCCTCCCCAATGAAGCTCTGCAGGAGCTGTGATTCACCCTCTCTGTGGCAATGGGTCAGGCAGCCCTGGACACGGGGTCCTGGCTTCTTGTCGTTCCCACAGGGAGCATTTCCCCATGGGTGGCTCTTCTCGGCATCACCCCAAGTCTGTTGAGACCCAGGGCCTTGTGGGGAGCTGCAGGCAGCCCGGCACGGGTATCTTTACTTTGCATGATGCTGAGGGGCTCCTGCCAGCCCCTGCCTGCAGCTGTGGGGCTGTGCGGACACAAGGGCTGTTGCAAAGCACGTTCCTTCTCTGCTGCCTGCCTGCACACACAGAAGTATCCCAGATGCCAAGCACAGTGACTTCGTTTAGCTTCTGCCCGTCTCCCAGGTGGCACAAGCTGATCACAAAGTCCCCTCTCCTTGGCAAGTGACTGGTGAAGGGCTGGAGCAGGGTGATAGCACTCAGCTGCTGGGACACCGATACTTTGTAGTGCCTCTAGGGAGATTTGTGGCTGTGCAGAAAGGCCTGGCAGGAGCTTGCCCCCGAGCCTCACCTCCTACCTTGTCACAGAGCAGCCTGTTGATTTGCAGCATTCAAGTCTGTGTCTCTGCTGGTGTTCCTGTTCCCAGGGCTGGTGAATGCTTCTCTGGAGCAGAAGCTGGAGGGTGTAAGAGGAGTGGGAATGGATGCTGGAGGCAGTGGTGGGAGTCCAGCCCAAGGCTGCTGGCCTGTGATTTTTTTTTCTCATTCTTCCTCTTGGTCTGTTCTCCACCCCCACCTCTGCCCCTTGCCTTCCCTCTCCCTCTCTCTGCAGTGCCTGTCTCAGTGTCCCGAACCTTCGCCTTCAGCAGAGGGGACTCCCTGGCTGGCTCTCCAGGTAATGGAGCATGACTTTGGGCAGGGAACCCCACATGTGCCAGGCTCTTTCTAGCTCCCTGTGCATGGTGCACCAAGCCCCCTCCACCCTGCACGCCATGTGGTGCCCGGAGAGGACCACCAATGGCACCCAATGGCGGGCAGCCCCTCACTGTTTGGAGCACAGGTGGCAGACTGGGGACAGCAGCCCTGCCGCAGCCTCCCAGCGTGATGCAAATCCCAGGAAGAATGGGATGGGGACAAGGGGAAGCCATGGACAGCTTGGGCTTTCTTTGGTGTGTGGTTTCTATAATTTCCTACACTCTGTGCTTGTGTTTTCTTGCAACTTGTTTCTAATGATGGTTACTTGCAGCCCTGTGTGCACGCTGCCCTGCTTCCCTTGCTGTTTGACAATCCAGGTAACAGAAGGGTGTTTTATCAGCAGAGCAAAGTCAACAAGATGTTAATGTCACCAGTGCAAGGAACAAGCTGCCTTTGTTGCCTAATAAATCACTGACCAGATGAAATCTATCAAGCTGTGTGTCAGAGGCTATCAGTCAACATGAGTGATGGGCCAGCTTGCCATGGCAGCCTCTGCTCCTGTTCTGTTGGAGCTGGGGTGGACAGGAGCGTGCCCTCCAGGCAGGTTAAGTAAACCATGGGCTACCAGCTGCAACCGGGAGCATTTGTGCCAAATGCCGAGCAGAAGGCTCGCGTTAGCAGGAGAGCTGTCAGTCTGTGTAACAGGCAGGCAGCAGCCCTGATCTCCGCTACTGGTGCGAGGTCAGCTGCCTGCCTGTCCCCTTGGTTTATCCAGGGCTGGCATGGCACAGAGTCTCCACTGCCAGCATGCACAAAGGAGGACCCCACCATGGGTCCCCTGCAGGTCCCCTGCCAGCTCGGGTGTCCATGGGCCACAGCCACCAGAGGTGACCAGTCCACCCTGGTCTGACACTGGGGACACCAGCGTTTGCCTCTCTGCCATCCCCTCCCGCAGTGAACAGGTCACCATCACGCTGCAGTGGGCTCAACCGCTCTGAGTCCCCCAACCGGGAGCACAACGACTATGGGGGCAGCACCTCGCAGCTCCACAGCGGCAGCAACAACATCTACACACCTGACTACTCTGTGCACATCCTCTGTGATGTGCAGTTTGTCAAGGTATGGGCTGGGCTGGCAGGGACTGTCCCACCCCAACCACCCCTGACCAGGCACCTTCTCAACCTGCTGTGCCCTGGGAGCCTGGTGGGTGCCCAGTGGGTGCTGGGGGGTCTTGCACTCCCGCTGATGGGGGGTTTGGTGGCACCAAGGCCCCAGGAGGTCCTGGTGAGTCTCAGTGCCTGCTGAGCTGGGCATGTGTCTGTGTGCCTAGGTCACCCGCCAGCAGTACCACAATGCGCTAGTGGCCAGCCGCATGGACAGCTCCCCCCAGTCCCCCGACATGGAGGCCTTCGACAGGGATTCAGCCAAGGCCTCAACTGCACGAGGAACCCCACAGACACCCAAGGAGGACCCCACCGCTCTCCTGAATGAGAGAAACAGCATCATGTGTGAGTCACCCTGTGGCCTCCTTTTCCCTGCTGTGGGCAAACATTGTGTGTCCCCTTGCGGGGGGGCTGTGCTGGGACCCCCTAGCACAATGGGGATGCCACTGCTGACACACAATTGCACATGGACTGGGGCATGTGGGCGTTTGCATGCATACACCTGTGGACGCTGTTCTGAGCCTGCATGTGCACACAGGTGCAAGTGTGCAGGTATGTAAATCCCTATTCCCCACGTGCTTATGCTCCCTGGGGGTCCCTGGCATCAGGACCTGCCGCTGCAGCAGGCATCCCCCTGTGTCCTGCTCCAGTACACAGCACCTGCCTGCCCTGCCACCATGCCTGCTCTGTGTCCCCTGGCCACCACACCTGCCCTGTGTCCCTACAGGCAGTCGCGCCGAGGGGCTGCACAGTCCCAGCGAGTCAGTGTTCCTGCACATGGAGGGCATCCCCTTCATCCAGGAGGAGCCAGCAGACAATGTGGAGAACAGCAAGCAGCAGAGTGAGTCTGGCCGGGACACACACACGCGACCATAGGGGTGGTGACAGCTGCGGTGTCCTGGTGTGCTGCAGCCAGGCTGGGCTTTTGCAGACAGTGAGTGCTGTGGCACCGTCCTGGAGACAGAGTCCCCGGGCAGAGAGGCTGGGACCAGCTCATCAACGAGCAGCTCCGAGGAGACACTGGGCAGGAAGCTGCTGAGATCCCTCAGTGAGTGACTGACCTGGGGAGGGAGCACCCAGGGGAGAGCTGTGCCATGGCACCCGCTGCCCAGGTCAGCTGCTCCCCAGCCCCATTCTGGGGACACCCTACATGGGGCTGGCATGGAGCAGGGGGGGCACCCCACTTCCCTAGCAGCACCCCAGCAGCAGGCAAAACTGCACCCAGGGCTAGCTCAGACAGAGACAGCCACCTAGTCCTGGCCCAACCCTAGGCACCTCCTGCCTTGAGCATGCTTGCCCCAACACCCCAGCCCTAGGCACCCTTGCTGCTGCAGGTGGACGCAAGCAGCGGCCATCATTGGAAGGTGAGAAGATGCCAGAGGAGAGCTCCAATCTTGCCCCATTGATCACCTGAGCAGCAGCGTGGCTGGAGCACAGTGCTGGAGGCCCATGCAGATTGGAGGTAGGAACCTGCCCTTCACTGCAGTATTCCTTCCCTAGCAAATGGGAGGTTGCTCAATTTTAATAGCATAAAACCAAGTTTCAAGCAGCAAAAGATGTGGTTTGGAGACCATGCAGGCATGCATGTCTTTGGGGGCTGGAGCAGGGTCAAGGGATGCAGCAGCAGACTCCAGCCATCCTTGGGGCAAAAATCGTTGTCAAAGACAGAGTGAGACCTTAACTTGTGTGTTCACAGCTAGAAACACGTCTGCACAAGTATCCCTGAGCCTGGCTAGGAAAGGTGCTGCAGGCTTGAGCAGCAGCAGGTCAGGAAGGGCAAGCTCTGGGCACCTGCACCAGGCTGCACTTGTGTCTTCCAGGTCTGCAGCATGGGGTCTCCTGCCGCGAGGCTCACGTTCAGCAGCAGCAGGTCTGCACTCGCTTGCTGCCCGCCTGCCTGCCCGCTCGTGCCGCCCCTCCCTGCAGGACTTGTGCAGAGCCCCATCCCCAGGAGAGAAAGGATGTGCCCCCAGCGGGGCTGAACCACCCAGGCAGCCTGGATCAGGTCGGTGGAGCCCGAGGGCCCTTGCCCAGCTGCTCCCTGGTAGCATCTGGTCTCAAGGAAGTGAAAAGAGGAAAGGAGAAGTGTCTGGCACGGCGTCCCTGCGGGCCAAGCAAGGAGGGGTGGCCCAACCCAGAACTGCTCTCAGCATCATTTACTGTCCCCATCCCAGCGAGGCCTGGAGCCCCTCAGTGCTGCACAGATGTGGTCTCCACCATGAGGAAAATGTGCTATTTGGGGGGTGCCACATGCAGCTCAGGTCCCCAGCACACATTTGTGCTGCACCTAGTGCCGCACACACACACAATGCCGTGTGCACACTGACCATCGACACCACCTGGCCCTCCCGAACCCCTGCCTGGCACAGGGCAGGGACCCCAGCTCATCACCAAGCGCAGCCCCAGCCTGGGGAGAGCTGCTCCACGCTGCATCGAACCATCTTCCCCTCTGCGCACGGCTGCCTGTGCCAGGGAGGCTCACACGGAGCCTTCAGGTTGGTACAGACCCGTCAGTAGTTTTTTGTAGCGGCTGAACGCAACAGGGATACTAATATTAAAAGTAATTTCTCCCTGAGAGGTGCGCTGTCTGTGTCAATGGGTGTAGAGAAAGATGTGCTGACCTCTCCTGCCAGGCTGCCCTCATACCAGAGGTAGCTGGGAAAACAGGGCACAGCATCGCTGAAGGGAACAGGCTGAGGAACCAGGTCAGCAAGTGCTTCCCAGTTTCTGCCTGTGAACCCGGGCTCTCTGTCACCCCTGCTGTCAGGAAGGCCCTCAGGGGTTCTGAGTTACACTGTAGCAGTGCAGACACTCAGCAGTTCTGAGTTACACTGTAGCAGTGCAGACAAGGAGTCGGGAAGAACAGGAGTTAATAGCATGCTGTTGCAAACACAATAGTGAAATACACGTGCTGGAGTACAGCCTGACAGATAATAGCAGAAATGTCATAGTCCACCAATGCTGATAAAACTTGAACTGGAATAACTGCATCCCTGACTGGGCACTGCCCTTCCAAGGAAATACACAGCAATCAAGGCCAGAGGAATGCAAGGGCTGGAAAACAACCTACCCAAAAGGCTGAAGGAAAGAGAGTCACTTAACTGGTGAAAGATGTGAAGGGGAGAGAGGAAGCTTTCAAATACATAAGAAGCTGTTGCAAAGAGGAAAGGAATAATCTGTTCTCCGTTGCCATGGCAAATGTGATAATGGGTAATGAGCTTACACTGCAGAAGGAGAGAAATTTAGGTCACTCATTAGGAAAAACAAGGCTGGTAAGGCTAGCAAAGGACTGGGTACAGATCCCATGTGGGGTGGGCCAGGCTCCACACCTAGAGGTCTGTAAGGACAGAAGCACAGGCAGATGTCAGAAATAACAAAAGGACAGTTGTTTTCCTTCAACGCTTTCTGCTGTGATCACCCCTAGAAGTCATCTTTAACCGCTACCCCATCATCCCAGCTGTGGATGGGCACCAAAAGGAGGAAAAGCTCCCCACCTCCCCATAGGAAAGGCTGCATCTGGCTCACTCTGTTATTTAACACAGGCACTAATCTTAAAAGGTCAAACAAGACTCCATGCACTGTCTCTGCAAACACAGCAAGGGAACAAGGCACTTTTTTCACCTTTGCTGTTTAAGCTACAGGACGAGCAAAACTCACCAGGGAAACAGTGACTGTCACTGACCCAAGGAAAGGGGCTGTTCCCCTTTCTTCACATCTTGGCAGGAGGCTGCTCTATCAAGGTGGTACTATCAGCTCACAAATAGAGCTGCAAACAGTGACCGCAGAGCGAAACAGATGGTCCCAGCTCTTTTTCAGTGCCAAAAACCCAGGCAGTTGCTGCCAGGCCCCACTGAAGCCAGGAGGAGTAGGTGGCAGTTCACCACAGGCCTGCTGAGGAAAAGGAACAGGAAAAATCCCCTTTCCAACACACTGGTGGCAGGCCAGAAGCCCTGGCCAGGGAGAGAAGGCCAGATGGATGAGTAACACACGACCATCCAGAAAACAAGCACAGATGGACATGATGGGCTGGACAGCAGAGGGCAGGGGCGCATAACAGAGAACACAAGATGAACATGGCAGGAACTGCTGAGCCTCATGCCGAGTCACAGGGAGCTCTCAGCTACTCTCCCAATAGGGCTGTGCCCCATTAGCAGCAACCAAGATCATCAGAGATGCAACATACCACGAAGGAGAAACAGAAAGCTTTAAAACAAACCAAGACCTGCATACAAACTGTGATGCTGAGGCTTCAACTTCAGCCTGGGAAGAGGGTGGTACAGCCTGAAGGCACAAAATCACACGAGGCAGAGGTAGTGTACAGATGGAGTTTTAATTTTCTGTCAGCAATATGAAGAAGCAATTACCACAATTACAAATGTTTGTTTGCATAAGGCTCAGAATTGGTTGGGGAAAAGCCAGCAACAGCTTCACCCCCTCCCCAAAATACTACTGAGTGACATCAGTTCACAAGCCGTAAAAGATCCCAGCCAACTGGGCTGTTACCCACAGTGCATTGCACTGACACCAGACTTCGCCTACATCAAACTGATCAGTTACGTGGAGTTGATTTGGATGTGCTAAAGATGTAGCTCTAAGTGCCCAGGGACCATGCTGCTGTCAGTCAAACAAGACCCAAGGTGGCTCATGCTGCCCCCGACCCTCCTGGAGGCACTGGCTTACCACATTGCAAGGGATATTTCAAAAAGGTCAAAAGACAATTATCCCTGATTGAGCTACCACTCCCATCTTTATTAAACCCCAAGAGGTATGAGAAAAGGCCAGCCATGAGCAGGAAAAGACACAGACTACGCACTACAGCTTTGGTGACTTCATGTAAGTTTGGTTGTTCATGTGCTTCACTGGATTTTTGTGACGGCTTCATGGATGGACTGGGCCACATAGTCCAGGTTTTTGGTAGTCAGGCCACACATGTTGATGCGCCCACTAGCCATCAGGTAGATGTGTTTTTCCTTGATCATGTACTCCACCTGCTTAGCTGGGGAAACAATTGGACATCAGGTCAGAGCAGGGATGCCACAGCCCAGAAAAGTCCTAAGGACCTGTCAGAGCTGCTTGAATCTTTCACATCAAGCAGAAAACTTCCAGCACTGGGCACTAAAGTGCTGCCTGATGCTTCATTCGCACCTAGCCACACCAGGGCTCCAGTGAGGTCCCAGAGGGTTTCCTGCCTGGACTGCTTCAGCCCAGTCCACCCCCCAGCAGAACTGTTCTCACACAATCCTCCCTTTACCAGGCCACTTGGTACTTACGGTTCAACCCTGTGAAGCTAAACATGCCGATCTGTTCTGTAATGTGGCTCCAGGTGCCCGGGGTCCCAAGGGATTCCAGGCGAGACCGGAGTTCTGACCGCATCAGCAAGACCCGATCTGCCATCGTCTTCACGTTGTCCTTCCTGCAGCAGGTAGGAAGCAGAGCGTGAGGACAGGCACCTGCCTGGTTTGGAGCCATCTGGCCAAGCCTGGCACTCAGAAAGACAGCTTCCCCCCCTTTACCTCTCCCACTGGCCCTGGCAACACGTACCACTCAGCAAAGAGCTGCGGTGAAGAAAGTGTAGTTGCCACAATGCGTGCGCCCTGGGAAGGGGGGTTGGACCAAGTGGTGCGCACAATCTTCTCCATCTGTGAAAGCACACGCTGCACATTGTCTGCATCCTTCCCCACCACAGTCAGGTTCCCCACACGTTCATCTGTGGACAAGGCAAGAGACATGAGCCATTGGTCCCACACAGCATGGCAAAGCAGAGCTCTCCCCAACCCCCAGCATGCCAGCCCCATCTATCTGGGTATGGTGCTACTGGGCCAGCTTACTGCCAGACACTCACTGTAGAGCCCAAAGTTCTTGGAAAATGACTGTGCACAGAAGAACTCAAAGCCCTCGGAGACAAAGTATCGCACAGCCCAGGCATCCTTATCCAGGCTGCCAGAGGCAAAGCCTTGGTATGCTGAGTCGAAGAATGGAAACAGGAACCGACGCTGCAAGGAGGAACAGTGTTAGAGGGAAACTCTTTCCCTACAGCCTTCACTTTTCTCCCCACTGTCCCTGTAGGAGGGAAAAATGACCATTGAGCTTTCAAGTGAATACAGAAGAAACATGGTCTGGCAACACCAGGCTGGCATATTTTCTTTCTACTGGGGTAAAATAATAGAAGGACTAAGGTGGTCAATAAAAGGTTGATTGCAAGAGAAATCTGCATTTGAGGACACAGAAACAAGAAATGTACCACCCTATATCCTACAATCCAGCACCTGTGAAAACAGGTGGCCCTGGAGAATCCTTGCAGCATGAGACACCTCACTGCAGCCCATGCCACGGAGTTTGAAAACAAGAACTTGGAGGCATAAGAAGTGGGATGCTTTTACTCTCTGAGCATAGACAACACCATCCCATCTCTCCTTTCAATATCTGCTCTGTGGGACTCTTCCAGCTCCTGCCATATCTCATGTCATTCACTACAGCCCATCCCCAGCTGCTTCAAGAGCCACCTGTCCCTTCAGTGCTCCTTTAGCCTCAGCAGCAGCCCATACCTTCATAACAGCAGCAATCTGCTTCCACTGGTCTGGAGTGGGGTCTGTGCCTGTTGGGTTGTGCGCACAGGCATGGAGGATGAAAATGGAGAATTCTGGGGCTTTCTGAGGAGAGAGTGGGTCGTGGTCACACACATGGACAAGACTGCACACCCACAGCAGAGAGAGAGGCCCCGAGTTGCTCTGGGCACCAGCAGTCTCTTTCACAGAGATCCACTTGCAGGCACAGCACACAAGAGCCCAGCCAGCTCCCGACAGCATGGTGCCAATCTCAGCCCATCCTGTGCTGGTTTTACTTACCTCCATGTCATTCAGCAGACCCTGAAGATCCAGACCCCTCTTGGCAGCATCCCAGTAGTGGTAGGTTCTAATATCTTTAAAGCCAGCATCCAAAAACACAGAGTTGTGGTTCTCTGAGAAAGGAAATCAGTTTTCAGAAAAGCAGGCCCAACCTCCAGCAAGCCACCTTCTCCAGTCCCAGTATCTCCCTAAATGTTGCCAAAATACACAATGGAGACACGCTCTCTTTACCCACAAGCGGAAGGACCCCCTCGCTGGCCAGGCCCCCACCATTCCTCCCTCGCCCACTGACCCACAAGGTTCTCTACAAGGAGGTGGCAGCACTGACGACAGCACTCACCCCATGTCGGACTGGAGACGTAGATGGGGGTCGCTGTGTTGTTGTTTCCATTGTACCACCGCCTCAGGAACTCTGCACCAATCCGCAGAGCGCCTGTCCCACCCAAGGCCTGAACACTTCCGATCTGCAACAGAGAGAGTTGCCAGCAGGGTCCATCCTGGTCAGCTCAGCTACTGGTTCACAGAGAACAGAGGTGCTTGCAAGAGCGAGATAGGATCCCAGATGTGATCCCTGGGGTCACCCCTGCCAGGACACCATCCCTTTCCAGTGGTCTTCAAACTCCTCCAGCACTCAGACCCACTCTGACACATTCTACAGTTATAAATACACTCCAGTTAATCCTGTTACTTTTTGGCACAAAGCAGATTCCCTGCTAGTAGCTTATTGCAGGGAAAGTGATCTATTATCTGACTTCAGTTTCCCGTAGCGCAGCCACTAAAACATGAAAGAAAAAACAAATTCCAATCACAGATCACATTTGGTCTTTCCCAAAAACTACACCTACTTGCACAAACAGCTTCAGGTACATGGGTTCATCAAGTAACCTGCAGCCAGCAAAGATGACACCTGAGAAATCACCAAAACCTGTCAAAATGCAGTTAGTCCACACATTTGTGCTCCTCTGCTTGGTCTCCTCCAGAGACACCCCAGGGATTCTGGCAGCTCTCTGAGTAAGGAGCTGTTTCACTCCCTGTCCACCACCTACCCGGTTCTCTTTGATGGCGGGGCTGTCATCACCCAGGGCGATCCGGGAGGCATTGGCCCGGAACTCGGGCAGGCCCAGGATGGGCAGGTACTCGTGGTTCAGGCTGTTGTCGTTGGCGATCATCTGCTCCACCTTCTTCACCACCGGCAGGACCCATGGCTTCCCCTCGTCCGTGCGGTAGGCTGCGAGGACAGAGAGAGCTGTCCTTTCCCCAGCCGGCGGGACGCTGGGCCTCCCGGCCCCCGGAGGGTCCTGCTCGGGGCACCGACACCCGAGGACGGCGGGCAGGTCACCGCGGTGCCGCCCTCGCGCCCTTGACGTCCGCCGGTTACCCGCTGCTTGCCCCGCCCCGCGCCCAGCCTCGCCGCGGCCCAGTGACCTTTCCAGCCGCCTCGCCCCTTCGGCGGCTGCCGGGGCCGCCGCAAGGGCACCGGCCGGCCTGCCCCGCGGGGACGGGCCCCGCCGGGCCGGGGGAGGCCACGGACTCACCGCCCACGCCCAGGTTGACCTTCCGCGCATCCCCGTCCTCCCGGAAATCCGCCGTGAGCTTGAAGACGGCGACAGGCGGGGCGCGGGGGACGGCGGCGAAGATGGAGGCGGCCATGGCGGCGCTGCGCGACCGGTCCGCTCTGCTGCGGTCCGTTACAGGCGGCGCGGTGTGCCTGGAGGAGACGCTCACCTTCACCGGCGGGGCGGGGCCGGCGCACGCCACCGCCAATCAGCAGGCCTCCAGCGGCCCCGCCCCCGCGGCCAGCCAGCGGTGGCCCCGCAGCGCTTTGGGCGGAGCGCGGGCAGCCAATCGCGGCGGGGACGTGGTCCGGAGGCGGTTGCCACGCCCGTTAACGCCAGCGGCGCGGAGACGCAGGCGCTGCCTATTGGCGGTCGGCGGCCCCTCGGCCACACCCGCTCCCCTGCGCGCGCGGGTTGGGCGGGCGGCGGGGCCGCCCCGGGGTGACGCCCGCCCGGGGCCGGGCCGGGCCGGGGTCCGGGTGCCTGGTCGGGAGGTGCCGGCGAGGCCGGGACCGCGGCGCAGCAATGCAGAGCCAATGCAGGGGCTGCGGGAGTGCAGCGTCCAATGGGGCGTGGGGTCCCAGAGCTGCAGTGCTGGGGGTGCGAGGCGGTCCCAGGGTGCAGTGCCGGTGGTACGTGGCGCTGCTAGGGATGCCGTGCCCGAGTCAGCGCTGCTCTGCGGCACTGCTCGGGGGTGTGATGCTCGGGGGGCACGGCACGGTGCCCATAGGGGCCCGGGGGTGCAACATATGTTTAAATGCAGATCAGCCCTGGAGTGCAAAGCTGGGGTGCACGACAGCTGCAGGAGTGCCGTGTCCGGGGTGCAGGATGGTGCCAAGGTGCAAGGCTTGGAGGGTGCAGGAAGGTGCCAGGAGCGCTGTGGCCAGGTGTGATGGGTCCTGGCGCAGTGCCTAGGGTGTGGGGTTGTACCAGGGGTGCAGTGGCCCAGATACAGGATAAGGACAGCTATGAGCATGATGCGTGTTTTCATGCCAGGGCGGGTCACGGGGATCCCCCACTGCATCTTATCCGGGTTTTTAAGGCACTTTCCTGATTGTCAGCCAGCTGCAGGCCAGGCGCCATGGGGTGGCCTACTGAGACCCTCCCAGCCCCGCGGAAACCTCCCCTGCCAGCAAGACCCTCTGAGCAGTTGCAGCCACCGCCACGACGGGCCCTGCTCTGGCCCACGGGGAGCGTGTAGGATCACTTGTTAGCTCGGAACCCCTCTCCCCCAGCGCATGGCATCGCACTTATCCGCAAGGAATTTCTCCTGGTGCCTCGCTGCCAAACTCCGCATCCCTCCTGCAGGCACAGCGCTTTCCCACGGTGCGCCCGACCCTCTGTGCTTCTTGCGGGCCGCCCATCGCCCGGGGAGGCTCGCTCCAGCCGTGCGGGGAGGAGGCAGATGCCGTCGCGGGGCCCGATGGGGCGGCGCAGGGCTGGAAGCGGCGGCTGTGCTGGGGAATGTCGGCAGAGGGCAGAGCCGGCCCGCGCACCGCGCCGCCGGCAGCACCGCCCCGTGCGGCCCCGCCGCTCCGCCCGCAACCCCCGCCGGCAGCGGTACCTCAAGGCGTGACCGGCTCCAGCCCGGCCCGACGGTGGCCCGGGGCTGCCCGAGCATCCCACCCGCGGCTCCCCGCACGCCTCCCCCGGGAGGGGTCTCGCTGCCGCTCGGTGCCAGGCCGGCTCCGTTAGGAACCCGCCGCCTGTCTCAAGCGGCTTTTGAAGTTTGTGGGAATTCGCCCGCGATCTTGCAGCATCTGGGAAAAGCTTCGAGGGAAAAGAGAAGGACGTCGTGAACAACAGCTCCAGCAGCGCGACTCCCCCACCCCTCGTGACATAAAACACGGGGATACAGGACAGGAAAGGCCATGCTGTCCCCAAACGCTTTAGCAGACAACTCATGTCATGCACTCCCTTTGTTAACCCAGCCAAGTTCTCTCTGAAAACCAGTTTGGCTCCTTGCCTCCCTCCCATGCCGAAGGTGGCTCAGCAGCCCAGTTGCCTGAGAGGGAGCCCAGGGGCACAGCTCTTGCCTCCCCCAGCTCCGGGCAGCACCTGGAAGAACTGCCCAGTGCACTTTCTGCTTAGCATGAGAGTGAAGAAGAGGCAGAGCTGCCTGGCGGCACAGCACCATGCCAACACTTCTGTCTTTGGAGAAAACAGCATAATAGGAAAGGCAGAGGAGCAAGACAGCAGTGCTAGACCAAAGCCTTGGCCCTGGTGGAGTTTTTAGCCCAACTCAAACAAAACTTCTATCAGACCTTGAGAAAAGGCCACACAGAAACCCAGAAAGGGCTTCAGGTCTGGAATCTGCAATAGCTGTGAGCCCTGCGAATGCCTGACCTTGACAAGGTGCTGTGAGTGCATTTGCGAACCCTACCCTTAACTCCAACCCTAACCTTAAGTCTAACCCTAACCTTAACTCTAACCTGATGCTTAACTCGGACCCCAACTGAATTAAGAGCACTTGGGTTTCTTGAGGTCTGTGGATGCTGCTAAATGAGAGATGCTGCAGTGCTGAGCAGGAAAGCAGCTGTCAAGAACAAGGGCATCAGAGGTGAATGAGGGTAGCCCACTGCAGCGTAGCTAATGTTTTCTGCTCACAAGAAGTAAAGCACCGTGCAAGTGCAATGCTGTGATGGGAAAATCCAACCAAGGCTGCTTAGAGCATCCTATTTCTGGAGGAGACAGAAGTGCTGAGGAGTCCCCAGACTGGCAGGCTCCCACTGTACTTACTGGTTTCTAATCCTACGACTCTCCAAAGAGCACTGGGATATTTGGGGACAGGGCCAAGCACTTTCTCAGTGTAGAGCAGGGAAGTCACGAAGGCACAGGGGCGCTGCCTGCCAAGCTGGATGCACCAAGCCGCTGCTTGGGACCGCCAGAGCAGGCTGAGCAGTGCCAGTTGCAGGAAAAAATGCAGTTTCCCCAAATCAGTACTGTCTGGCTCCCCTTCCTTGGGGGCGCCTGGACAACATGAGCTCAATGCTGTCAGTCCAGTGGAAACCATCTGTGCCACTGCCCATGCCTGCAAGGCTGGGGTCGCTGACCCAGCAGGCGTTACCTGCTGATGCAACTGGCTGCCCCCAGCCCAGCTGGCGTCCCATGCCCTTGGCAGCAGAGTGGGGCTCCGCTGGGAACAGATGCAGGAACGAGACAGACAGGCACAAAGCACCAGGCTGCCGGGCCCCCGAGCTGGGTGGTTGTGTGTTAGCAAGATCCCTCTGGCCCTGAGCTTTCATCTCCCCAGCCTACACAAAGGGTGCCACCAAAATGTATGTAAAAGCAGGAGAAACATGGGAGCTGGCCCTGAGGCAACCCTCCCTTCATCTCCTGCCTCAAACTGACAGCCAGCAATGACCTGCCACTCAACGGGAAGGCTTGCACATTTTACCTGGAGCAAAAGAGCCCCCCGGTTGCACAAACCACACCGCACACAGGCACGGCCCCCCACACTCAGCCCCTCCTGGGAGCCAGAGGTGGTGGGGCTCAGCAGCCAGCCTGGCTCCTGCAGAGCTCAGGCTCCCACAGGGATGCAGGGACTGCTGGAGACGAGGTGCTGCCCTCCCCACATCATTGAGCCTCATCTGGGATTGGAAAAAAGCCCTTTCTCAGAGAGTGCATGAGTTCTACTCACTGCATCCCCTTAACTCACCTGTACAAGATCCACCCTCACACCCCTCTGTCCTCTGCCTCATCCTCCTCCTTGCCAAGAGCCCTGCCCAGCATTGGGATGCCCTCGAACCACCACAAAGGTTTAGGCTGCCCTGCCCCAAGGCATTGCCCATTTTGAGCTGGTGCTGGGCATAGGCAGCGTGTGGGCAGGGAGCCGGGCTGTAGCTGTTCCCAGTGGGTGCTGTGCGTGGGCTGTTTTCCCAGCCATCCTCTGAATACAGATGTTTTCTCAGTGCTGGATCCAGACAGAGGAGGGTAAAATGTTTTCATTCCAAGCTCCCGAGGTCAGGTCATGGTTTGTCTAAATGGCTTTTGTTGCTGTAATTATCAGATTAGCTGATCTCTTGCAGTGCGTTTAGGGGCAGCTACATTAACTGCAGATCCTGACCCCCACGCCGCTGGGGCAGTGGGTTTGTAATGGAATGATGAGGATCAGGGATGCCAGGAGAGCCAATTGAAAGGATTGTGGTTGTTTTTGAGCTGGTACCCAGCTGGACCCTGGCCCAGGAACAGCCAGCAAGCTTGGGGAAGACAGCAGCAAGCCTCCTTGACCTCCTCAGTGCACAGGATGATGTCAAGCTGGGCTTGATCCTTTCTTCCCACTCCAACCTGCAGTGCACCTCAGCCACAGAGCCCCACACTGGGACCTGCCTGCTGCTGTGGCTGATGCTCAGTGTGCAGACATGGGTTGGGGGCACCCAAGGTGCCTCCCCTTGCTCAGGGCTGTTGCTCACTGCAGGCAGCAAGCCCAGCAGGTCCTAGGGGGGTCTGGCACCCCATGCTGTGGCTGGGATGGGGGAGCCTGGGGCTGGTGCCTGGCTATGGGATGCTGCAAAGGGTGGGAACCCCCACCAGCAGCCAGGGTGGTGCAGGAATAGGAGCATGAGATACCAGGCGAGACAGAGAACATGACGGGGAGATGAGAGAGCAGGGCGAGGGGCAGATAAAGAGGGATCAGGAGTTTCCGGTCCCCATCAGCCCCTCACGGGATCCATCTGTCAACGCCTGCAAGTGTTGATGGCACCAAGCCCTGGTGACAGCCGGGGCCACAGGTCCTGCCAAGGGGCACCATCAGGGGCTGGGAAGGGGCCCACACTGCTGCCTTCCTGCTGCACTGGTGCACTTGGACCCCAACGTGGCCAGGGACAGGCAGTGCCCACACACAGCCCCACAGATGCCCCTGAGTCCGAGCCCTGGCCACGCTGCCCTGCAGCACCTATCTCCTGTCCTCCCACCCTGCCAGCCCCACCGCAAACACAGACAGGGAGTGCCAGGGATTTCACCTATCAGCACAAAAAAAACCCTGTTCCTGCTCTGTTGAGCTGCAGGTGAACATGCAGATGCTGAGTAGGTGCTTCCTTGGCCACCATACCTACAGCAACAACCTGCCCCTTGACACATCGTCCCACCTCCTCTCTCACCTGCTGTAGGTGGGAGCAACACGAGTCTCCCTTGAGCAAGGCAGAAGCTCTACAAAAATGAAATAAGTCCAAATCAGAAAAGACTTTATCATTTCTTCATAAAACAAATAATTTAAAGTGTGGTTTCACTATATTTCAGTTTCTGAAGTTTTACAATGCCTGAGCATAACATCCCACTGAATGAAGACTTCTGGAACAGGACATCTACATCTTCACTTTCAAAGAACATTTCAACCTCTTAATGCTTCAGAAAACTTCAACAGCAAAATTTTTCCTTTAATCACCATATTTCTGTGGGAAGATTTGGCTTCAGCAAAACGTAATTAAAAAAAAATAGTGAAAGATATATTTGTGGTTTTTTTCTTAATTGCCACCATGACAGAGCTTGGTTAGCTCCAAATCCATCTTCTTTGCTTCCAGAGAGTGAGCCAGAGCAGCAAGGATAAAGCCTGTGCATCCCTGAGAAGGAGCATATCCACCAGCCCAAGGCTCAAACCTCTCCTGCCACCACTGCTGCTTGGGCACAGCCAGAGGTTCACCATTTCTCTCTTTAAAGCCGTTTTGCACATTAGTCCTGGTGTCTCTGGAGCCCAGCCCATGGGTCACTCAGGACCTACCCTGTGGCCATGCTCACCTCAGAGACTGCACCTGCTCGGCCCCCAGACACCCAGGAGGAGCACAGGGATGCCAGAGGAGCACTGGCCCTGAAAGAGGCAAGAGATGGACTGGTCCCAGTGCTCACCATGGGACGAGCCACTGGGGCTGGGAAAGGATGTTTCAAAGATCTGCTTTCCCCTAATTTTTCCTTTTGCATTAGCACTCGCTGGTAGATGTTCTGGAGACCAGCCCATGGACCATGACCTGCCCAAGCACTGATGCCAGGTACCCTGGTGCACTCAAGATGGTTTCCCAAGGGTGCAGAGGACCAATGGAGAAAAAATGGGGGCATCGGTCCCCGCGCATTGCCAGCCTTGGAGCGGGACAGACATTGCTATGTCAAGGGATGGACTTTTGCACAGCCAAAGTGTTTTTGGGAGGCTTGGTGTGGGGACATAGCTGCCAACCCCAGGGCCTGTGGTGCTGCAGAGGCAGTGACCCCCCTGTCAAAGCCTCTGGGCCCCACCAGTGAGCCTGGCTCATGCCCCAGGACAGAGATGCCTAACGTGGCGCAGGGAGTTGCTGCACCGTGGCATGCACAGGCTGCTGGGCAGCCGCGGGAGCCTGGCTGCACCAGAGGGGTCAGTGGAATGGAAGCATCTGTAGCACAGCTGGTCCCAGCTGGACTCCTCCGTGCAGGGTGTGTGCCCTGGCATAGCTGGGAGGAAGCCAGGAATGAGGACCTGATCCTTGCAGGGAGCCCGGTGCTGCGGGTAGCTTCTGGACCTTGGTGTAGGATCAGATTTACTGATTACAATTTATTTAATATAAAAAATAATTTCTTACAGTGTTTTGGCTGGCGTCAGACGAGCACTTACTCACCCGGGAATTCAAACAAAAGCAGGGCTGGCGCCCAGCCAGGGGGTCGGGCGCTGGGTGGTCGTGTCCATCCCGGCTTCGGACCCGCCTCTGGGTCACTTGCGGGCTTGTGGCATGATGTCTCCATTTATTTATTGGAAATGTTTGAACAGGAAATGCTAATGGTTTGGGTTTGTGGAGACAGCTGGAGGGGTCCGGCTGGAGCTGCTGGGAAGGAGAGGCTGCACTGGGATGGGGCAGCCCAGCAGGAAAGGGGGAATTGGTGCCACTGGCACTGCCAGTGGGCATGTGTCCCCTCTGTGCTTGGGCTGGAGGACCCAACAGGAGATGAGACTGGAGAGGGCCCCAATGGCTCTGTTGCCTCCTCCTTCGCTGCTGACTGCAGCCACCACTGCAAAATGCATGGCCACACTCCAAGCATGGGGCTGCTGCTTGCACATTGTGCTGCTGCCTGTGCCCAGTAATGCCAGGGAACACAGATACAGTGCTGTCGAAGTGGCACAGGAGGAACAGTCACCACAGGGCTGTGCATATCTCATCCCCATGCCTTGGGCTTGAGCCAGGCTGGTGCCCATTAGCATGGGAGGGATGTGAGAGCACTGCCTCCCCCTGCAAGGGGGTCGAGAGGTTCCTATACAGCCCAGCTCTGGACCGGGCTGTTCCTGCGTTTGCTGATAACAGCGGAGGTGAAGTCTGACCCAGGAAAGCAGGCAAGATCCAGAGAGATAAACTCCCCGCAGCAAGACAAAAGCTCTGACCTCCGCGCAGCCCGAGCCGCCGCATTCCCACAAGCGCAGCAACAATTGCCCGGGAGTAGCAGCAGCAGCGGGGAGACCTTCACCAAACCTGCCGGCCAACCACCGGGGAGGGCCTGTACAGCCACCGGTGACATCTCCACCAGAATCACTGTGCAGAAACCACAGCTTGGGGTTTTTAACTCGATCTACACTAGATAGCAATTGCCCAGGCAGTGACAGCAAAGAGACCCTGCTGTTATTGCTCTCCCCTCATTCAGCAGTGCAGCAGGTTCTATGGTGCCTGCTTTGCACAGCCAGAGAAATACCGCACAAGCACCCCCTTGTATTCCCTACCTTACACTTTTTATGCTCACATTTGCAGCACAATCATTAATTTTAATCCCTAAATGCAACTGAGGATCTTATGCACTCATGCAATTCAGGTCTTAGCATGTGCTTTTTGCAGAGGCTGCTGTGGCACCGCACACCCCAGCGTACCTAGCGAGCTGAACGGCAGGCATGGGATCAGCTCTGTCCCCTTGTCCCCGGCCTGTATCTGGCTCATGGGCCGGGAGGCTGAGAGCCTGTCTGACACCTCTGCAGGTCCCTGTGCCAGGTCTGCCCCAAAATAGCACCAGCTGAACAAGGCAGAGGTGCTTAATGAGATTTGTAGAAACACCCATCTCAGTTACACACCTGTTGTCTTGGGCATGTTTTTAAAATCTTTATCTCTGCATCATTAAGCACTGATCTACATTTGAAAAGAATCCCTTCAGTTCCCTACCTCTGAAATGAGGATAACCATCCTTTACCTCATAGCGGGGTTACTAGGATAAACAGATTAAAGACTGCGAGATATTGTGGCAAAGAAGGTTAAACAAGCCCCTGTGACAGATGGCTCAGGGGCAGGGACCAGCATCAGAGCAATGCAGAGCATAAGCCACGGACCCACGTCTGCACCATGCTAATTATCTCCAAATCCCAGAGTCAGCTTTACCACTGTCTGCCTTCCCAGGACACCATCCCCCGCCAGCCAAAAGCCTGCCAAGGGGCTAGTGCCCCAGCCAGGGATGTGTACCCGTGCCCTGAGCCTGGGAACAGGGAGCACAGGCACGTGGGGGGAACAAAGGACAGGAGATGCCCATGAGGAGTGCGAGGCTTCAGGAGGACATCAGTGACCCTTGGGCAGCAACAAGGTGCTGCAGGGTGCACACGGGGTGCAGGCGGTGAGGTGCAGCAGGACTCCTCTGCCCCCTTTGCACATCCCTCCCTGCATCCTCAGAGCAGGGAACCCTCTGCTATTGCCCACAGTCTTGCCTATCCCTGTCCCACCGGCTGTCCCAAGGCAGGCAGGGGCAACAGGGAGATGTGCACTTCTGCAGAAAGAGCTGATGGGGGAGAGGATGAGCCAGACAATTACTATCTGGAAAGCCTCACCCGGGTCCCTAGTGAAATAATGGCACAAATATTAAGAAAAGGACCTCTGTAAACATCTAGAGGATAATGAAACCATGAGCTATAAGCAGGATGGGATTTGTAAATAAAGGACTGTGCCAAAAACAACAAGCCCTCCATAATTGTTTTGGATAGAATGACAAGATTAGTGCGGGAAGGGGACTTGGCGGATGTCATGAGAGGAGACCTGGAAGCACTGGGTCTGTCATCCTGTCTGGCCATTAGAGAGCCCAGGCACATTTGGACAGGTTTGAGAGGGATGACCTGCACAAAATGTGCCCCTGCTGGCATGGTTGGCACCAAGGGATGTATCTGCCCTGCGGAGCCGGACACCTGCAGTCCCCCAGCCTGGCAGGTGTCACGCCAGCACTGGTGCAGTCGCTCATGCCTTGGCCACCTCCAAGTCACTGGCAGAGAGCAAAGCTAAACCTGAGCCCCCATCCCAGCTGAGACATATCCCACCGCTGTCTCTCACAGGGCTGGGACTTGCATGCTGCAGGAGCAAGCCAGCTGGATGGTCACGCAGGGGCAGAGTGAGAAATAAAACTGAGCGGAGCCAGGGGCAGGAAAATAATGCTGGCACCTTCCTCACTGTTTCCCAGGTTTTGGCAACCTTTTGTCTTTTGTGAACATCAAAATAGCATGCTCTGCAAAACTAGGGTTCCCCGGCACTCTCAAGTACCAGATTTTTGGCCAGACGTACAGGAAATGTGCATGCACCTCCTTGCAACCAGCCCTTTGAAATGCTACACTATAAAAGCACACGTAAGCGTTAGCAGTCATCTGCACTGCACAGGACAAACCTGTCCAGCCTTGACATTGCATGGAAGAAAAAGCAGGGCCCTGGCCAAAATGCACCTGGTTTTGTACCCGAGCCTGGGTGTCGGCAGCGTGCAGCCGTGCTGGGCTGGTAACAGGCGCTCACTGGGCAGCAGCTGGCTGCATGCAGTGTGCAGGACAACGCACGCTCCCAGCCGCGCACAAACTGAGGGTGAAATGCACCATATATGGTGAAGATATTATTAGTCCATAGCTGTCTTCATAGGATCTTCCAAGGAAATCTTGCTTGAAAATGGGATATAAAGAGGTTTGCCTGTAGGACTCGAGTAAAGACTCAAACTGCCTGAAGGACTGTCCTGGTTTTGTTAAAAAACAAGTT
The DNA here is from genome assembly GCF_963082525.1 of Nesoenas mayeri. NCBI lineage: Eukaryota > Metazoa > Chordata > Aves > Columbiformes > Columbidae > Nesoenas > Nesoenas mayeri. Next base: position 24,835,509 of record NC_137551.1, on the reverse strand, counting down.
TCTCTTTTAGCGAATTTGCCTGTCAGTTAAAGCCTTCGTATTAGCTGCATTTTCCTGGAGAACCAGATACATGTTTTGGTAAACATAGCAATGGAATGCAAAGTTATTGATAAGCATGGATGTACCTCTCGTGAGAGGGGCAACGAGAAACAGGTGACCAAGAAACTGACCAACAGAGTATAACATCCCATTCACGTGAATACTTCATATAAAAGTGGGAAATCACGAGGATCTCGTCCCTTTTTCTTATGGCTGACATTAGGACCTTGCTAGTCGTCCCTGCGAACTCAGGCCTAGTGAGAGACTGAATCCAGTTCCAGTTGGCTGCAGAGTCCAATCCGGGACTTTGGGTGCCAGGTCTGCAGTTGCTGGGACTTTCAAGATTGGTTTTGTGTATTTTGTATTATTTTCTCTATTCTTATTAGGAGCATTAGTAAAACATTTTTAACTTTTCCATCTCTCTTCTCTCTGTCCTTCTTTCCCTCCCGATTGCCTGTCCTGAGTGGGAAGAAGGGAGAGGGAGGGGCTGAAGAGGGGAAGTGGTGGAGAGGGGGTTAACAATACATCTGTCACAGTTTTATTGTCACCCCACAATGAAAACCTCTACAAGGACCAAAAGCAATGGCTTCAGAGACACAGGGAGCTGCAGTGTCAGACATGGGTATCTGCAAGCTGCTTAACAATATTCCAGTTAAGCATTTGTCCTAATTAACGCTGATTGCCCACCCATTACCTACATCCAACTGGTGTCCAGAAGTTGTTCCCAATAGGGCGGTGTTGCTGAATTGGTGTCAAGAAAGGTCAGTGCTGGACTCTGGTACCCAGCACAGGCACAGGTGAGCTGAGAGTCAGCATCACCTCACTGCTGTGAACCTCCGCTGCAGTCCAATGTGTGATAGAGGGGATGGAGTCACCTGGTGGTGGGTTTTGACTGAGCTGGATGCCAAGTTGCATGTGTCGGCAAAGAAAGTGGGCTATCCCTCTGGGTGGCAGGGGCTAAGGCAGGGCTCTGGTGCCGAGTGGGATTGATCTCGAGTCTCTCACGTGAGCAGCTGGGTGTGAGCTCCATGCTAGGACCACATGGCAAATGCAGTGCAGGGCATCAGAGCAGGGGGCACAGCAAAGGGGAGTTACGAGGCAGTGTCTCATGCAGCAGGGGAAGGAATGCTAGCCCTGAGATGTTGTGGCTAGCCTGGTACCCCATTTTAAAAAAATGCAGAGGAAGGGAAAGCCATAGATGTGACTATGTGACCCCCCTGCTCATTTTCACCATCTCCTATAGCATCCTTGCAGCCTGACTGTGGAGGAGTGGACTGGAAGAGGGAGGATACACGTGCATTAAAAACTGAGCACTGGCGCCGGGACCTAGCAAGGCAGTGGGATCTGTATCTTCAGACATTTCCAAAATTTGATGGATTGAGGCCCAACTGGCGGGCTGTACTGCCAGAGATCCCGAGGCCAAAATTATTCTGTGAAATGAGAGAGGGTGCAGAAAACAGCCACAGAAAAGACAGAAGGGCAGGAGAATGCACCACACAGTGATAGAATCAAGCTCAACCTGTTTTCTTCTTGAAAAAGCTTAAGAAATTTGACTGCTATGCACAAGTACTGTCACAGTAAGAAAATACTGTGTGCCGAAGCGTTTTTATTCCAGCCAAAGAAGGCAGAACAGGAATCAATGGCTAGAAATTAAAAGGCAGACAAACCTGCATAAGAAACATGACATACATTTTTCTGAGCAATGCTGATTGGCTGGCAGATTAACCACCAGTGATTTAAGACCAAACCATGAACTCCCTTGTTCCTCAGGACCAGATGCTTTTGTGCATTAGAGGAACCCCAAGTTATTCGGACCCAGAAAAAGTAACAAAACAAGGCAGTCTCAGGGAGATCAGCATAGGTGATGGAATGACTAACTCCAATCTTAAACATTGTGAGTAAAAATACGTTGTGTTACTAACACATGTAGAAAAATTCCCATCGCACAACCTCAGTGTAAACACTGAACAGTTGACATCTGCAAACTCACAGATGGAGGGGAATGACAATTTTATGACGACAAAAACACCCAGCCCACGGATGACCCACAGGGGCCTTGCAATGGGAGTGAAACCAACACCAGGAGGCTGTCACCAGGCAAATTCATGAGCGACATGGGGTCTGCCCCAGGATGCTCTTAGATCTCAATTATGGGCACACAGTCCATCAAGTTGGGAAGAGAAGGTCTCTCTCTGCACATGTCTTGGAGGGAGATCGCACAGGCATGTGACCTTTCCAGGAAAAGCAGGGCCAAAGTGTTGTACAGAAATGGGCAAAAAAATAGATGGAAAAAAAAAGCTCAGGACTGAATATGAAAAAAAAGCTGATAGAGATAATGGAAACCTGGACATTCACAACTGAAGCAAAACACACCTGGTAAGGACCAGTCCCAAATAGACTGGCTAGAGGCAAAATGATCTTCTCTCTTTTTAGTATCCAAATTCAAGGAATTATAAAAAATAAGCCTGCAAGGCCCTTGAAAGGTCACCTAGCCTGTCTGCCTGCCCCCAAACGAGGCAAACCCTTCTTGGTGGAGCTTTTGTCTAAACTCTTCCTAAAATTAGCCTCTAGTGGTGAAGACGGGCTTCCAAGAAAAACGAGTTTTAATCTCCTTTACCGCAGTCATTGCAGGTTGAGCCTATGGCTTCTTCCTCTACCCACTCTGAAAATAAGGATTAGCCCATTATCTCGCACTTTGTAACAGGGTTTTATGCATTTCAAGACTTTTATCTTATTTCCCTGCAGTCTTCTTGATACTAAGCTACCCTGGTCCTTCAGCCTTCTCCAGTATGTCATGTTTTCTGAATTTCTGATCTTGTTGTTCCCTGGGCTTTCTCCAAGAACCACAACTTGAAACGCTGAGCCCCAAGTCGGATTCAAGGCTCAGGCTAACACTTTGTAAGTGCAGCAGGATCACGTCAGGTGTCTTACAAACACCTGGTTTATACGTCCCAGTCTGATTTCGCTCTTCTCGCTCAGGATGCTGCTGGCTCACTCTCCCTGCGGGACCCACTGTCACCTCCGGCTACTTTCCCACAGCGCAACCTTGCTCATTCCCCAGCTAGTGCTTGCAATGTTCATTTTCCCCAATTCATAGAAAAGCCTTATATTTGTTCTTATGAACAGATTTATTTCAGCTTTCTCCAAGTTCTCCAGAAAAGCACTCTTGCAGGCCCTAACAGACTGGTGCTGCAGGTAAAAATCACTGAGGAAAGCTCTAAGCAGCCCCAGACCAGACCCTGTCTGAGGGTTGAACACTGGTTGCCCTTCAACACAGTTTTCCAGCCAGTTGTGCCCTCACGTAGCCACAGATTCCCTTAGACCATGTTTCTCCATTGCTCACAAGAATTTCATGTGGAAATGGGACTAAACTCCTATGAAAGTCAAGAGTTAGCACATCCTGGTTTTCCTGTGTCAGCTTGCATAAATATCCTCAAGTAGAAGAAAATTCAGTTGGTTTTGCTCTTAGCCGACAGCCCAAGCTGTCACCTACCGCTTCATTATCTCTACTCGCATGTGGTGTCCCTTAATGATGTATTTGCCTGTCTTCAATCTGTTTATGCCAATGGCCCATTTTTCCTCCAGTTCTGCACCCCTGGTCTTGAGCAAGGCTCAGGAACTTGGAATGTCACAGAGGTTCATTTGGGAAAAAAAAAGGGGGGGGGAAAAAACTGCTCAACAACTAAATCCTCGGAACTCACATGTTTATCCAAATTCATCTGAACCTTCTGGGGACAGTGACTTTTTAGGGTAAAATAAAAACAAGTTCAAGTGAGTTTTCCATCCCTGCAACAGTACGGTGATTCCAGCCAATCTGAAACAATTTTCCAAGAAGATTTCCTGCAACCTCACAGTGATTAAAGGAAATAACATTGTGAATAAAGGGACATTCTTCAAAGTCAATGAAGGAGCCACAAACCGTACATTCTCACAGAGGGCCGGAAAGTGCCGGCGCGAGGTAGATTTTGCAGCATGTGGCCCCCCAGAAGGAAGAGGGTGGGATGCCAGGTCCATCCCTCTTCCCCAGGCAGGGGTTGTGACCGGGCTTCTCCCAGGGCAGGAGGTAAGGGAACAGGGCCCCCAGGCTCCCCATGTTTGGGGCGAAACACTTGGCCCCATTGGCTCTGACCCCCTGGCTTTGGGTGAGTGTCCGCTGGGTTGGGAGTCGGAGGCCAGTGGCTTGGTGTTGCTCTGCAAGCGAGATGCAAGAGCCCATCAACCCCTCCAAAACCAGGGGTGACCCTGCAAAGAGCAGCATTCCACCATGGCGGCTTCATACTGCAGCCTCCTTCCTAGGAACCTCCCTGCGCCTCGCTTTGTCTGAACAAAACCCTCAGCACATTTGTCCGTCCAGGCTCCAAGATTGACACAGAAATGTGAACGGGCCCGAAAAGCTACTTTAGCAGAGGTGAAAGAGCTGCACCGCCGGGCAATCAGGGTTCTGCCCACTGCAGCCCCTCTTGCTGGGGTACCCCACGACTGGGAGTGACGAGGGAGGGATGAAACTGCACCCAAAATAGCTGGGCCAAGGGGACCTTTAGAAACCCTACCTTCTTAGCTAAAACAAAGAGAAAAGAGTAATGAGGAAGTGAGGAGAGCTGGGGAGAAAGACGAGAGAGGGCTGCCTGGAAGCCCAAACACACATGCTTCTGTTGATGCTGTGTAATAGGGGAATTAGCTAATGAGCTTACTGCAGCCACAGACAAGTCTTTTAGAAATATGATGGCCACCTGGGGTGGCTTGTGGAGGAGCCAGCAGCCCTCTTTCCTAGCCAAGCTGGAAAGATGAGGCCCCGGGCACTCTCGGGATCAGCCCCACTTCCCCCGGTCGGCAGCACAAGTCCAGGGGTGCCACAGGGGGAGCGACACAAATCCAACAAAAACTGGTTGTGAAAACGCTAATAAACAGTATTTTGAAAAAACATCAGCCCACGCTCGCAGCTGATGTCAGGGGGTGCAGCTCAGCAGCACCACAACACCCGCACAGCAGGGCTGGGGCTGCTGGGGACCAGCACGGTCCAGCTTCCCCCGGACAGGCAGCGCTGCCCCGGGCTGCCGGCACAGGGGCTGCCAGAAGTATGGATCACCTTCCCCTGCACTGTGACCGATATGTCAGACAAAACCAAATAACTCAGAAATATGGATTGGTTGGTTTTTTTTGAAAGTCACTCAATACAGCTGTATAAAATGTGAACCGAACACAAATTCAAATGTAAGTGCATGTGAACGTGTTACTTTGAACCAAAACTGGGAGGGAGAACCTAATGTTAAAAGTCACTCAGAACAATGCAAACATTAAATATACAAATACTCATAAAATACTTCAAAAGTGGCTTTTAGACAGCGATCAGGCTGGGCTGCAAAAAACAATTGTTTGCTGATTAATATTGAATTCATTGAGGAATTTGTGTATGTGGCAGTATTTGCATGAATTAGAGCAGGGGAAGTATGAACAATGCTGAAGACAGAACACTCTTCTGAAGAAAAAAAGAAAAGCTAACCACTAAGCCAAAAATGAGGCTCCACTTGAAATAAAAAAATTACTCTGCAGCAGTGAGAACAGGACCCAACCTAGATATTTGCTGAAAAGGTGGAAATTGAAGATTTTTATTGTTATATTGAAATAGAATTATTATTATTATTAATAAAGCGAAAAATAAATTATAATACTTGTTCGGTATAAAAAGTACTGAAAAATTTCTTGCCCAAAATGAATTAGATTGAAATCTATTCTTTGGAAACCATTTTCATTTCACTTTTCCATGGGATATTTTGAAACAATTTTAAAATCTCAGTTTCCTAAGCCAGAAAGGTGTTTGAAATTTGGAAGCGCCGCATTTTCATGTTTTCCTTGTTCCCTTTTTCTCCCCAGCCCTGAAGCTGCTTGAAGAACATCTGATGTTCGCACTAGATTTCCTCCCCTCTTTTCTCATCTTTTCTTCCCTACGCTGACACTTTCCAAGCTCTGTCACTCTTGTAAAAGAAAAAAAGTAAAACCCTATATTCAATATCACTTGCTCCGCTATTGAAAAGTTGTAAGAATAGAAGGAATACAAGAAGGAAGGAAAGATTTCCAGCATCTCGATAAATTTGCAGCTGTAGTAAAAGCAATTTGCACCTACATAGAAAATGGTGGAACTTACAGCTGAATGAGCCCAGATTTTTTTTTTCCCTTGTGAAATTATTTTCTGAAATGTTTTAATTGGATTTTTTTTTTAAATGGAAATATGGGGAGCTGTTTTCTGGGGCACTGCTCTCCGATTTGCTGGATGGTTAAGTCGTGGAGGAGAGGAGGGCCGGGCAGAGCGCAGCGCGAGGGAGCGGTGCTGCCCCAGCCCCACGAGGTCTCAGCTCCGGCGCTGGGAGTCAAAACCTGCATCTGCAACACCGGGAGTCGCCGCTTCTCCTGCGGCCAGATCTCCAGTGCAAGGGTAGCATTATGGGGAGCGTGGTTGCAGGGTTCGGAGGTGCCACGAAGCACAGGGATGACGCTGCAGCTGTCACAGCTGTGGGTGTGTGGGGCTGCAGAGACCCCAGCCCCACAGGGAGGAGATGCTGGAGTCGGGCATGAGGACTGTGCACACCTGCGTTGTGGCTAAAAGGGGGAAAACTGTTACGGCTGGCATTTGGGAAGGAGGATGAGATGTCCCCTTGCCTTTCCAGCTGGTCAGCTCTGTGCCAGCTCCCAGTCCAGACATCATGAATGCCATGAGTGATGCTCCAGGGTCCCCAACCCCATGTGGGGACTGTGGCTCTGAGCATCGCTGTTTCCTGTGACCTGGTGAGGTGGGGGCAGACGGGGGCTGCAGACTCAGCCACACAATCCCTCTACACCGGGGTCCTTCCCTGGCTCCCTGCACCTCCGAGTGTCCACTGAGGGACAGAGTACAGACCCACACCGAGGGGGAGGACTGTCATTCTGCAGCAATGAAACAATAGTCAGTGACAATTATTTATTTTCCAAATAAATCAGCAGGTTCTGCAAGTGAAAGGCTGGAAAGCAACGAGTTTAGATTAGACCCTCCCCAAACCCCGGCTGGGCCTTGAGCCGCTGTCAGGGCTGCAGAGAAACAGCAGCAAACTCTCACGCAAATGGCCTATAAAAAAGGCCCCTGTCAAAGGCACCTTGACCTGGAGGCTCGCTTTGGTGCTGGACTCCCCAGTGGCCCTCCCCTCCCCAGGCTGCGCTCTCCTCGCATGATGTATTTCCCCTGCCTTTTTTAGAGCTGCATTATGTTAGCTCCAGGAAACAGCCTCTTCCTTCTTATAAACACAGCCCTGGGTTGCTGACCAGCGGCCCTGCCACTCCACAGCCACTCTCTGTCCATCCATCACACCTCGCTGTCACCCTGGCAACATATCTCTTGGACCGGTCCGGCTCCAGAGATGGGAGAGGTGGGAGGGGGTGGTGGAGAGCGGGGGGGTCACATACACAGAGTACAATTCCAGCCTGCTGACTAATTCCCTGGAAACCCTGGGGCTGCACAATGAGAAAGCCTTTCCGAGGGTTTCTCGAGCGTTACTGGAAGGTCAGGCGAAGGTCAGCGCAAGGACATGGCTCCTACTTTCCCCGCTGTCAGCAAAGGCGGGTGCGCGGGGCGGACGTGGGTGAGCCGCAGGGGTATCACGGGTGCGCAGAGGGAGGGATGTTTGGAGAAGGACGCCTGGGTCCAGGCGGCCCCGTGATGCAGCATGGTGCCCGCTCACTGCTGCCGGGTGTGGGGAACGTGCCTGGGATGGGGCCAGCGGGGTGTCCCGGCAGCCAGACAGGCGTCAGTGCTTCCAGCGGGATGGGGCACGGCCAGCGACGTGGCCTCTTGCCTCCCCGGCAAAGCGGGGGACGAGGAAGGGAAGAGCTGCCTTGGCCCCGTGCCTTCACCATGGCCCCGGCGCCCTGGGACTGTTGGCCTAACACAGCGTCGCTGCGCGGGTGGTTCCCAGTGGAGGACGGGTCATGCAGGAGACCACCAGGATGGGTCCTGGGGAGAGCATCCCAGTTCTCTTTGGTGACAGTGACCAAGCACGACTGCCCATGGCCTCCTGTGTGCTGGGACAACAAAGGCACACAGACAAGCCCAGAGCTGCATCAAGGGACCCAGGCTGCCCTGTTGTTACTGGCACACAGACACATTTTGGAGGAGCCTTGGGCACATCCAGCCTTTTGCATGTGTGGCCAAAGCACAGCAACCATGGCAGGAGAAGTCCAGCCATGCCCTGCTCCAGAAACACCACCCTCATCCATCCCCACCTGCTTGTCCTGCATGCTAAACCATTGTCTTCAAGAGGAAATGCCATTAAAGGCAGGTATTTTAAAAGAAATGGGAGATCTCTGCCCTTCAAACAACACAGCTCTTCACTTCTGCCCGTTCCTGGTGTAGAGCTGAGACGCAGGTTTACATGGGGATAAAAAAAAAAAAAAGCTTTTAAGGACAGATTTTCACCAAACCAAAGCCCCATGAGGTCAAATCCTTTCTAATCCATACTCTTCCTTAGAGGTGTAAGTGGAGTTGGAAGGGTGGAGGGATTTAAATCTGGAAAACTGAGTTCCCCATCACTTCAGTCTGGCAGAGAGCCCACCGATAGACTAAAAACAAGTCTGCAGAGAAGTCTGTGTGGGATAATCCAGCTCTGGCCCCCGAGGGGATAAGAACAATTAGGAATCCTCTCTCAAGTCTCCACTCCAAGATACAAAAACAGTTTATAATTTGGTCCCGAGTTGTTGTTAGAAAGTTCTGAATCATCAGGATACACTAACAATTTCTGTGCACTAACTACGAGGAGAATTCACTAGGCAGACTCAGAGATAAACTATTAACAGAAGCTTTCAAATCTCCCACCTGCTCGCCTGCGTGCGGGACACAGGGACTGCTCTATTTATACAGTGGCTGTGGGTGAGGAGATGTCACAGGAAGGAGCAATATGAGCAGCCATGGCAAAATACAGAAACTGTTCTAAAGGAAAATGAAAGAATGGGTGTTTATTAGAAGTGTGCAGACCAAGTGCACGCTCCACCATTAACCTTTCCAGGCATGTTAGCCAGCCAGGGAGCTGTTTGCCATCACTGTCCCTGAACATGCCACAGTCCCCGCCTGCAGCAACCATTCTGCTTCCAGAGAAAAACTCACCACGATGTGGAAAGCTGGCCTGTGGCAGCCTCTGGAAGCAGTGTGCAAAATGCCTTTTGGCTGAGCCTGCCAGGCTCTTGTCCCATATCTACTCAGCAGAGACAGAAAGGATGAGGTTCCCCAGCCCGTCTTCCTCCCTCTCCCACAGCTGCAGGTTGTTGCAAGGTGGGGGGATATTAGTGCACAACCCTGCTGAGCTGGCCCAAGGAGAGTCATGGCTAAGAAAATGAAGCCGAGCAACCAGCCCCTGACTGCAGTTGTCCCATGGAGCAGCCCCTATAGATGAATGCCATCAGAGCCAAGTGAGTGTCACCACAGAGGTAACCGCCTGTGCACTGCCCCATGCTCAGCCAAGGTTGCAGCATAGTTTCTGCCAAAGCTCATTTCTGCATCCTTTCTCAGTCAGATTACCCCCAAACCACTCCAGCAAACCCACAGCTATGTGCCATTTTTGGCACAGATATGCCAGCTCTGGGGGTACCCGTTTCCAGGATGGCCTCATCCGCATGGGAACAAGCCCTACTTACAGCCAGAATAATCTTGATTAAGCAGGGAGAGAAGTGGGGACTGGCTGTTGGGCAGATGCCCCAAACAAGAGGAACTTATCAGCTCTGTTTCCAAGACGAGATGTGTCACCACCTTGCGCATATCCAGCCTGGCCACTCACCCCTCACCAGCACGCCTGTACAGAAGAAGCATGGGCTTCCCTCTCCCTGAAGGATACCTATAGAAATAGCTTGCAAAATTTCTTCTAGAAAAGGCTTTGCTCAGGCTAAGAAAAGCATTGCACCCAGAACGCTTCAGGGGAAGGTGCTGGACAGGAACGGGAGCCAGCATGCAGCTGTGCTCCCTGCCCTGTGTGTTTGTCAGCTCAGGGAGGTCCCCAGCCCACAGGAACACCAAATGCTGTGGACAGCAAGGAACTACACACACGCAGCAAAGCCCGACATGGCTAATCCCTCCTGTTTATTATGCAATAAAACGCTTTCCAGACCTGTTAAAATTTAATTGGTTTAATCTTAATTGTTCCATTTTCTACGGCACATGCAAACATAGAGCCTGACCCTGCCACTCTCGTGTGATCTGTCCCGCGGACTGTGGTGGGAGCGGGATGAACCCCACTGACCTCAGCAGGATTACACGCATGAATCAGAGCTGCAGGCCTGGGCTCAGAGCTGAAATCCAGCACCAGGCAGGCCGCCAGTGCAAGGCCCAGGGTCCACTTAGGCTCCACTTAAGCGCTATGGTGGTGATACTTGCCCTATGGTGAGCAAGCCTCATGCTGAGCCTCAGCTGAAGCATGAATTTCAGCCCTGCTTCTTAACTTCATGGATGTAAACATGCAGCCACGGCTTCCAAGGCATGGAGTAAAGGCGCTTCTGGAAAGGCTGTGGGTTTTACTCTGCATAAGTGGCAAGAGGGTGGTTGTGTACACACGTTCAGGGCAGTATCCTCCAACAGAAGCCTCAACACAGGACCTCAGAACCTTCTCATCACACAAGCAGAAAACTGATTTATGACAGCTTCTCCTCCAGAGGAAGAGGTGTTTTGCTGCCCTCTGCACGTCCACAGTCGCGGGGCTGTGTTGTGCAACAGGGTGTCTTTGTGAAGGCTGGATATCCTTTGTGCACAAGAGACTCCAAATAAAAGCAGGCGGGAGGGGGTACTTGGTACTGACATTTCCTACCCTGCATTGCCTCAGATGTAGGATGACCTTTACCTGCTCCTGCAATTTGGCTGTCACTGAGCTCAATACATCAGCCTCAGTTTCATAGGTCCATTGGGCACAAAAATCAAGGGCAGCCTTCCCTTCGGTGTCCAAACCTACTGAGCTCATCTTGCTGCAATGATCAGCACCCTTGCATGTGCTGCTCCTATTCCCCAAAGTGCTAAGCACGGAATATTGCACACAGCTACTGGTTCCCCCCAAATCAAGCTCCCATCTTGGAAATGTATGCATTTCTCAGGACACTGAAGAATCTGGGTCTGACCCTCAGGAAACAAATTTCTCATGGAGGTGTTGTTTTAGGACATATTTCCAAATCTTACATCCCTGTACTGTGAAGAACTGTGAAGTAAATCAGCTAGTGCCAGTGGAGCAAGAAAACGTTGAAGAAAAGCAAATATTTGCAGTGATGTATTTCTGAATAAAATGGGCATTGTGTGTGTGGTTCTTGGCAAAGCCAAGACAGGGGGATGCCACGACACTGAGAGGTGGACACAGGTGTCAGCTGGAAGACCCAAGTGCAGAGGACAGTGCCGGCATTGCCCAGGCAGGGCTGGGACAGGGCAGTGGGAGATGAAGACAGCACGTTGTTGGGTGAGTGTGCAGCATCCCTTGTCGGACCTGGCTCCACCGCAGGAGCCCCTCGGTTCCTCTGGGGAACAGAGAAAACATTTCGTTTGAAGAAGGTATGAAACGGTTCTCGGGGAAGCAGCGGGGCTTGGATAAAAGCCGTCCTTCGACCCGGTAGAGGCGACGGCCCCGGTCCGTGCCCAGGCGGGCGCACTGTGGGGAGTGCTCCCGGGCGGGGAGCTGCTGTGGGGGCCGCGCCGTGCCCGCTCCCTCCGAAGCCCCCCGGGGTGCGCTCACTGCGCACCGTGCGGCGCGGAGCCGTGGCCGAGGCTCGGTGCTCGGCGACCACCGCCCGGGAGTGGGCGCAGGGCCGTGCCGGGCTACGCGGTAGGCGCCGGGCGGGCCGGCAGGTGCCCGCGGAGTGCGAGGCCGGTGCGGGCCGGGCGCATTCCCACCGGCGGCCCCATCAGCGAGTCGCTGCCCCGGGACCCCGCCGCCTCTCCGCGGTGCGTCGCCGGCCCCGCCGTGCGGAGGCGTCCCCGGCGCGCTGCGGTTCTCACATAAATCAGGGTCGAGCCCCTGGGAAAGGGCCATCCTTCACCGGCCGCTGCTGACAGAGAACGAGAAACAGACGGGCCCTGAGATAAACCACGGCGCGCGGCGTTTACACAAGGGCAGGCTCTGTGTAAATAGAGCCGGGCGCGCGGGGCTGCTCCCGGCGGCGCGGGTCCGCACCGGCCCCGGCCCGCGGGCCTCCGGGATGCCCAGGGTGGCGGGCAGGTGGGTGCCGCCCGCCGAGGGCCTCCCGCAGCCGCGCCGGGGCCGCGCCGCGGTCCCTCGTTGGCTCCCCGAACACCGGAGCTGGAGACAGGGCCGGATTAACGTGTTTGTTTGTTTACGGCCATTAGCGCAGGGCCGGCTCCAGCACTCTGCACCCGCGAGACTAATGGAGCAATTAGCAACCCTGGGGCTGATAGCATCGCCCCGAGCGAGGCACCCGGCCGCGGCCGCCTGCTACCGGGCTGCCTGCGCCCGGGGCCCAGGGAAAGGGGGGCTGCCCGCCAGCCGCGGTGTGCGTGGCTGCTGCAGGGCTTGCTCCCCCCTTCCCCTGGGCCCGGGGGGGCTCTTGGCTCCGCTGCAGCATCCGCACGGCGAACTCCATCCATTACAATAATCCCCTGTCTAAACAGAGCGCAGGAGCGGCCGAGACAACAAGGCTCCGCTGTAAACAGAGCTGCGGGGACACCGCTAATGATATAAATAAAATAACCATTAATAGCCCGGTGACCCCAGCCCAGCCGGCTTAGTAAAGCCCCGGAGATGCATCCTGGGGCTGACACCCGCCGGCAGGTACCGGGGCTGCGCCCTCCCCTGGCTCGTCCACCCCCGGCCACTCGCACCCTCCCAGTCGTGCTGCTCGGCGCCTGCCGCCCCGTACCGGGCCCGAGCGTATCCCTGCTACCTCGGCTTACCCATCTGGGAAATGGCCACTCGTGTCCTGACGAAGTGGGCCTGACCCACCAAAGAGGGCATGACGGCAGTGCGGGAAGGCGCGGGCTCGGTTACCGCATCGGGAGCACCGGCCGGGAATGAGGGGGCCGCAGGAAAGGCCGGGTAACACAGGGGTGCTCCCACGCGTGTCGGGACCCGGCCGCGGCTTGCTCCCTCCGCGGGCATGGGTTACTCGAGCACTCTCTGGGGCCGACGGCGGCACGACTGATCGGGTTCCAGCGGGAGAGCGGTTCCCACCGCCGCAGAGTCGAGCCGGGGTGCCGGTTCCACCATACCTCGACTCTCTGTTCCCGCAGGCCGCGCCTGCGGTCGGCCCGTCCTGGATCCCGCTACAGGCGGTAGTGCGATGGTGCCAGGCGACCCAGACCCCACCTAGCCCGGGGCCGGGCTCTCGGCACGGTGGCTGCTGCTCCCGCAGACAGTCGGGCAGGGGAACACCGGACTGTGGCCCAGTAGCTATCACTGCCGCCGCTGCCGTGCCCGCCACAGAGATCGGCCGCCGCGGGGCTCCCGGAGTGCGCGGCGCCGTGCAGAGCCCCGGCAGCCCGCCGCCCTGCCGCTGGGTCTCCGCGCCTGCACCTCCCCAGCAGCGGGCCCTGCGGCGGGCGGGAGCGCGCCGGGTCCTGCCGGGCCGGCTGCGGATGTGTAACACCGATAAGGTGCTAATTGTTACTAATTGTTATCGGGGCTGCTGTAGCGAGGCAGCCCCGGGGTTCTCCGTGCACCGGCAGAGCTGGGCACGGATCAGGCCTGGTTCCGGTCAGCGCCTTTTCTTGTCCACCATCTGGATCGGGTGGTCAGCACCGGGATCGGGCAGGGGGAGGCGAAAAATACAGATCCTTTGCAATTTAGGGCGAGGGGTTTTAAGCGGCGCGGTGGGAACGATCCGGCGCGCCGGGAAAACGGGTAGGGGGACCTCCCGAGCTGCGGCGAAGTGCGCGAGACACGGCCTCCCGTCCCGAGCTGCGCCGCCGGTAAATGGGTTTCTCCGGGGGGTGCGGAGCGGCGGGAGCCGGGGAAACCAGAGTACCGACAGAGCCGTTAACGGCGGAGCCACCGGACGGTAACGACCAGAGAAGCGCCTGGGAAGGCCCCGCGAAGCCCCGGCATCGGGACACTCACCTGCCCGGCGTGCGCGCCCGGCTCCCCGTGGCCTTGTCTCAGCGCCGATCCGGGCCCTGCGAGGCGACAGGATTTTAATCACAACGAAATTTATTACCTGGGATCACCCGCCCCTCTTTCGGTGCGCCCTCTCCCCTCGCCGCAGAAGCGCTGAGCCCTTGGAGGTGTTCGGGGGCCGCAGGGCGCGGTCGCGGGGCCGCGGCACCCCCTGCCGCGCCGCACCGGGTTGCTCGGCCGGTGCTCGGCGCGGCCCCGGGACAAGGGGACTCGTGGTGGGGATGGGGCTCGGCAGACTCACTCGGCGCGTTACTCGCCGGCACGGCGGCGTACTGGCTGCATGGAGCTGCTCGCCGCCCGTTACCGGCGGGAGAAACGAAAGAAACAGAAACGAAACGAAAGAAAACGAAAGAAAACGAAACAAAAAAACAAATGGTGCATGGTAGCGCTTTCCACCCAAGGTTCGCATCGCCGCGGCCCCAGACTGCCCGTCCGACCCGACCCGGCTGGGCCTGGCGCTCGCGGGCCTGCGGGGCCCGATCCGGCAGCGGCGGCGGAACGCGCCCTTACCCGAGCGCGCGCTGCGCAGCGGTTGCGGCGATCGGGGGTGAGCGGCAGATTGGCCGGTCGCGGGGGGATCTGCGCGAACACCGGCGGGGGGCACCGGGGCTGCCAGGGGATGCGGAGCGGGTTGGCTACATGTACGCCGCACGACTACGTTCCGTCCGGAACGGCGGGGCCACCATCCGCTCCAGGAGGAGCGCGGGGCGGCGGAGGCGAACCTCTGCGCTGCGTCCCGGGCGGCCCGAGGCACTTGCGGGGCCGTGCGGCCGGCGGGCCGCCGTACTGGCGGGGCGGGGAGGCCGGGCCGGTGGGCCGCACGTGCTAGCCCTCCCGGGGCTAGGCCGAGCCGTCTGTGGGCAGGGGCCAGCGGGGCGCACCGGGGGTCCCTACCTACCTACACGTGCTTAGCACTGGGAGGCGCGGCGGCGGCGGCCGCGGCTCTTTGCGGGGACCCCGACCCCGGCGCACCGTCCCCGAGCACGCCGGTCGGGTACCGGGCCGGCGGGTCGCTCCGCGGGGAAGCGGCCTCCCCAAGCGCAGCCTTAATACATTGCTATTTCTGGCCGGGCGGCCGGAGCCGGGCAAGGGGCCGGCTCTGCCTCCCCCTCCCTCCAATAGCGAGGCCGCCCCCGGCCCCTCCTCGCCGTGACGTGCCGGCCCGGGGCAGAGGAGGCTCCCGAGCCTTTGGCTGTCCCTGCAGAAGCTGTAACAAAACGCAGACCCCCAGCGCCGGGCTAATGGAGGCAACTTAGACAGGAGCAGGCACGGCCCCTCGTCTCTCGGCGCTGCCTGCTCCCCCCGCACCGGGCGCGGCGCTCCCCGCCGAGCCGGTCCCGCGGGACTGCCTGACCGCTTGCGCTGCCCTGATGATGTTACCGAGCCCCGTCACCTCCACCCCCTTCTCTGTCAAAGACATCCTCAACCTGGAGCAGCAGCAGGACCCGCACTATGGGGCCCAGCTCCCGCACCACCTGGAGCACCACTTCCACCCCGCCGCCTGCCTGCTGGCGGCCGCCGACGGCGCCCGCTTCTCCGACGGCGAGGAGGAAGAGGACGAGGAGAAGCTGTCCTACCTGAGTCCTATGGCAGCGCCCGGCAGCCAGGCGGACGCGCGGATCTCGGCCGACAACTATGTGCACGCCGTGCTGCGCGGCTCCTGCGAGGCCCCCGGCCCGGGAGAGGAGCTGGACCCCGCGGTCCGCGATCCAAGTAAGTATCGGCCCCGCCGCGCTCCCCTGCACCGCCCCGCACTGCCGGGACGGGCCCGCGCTGGTTCCCCACGGTGCGTTCCCAGCCCGCTGGGCATCGCCGCGCGAAGCGCCGCTCCCGGCGCTGCGGCCGGGTCCCCGCCGCCGGGTCCCCTGGGCATGTCCAGCCGGGACTGGCAGGTCGTAGGGCTGCCACCGCCCTTCTTCACGCCACGCTCACCACCTCCCTGGTAAGCGCCTCCGCGGAAAAGCTCTCCGCTGGGCTCCGAACCGGAGCTGCCGGATCAGGCCCACGCTCCACAATTTCGGTAGTGGAGAAGGAGGAACGGGGCGAGTTAGGCCCAACCTGCACCCGCTGCGGCAGGGGTCTCCGGGAGCGAGGCGGCAGAGCAGGTGCCCGGCGCCGTTCGCGGTGCGACCCGGGTGTTGGCCCCGCGGCGCCGCAGCAGCTATCCCGCCGGCGACGGGGAGACGTGCCTTTCCTCGCAGCCCGAACCGCCCCTTCCCAGTCACAGGCGCTGCCGATGGTGGCCGGTCCCGGCGCTGCCTCCCCGCCCGCACCGCGGTTGTCTGACGGGCGCGTGTCTGTCCGCGGCGCGGGCCTCTCGCCCGCCGGTGGGGCCCGTCGGAGCAGCGGGCGCCCGGCGTCGGCGAGGTGCAGCTGTGACCTGTGCTCCCCCGTGCAGAGATCTGCGTCCTGAAGAAGCCGCTGGATGCCGCGGAGAAGGCGGAGGAGGTGGAGAGGCCAAAGCAGCGAAGCCGGAGGAAGCCGCGCGTTCTCTTCTCCCAGGCGCAAGTCTTCGAGCTGGAGCGGCGGTTCAAGCAGCAGCGTTACCTGTCGGCGCCCGAGCGGGAGCACCTGGCCAGCAGCCTCAAGCTCACGTCCACGCAGGTGAAGATCTGGTTCCAGAACCGGCGCTACAAGTGCAAGCGGCAGCGGCAGGACAAGTCGCTGGAGCTGGGTGGCACCGCGGCCCCGCCGCCGCCGCGCAGGGTGGCCGTGCCCGTGCTGGTCCGCGACGGCAAGCCGTGCCTCGGTGGGTCGCAGGGCTACAGCTCAGCGTATAACGGGCCCTACTCCTACAACGGTTTCCCCGCTTACGGCTACGGTAACGCTGCTTCCTACAACCCCGGCTACGGCTGCACCTACCCGGCGGGCACCGGCGGCGCCTCCATGCAAGCCGCCTGCAGCCCTGCGGCGGCCGCCGGTCCCTTCGTGAACGTGGGCGGCCTGGGTGGCTTCGGCGGCGGCCAGCCGCTGCACCAGGCGGCGGCGGGGCCCTCCTGCAGCCAGGGCGCACTGCAGGGCATCCGGGCCTGGTAGCCTGCAAGCACTGAGGGCTGGGAGCGGACCTGCAGGACGGCCCGGCAGCTCCGGGGCCCCGTTATCACCCGCACTGCAGCCCGGCTGTGCGCTGCGCAACGCGCGCCCTGGACCGAAGGAGCGGCGGCGGCAGAGGGACGGCGCGGCGGGACTCCGGCGCTCCCGCGGGCCGCGGTGCGAGGCCGGCGGCGAGTGGAGCGGCGCAGCAGGACGGGGCCGCCCGAGCTCGCAGCAAGGCGCCGCCGCCCCGTGGAGCCGCCGCGACGGCCGAGCGGGCCGGAGCCGATCGCACCGCGTCAGCGGAGCAGCTTTGCTTGTAAAAAGCCGACGGCGGGCCCCGGGGGTGCCGCGGCCCCTCTATCTACTCTGTATCGGTTACTGCCAGCGCCAGCTCGCCGAGTCAGCCAATAAACCAGGTGCAATATCTGCCGCCCGCTCCTCCTTCGGCCAGCGGCCGGTGCCCGGCGGGGCCGGGGCTGGTGCCCGGCGGCGGGGCAGTCGCAGCGGCGTGCCCGCGGGGCAGGGCGGCCCGGCCGGCTTGTGAGCGTGCCAAGGGCGCTGAATGGGGCCGCGCAGCTCAGAGCCGGGCCCATTGTGGCCGCCGGGCCGGCGCTGAAAGGAGCCGCCGAGGAAGGTAGCGGGAATAGGCGCTTATTGGATTCGGGAACAAAAGGTGTGGCAGGGAGGCAAGGGACAAAGGGGCCCCGGCGCCGAGATTGACGGGCCGCTTTGCCCCCCACTGAGGCCCAGGCCCGGCGCTTTATGCGCGGGGGCTGCAGAAACGTGCTGGGTTTTGTTCCCCTTTCTGGGAGCACAGGAGGAGAGGAGGGGGGTCCGCGGGCCGCTGATTAGGGCCGGCCGGGCCGAGCAACCTGAATGCCGGGGCATTATTGCTACATGTTCAGCCATTTCTCTCGGCTGCAGGGGGAGGAGGCGGCCGAGGCCCCCGAGCCCCGCGGGACCGGCCGCGGTGTCGCCCCCCTCCAGCCCCGTCCCGGGCCGCCCGTCCCGCCGCCGGGGAGCTCTTGGGGCGGTCCCGATCCCGCCGCCGCGGCCGTGCCTCTGCCGTACGGGTACCGCCGAGAGCCGCCGCCGGGACCGGAGCCGCACCCGGGGCGGGCTGGACACCCGCGGAGCTCTATCTGGCCCGCCCCGGGTGACAGCGGAGTCCGGAGGCATGGAGAGCCCTCTCGCACCGTCCCGCGTGTCTCCTTGGCCGCAACACTAGAGCTTCCGAAGGTGTTTGCAGCGGGATCTTCTCGGAGCCGCCGGGATGGACGCAGCCCAGGGGCTTGGTATGCCTCTCCCCTTGTCCAGCGATGCCCACCGTGTCCTACCCTGTCCTCCTCATGTGTGTCGTGCGATTGTCCCTCCGTCACGAGCAGAGAAACAGGTTTTGTCACCTGCCATGGAAGAAGCAGCAGGTTACAACCATTCGCACTGCTAAACCTGGTTTTATGCTCTGCATTTTCACCGCACAAACTGAACGCTCACCCTTGAGGTTTGCTGCTTGAAAAGAGCCAGATAAATTATTTTAGCTGCAACATTGTGGGGACAGAGCGGGCAAGCAGCAGGCCCCAGCTTGGCCCAGCACCCCGCTGTCCCACCACCCGCACCGAGGCCAGCAGGCTTCGCGAGGCCGGTGCTGGGAGAGGATGCGGCACACCCAGCCGATTGTTTGCTGGATGGCAGCAAGGTGTCGCGGGAGAGGAAGCCCAGGCCCCTCTCTTGGCTTTCGGAGATGAGTGGTTAATGCCCTGTGGTCTCGTGGGTAGAAACAGGATAGCCAAGAACAAAGATACGTAATGCTTTCTCTTCGTGGCAGCGGTCAGGCTGGACAGATTTGTCTCTGCCATAGGAAAGAGTTGCATTTTCCTCCATGTTCTGCCAGACTGTTGTCTGCAAAAACAGGGGACCCATGTGAGTACATGCCTTGGTGTGCAAGCCAGAGAAATCCTAACCACAATAAAAGCTCCTCCAAAATCAGGCTGTGTGAGAGGACCTCCCAATTTAGCATATCTCCTCCAAGTACGTGGCAGCTGGTTAGAAATCCGCTGCATCCTCAGCAGCACTCAGATGCTCCAGATGAGACCAGAGCCCTGGCATGGGACACGCTGCCCATGTCTGTAGCCACAGCCTCTGGAGCATGGACAGTTAAGTAAATCAAAGGGGTACACAGGGACCCCATGGCCACATTGTAAGAAGCAATGCTAGGCAGTATGAGCATTATCAAACACCAAAATGGCCGTAGGCATGAGGTCAGTATTGTGCTGACCCCACTGACACCTGATGACACTCATGTGTGTTCCCCAGCCCTGCTCTCCCCATGTGAAGCTGGAGCAGAATCCAGCCAGGGGATGCCGAGAGGCCTCACTGCAGGCCGATGAGGCGCGGTGGTGGAAGGTTCTGGATATCCACCATAGGAAGCCCCATTCCTGGGACAGATCCCAGCTGAGCTGTCTTACCAGCTCAGACTGGGGGGAGGGCAGGGGGTTAGTGGGAGGGATCCCTTTGCAGACTCTCGCCCAAAGCCCCTGAGCTGATGTGGAGGACGGAGCAGCACAAAGAGCTGGCGGTGCCGGAGGGCCCGGAGCAGGGCAGCGGAAGTGAAGTGCTCCAAAGAGGAGGAACAGCCAGTGGAGGCTGGTGGGAGGGAGATGATGGGAGACTGCAGATTGGACAGTCTGCCCAGGGAGGGGAGATACAATGGAGGGAAGTCATTGCCTGGCCACATTGGAGGCAGCGCCCATCCGTGACGTACCCCGTCCCCTGTGCCCCAGGGTAAAGCGGGGTGCTGCAGGCGGGACGTGATACAAGAGGCACAGGGTGCTGGTGCAAACTCTTCTGGCATGGCCCTGCTGCGGTGGTGGTACATCTCGGGGGGATGGGGAGGGCCATAGTCAAGGGGCAGAGAGCGCATGTTGTTTCTTCTTAGTCAAACGGGGATTTACTGCTGTTTGGGAGTCAGGGAGGGGAAGTGCTGGTTGATTTCAGACAGCGATGAGATTCCCTACAACAACAGAGTGACTTAAAGAAAAGGAGGGACTGGGGTTGGCCAGACTTTAACTACCAGGCCTGAGTCCCGCTCTGTGCATGGGCTCCAATTCTGTTTTTCATTCAGGGTTCCTGGCCAAGGAGGAGCCCATGAGCAGAACTTGCCTCTGTCCAGTGGTTTCCAAGAAGGCTCTATCCAAATGCCAGTGCTCACTGGTTTTGGGAGGCCTCTCCGTCGTGCCCAGGATTGCATGCAAGTAGCACTGCTCCCTCTGCAGCACTGCAGATGTGCTCTCGTTTCCTCTACTTCCTGACATTTATTTCATTCCTCCCCTGCAGTGTGGTCATCTCGCTCCCTCGTACCCTTCATCCTTCTCTCTTCACCACCTACTTGCTGCCATCAGCAAGGAGCTCACCTGGGCATGGAGCAAGATGCCTGCTCCCAGTGAGGCTGGCAAGTTTGGGCATGAAGCTGGGCAGATCTCACTGAGTTTTGGTCCCATCTACTTCTGTCTGGGCACAGTCAACTCCTGCTGCTTTGGGGCTGGCAGCCTGGGGACCCATCTGCATGATGGGGCAGTGCCTGGCTCTTGCCCTTCTGTGTTGGAGCTGGGTTGGGGTGGCAGCTCCTGCTCTGCAGGGTTTCCCACCATAGCCACCCTGTGCTATGAGCTGGGAACTGCTGAGGCTGCTCTGTGGAACTGACAGCTCCTCCTCGTGATGACAATGCGCGCTTGTCACACAAGCACTCTCCAGTGCCAAGAAGGCCTGTGGCCAGGCATGGATCAGGTAATTAATTAAAATATTGGTACATGTGCTGTGGAGCCTCCAGCAAGGGTTTCTCCCCCTACTTCCCTGCCTGCACGAGGGCCAGGGACCTGCCTACCTTTCTTGGATAAGCCACAGACCCTCTCCAGTCCTCCAGCCTGTCCTGTGCATCACAACATGACTACACCTGTTCCTTCTCTCCTTCCTGCATCAGTGAGACCAGGCACAGCACTGCTATGAGAGATTCAGGTGACCCCTCCAGAGAAGGGGACTGCATCTTTGTCCCCTCCAGACCATGGCTGAAGGCCAGAGCTGCCCTGGGGCTCAGCTGGAGCCCTTCCTGGCTATGCCCTGCCACCTTCCCCTGCCTGGGCAACGGGCAACAAAATCCACAGTCGCTTTCCCGTGGATGACCCTTTGTCGCACCCGGAGCTGCTGCAGGGGGGCGGTGCCAGAGCCAGAGGGGTCCCTGGCTGCTGGCGAGGTGCTGCCAAGGAACTCCAGGTCCCCTGGGCTGACAGCTGGGACACTGCTCCCGGGCCTGTCCCCAAGCGAGATGCGCCACCGCCATCTATCGGCAAGCACCCGGGGACAGGGAATGACAGGTATCCCTCTGTCCCCGCCACCTCATTCTACGGGGACTCTGCGTCTGGTGTTGGCTTGGTCCGGGGGTGCCCGAGTGCCCCTGCGAGGCTTGGAAGGCTGCAGAGCAATGGGGCAGGGCTGTGTGCCCCCACTGGCGTCGCTTCCCTGGCGCTGGTGACAGCGATGGGACATGTTGGGCAGCGGGAAGGCTGGGCTGGTTGTGTTGACTCCCGGCAGGCTGGTGTCTCCCCACAGCTGAGCTCTATGGGAGCTGGAGTCCCCCAATACACGCAGGAACTTTGCTGCCGTGAGCAGCATCGCTGGGGCTTGTACACAGGGTGAAAGGAAAGCATGCACATGTGCCCCCACTGTGGTGGGAGAGTCGGGGACAGGGCCAGCATCCTCTCCCAGATTCTAGCCACTGTGCAGGTCCTTTTCTAGTGAGCAATGTTCTGGTCTCTCTGTTTTATTAACTGAGCACAAGCATCCAGCATGTCTTTGTGAGAGACCCAGAAGGTTTTTAGCTCTGATTATCTTCTCTTTTCCAGAGTGGAGCAATTGACCCAACACCAGGAGCACCCCCCCAAAGCTCCTGATGCCCCAGCACTGCCTGCAGCCTCCAGCTACCTCGTTCACCCCAGCAAGTCTTAGCCCAAGGACATTTATGATGGCTGTGGTGTCCATTTCCTGGTGCCTGTGTCCTCACGAGAGGGTGCTGTGTTCCTGCTGGAGACACAGCCCAGTTTTGGCCTGATTCCCTACTGCCTCCCCTTTTTCTAGCCCTTGGCAGTGCTCCAAGCAACATACCAGTCAGGTCTAATGGGCACCTAAAGGTGCTGGGGACAGAGGAGAAAGCTGCTTGGGTTTGCATTTCTCTGGGCACTCATGTAGCTGTGCCAGACAGCCTGTGCCCTGCCGGGAGGCTCTTATGTCAGCCCATGTGCCACGGGTGCCCCAGGGGAATTGCAGGGTTTCTCTGGGGCTAGCACCGCTGGCAGTGCCATACCTGCAGGCATGCTGGGCCCGGGAGATTAAGGCTGGAGCCCCCCCATCTCCTGGAACAGCCCTTCTTTCAGCTGCTTTTGAGACTGATTCCAGGGCAGGCTGTAGTGTCACCACGCACTTGAGCTGTCCCCACTGTGCTTAGCTGTGTGCCCTTGGGAGAGTGATCCCTGCTGCCACCCCTGTCTCACCTTCACGCAGCCCAGGAGCAGCTCTTCTCCCACCTCTGCCACCTCCCCAGTGTGACATGCTGGCTGTCCACACCCAGCTCCAGCCAGGCAGCATCTACCCAGAGCTACTTTGCAGCCCCTTGTTGGGCAGCTGTGACACCTAACCCTGTGCCAAGTGTGAGTATTACCAAAATCTCCCCATCAAACCAGACACACAGGGGATTGCTTCCTCTGATGGCTCTTTACAGCCAATAAAGCAGGTTTTCAGCCTTGGTTTTACCTTTCAGGCTACGTTCCCTGCATCCCTGCACCTCTGCGATGCTCAGCCGGAGTCACACAGGCTGGGACCAACCCAGCCAGGGGTTGTCTCTCAGTGGTTCGACTCAAGCAGCAATGTGGGTCAGAAGAAGGTTTACCAGAGCCCACCAGAGGCAATGTCTGCTCTGTGTCCAGGCAGCGCCAGCGCCCTTGTTTTCCACCGCTGCAAGGCCGTGGGGTCATGAGAACTTGTACAACTTTATTGGGGTCTGACAGAGCCCTGAGGAATCCCAGAGCCGGGATGGGCTGGAGCTTGGAGGGAGGCTGGGAGCCTACCTCTATGTTACCCATGGACTCCCACCACCTCCTCCCACTGAGCAGGGCTGTTCAGCACCCACTACAACAGGGCTGGGGGGCAGGAAAGCTCAAGGTAATCCAAGGCACAAGCAGGGGAGGTGCAGGGGTGCAGTTTGGCAGGGCAGTGCCCTTGCTTCCCTGCCTACCACAGAGCAGGGCCAGCAAAGGCCCCTGTGGGCTGGGACCCAGCACCATGTGTGGTCAGGAGCCCTTCAGCCCCCAACTGAAGGTACGGGGCAGATGTGCTGGAGGGGCCTTCCCCTCTTGCTCTGGGGGAGATGAAGCCCCTCCCAGCTCCCCTCACCCCAGCTCTGCCCTTACCGCACGGGAGCACAGGCATCACCTCAGGAAGGTGGCTGGGGGCTCCTGAGCTGCTCCTGGCTCGGCAAACTCGGGCTGCCTGAAATAGCTTGGGCTTGTGCCATGGCAGAAGTGCAGCAGCCCCAGATCTGTCACCCGGAGCAGGACAAGGCCAGCAGCACTGCCTGGCTCTGCCTGCTCGGGGGCTGTGGGGCTCACCCCCACCTGGGAGCCCCCCCAGCACCAGTGGCAGGACAAGACAGGACTTGAGGGAGGCAGCTGGGCACAGGAAGTCAGGACAGCAAATCCCTGCCTGTGATGGATGTGGCCCGGGATCCTGCAGGGAGATGAAAGGAAAAGGGGTTGTCTCCAAAATTCTGTTGGGCTGAGCATAGCTGCTTTTCTGGAAAGTCAAAAATAGTGTCTTTGCTCAGAAGAGGCTGTAGGAGGGATCTCACCCAAAGTGCAGCCAAATACCTAGGAGGCCACAAGACAGACCCAGAGCAGCGTGGCTTCACCAAGGCATTATCAGACCTTGGAAAGGCAGTGGCCATAGCTGAACCAGCCAATAACTCTGTTAGCCCTGGGCATCTCATCACATCAAAGATGCCAGAGGAACTGGGCTGGCTGGTGAGGGGACACCCCACCCTGGCAGAGCTGGGGAGCAGCTGCACCTGCCTACGGCCAGCCCTTGGTCTGTGGCAGAGGTTCAGCTCAGGGGATGGACATGGCAGCAGGACAGGGGTTTTCCAGTTTTTTGTGGCCCAAGGGATATTTGGAAACGCCCTGGGCAGTTCTGTCATTCCTGCAGAGCCAGACCCCTCACAGGCAGCACCATCCTCTGCCGGGCTGTTGCTGCCTGCGCTGGCAGAGCACTGGGAGACCAGCAAAGCCATGCCATTGCCAGAGGCCAGCTGGCAGCAGCTCTGCTGTGCTGACTTATCATATCCCCATTACCCGGGGTCTCGCTTCCTCCCCCAGCACTTCTGTGAGCAATTATTCCTGGAAACATCCTGGAGTCACCTTCCATCATGCCGTCGCCTGTTGACATTTATAGAGCTTCTTCTAGCAGCTGATGGATTTAATAGTGTGAACGTCCCTTCTCCCAGCTTGTGTTTATGCCTTTCCCTTTGTGGGGTCTCTCATTACCTCAGTGCAGGGTGAGGGCTAAAATTGAAGCTGCAGCTCTGCTGCCAACAGTTTTCAGCTTCTGGGCAGGGAGACCTGTCCTGGCAGAGCGCAGCTGTACCCGTCTTGTGTCTAATGCCCTGCCCACCAAGCTAATCCTCCCCTGGTCTCTCCCAGACATTTCTTCTCAGATTTCTCCCTTTTGGGTGGAGGAGCCGCAGGGTTGCCAAATCTTGCAATACTCAGGCTCTTTCTTAAAGCCCCAGCTCCTGAAACAGTGAGAAAACTGGTGGCTCACACCTTCTGATGCCTTTTGTTTCTTTAAGGAGCTTCTCATTCTGTGGCTCGTGCAGAAAAGGCAAGGACCAGGAGCCTGCAGCTCATGTCAGGGAGCAGAGGCTATGCCACAGGCCAGGTGGACCTGGGCTCTGGGGCAGTGTCTGTGGCCACTCTGTGCCCAGGGACACTCAGACCTGCTGGGCAGCCATCAAAAATCCCACTGGAGGTCACTCAGCATTTGCCACCCACCGTAAGGAACCAAGGACAAGAGCAATGCTTAAGGGAAAGGTGGATGGGGCTTGGGCAAGGTATTGAGCACCCAGCCCTGCAGTGTGAGATAAGGATCTCACCTCCAGCCTCCTAGCAGTGCTGGGGCCCACCAGAGACAGGCATCACCCAACAGCACCTGGCTTGAGGAACCAGAGCTCTGCTCTGGGAAAGTCAGCGCAGCTAAACGATGCTTTGGTGCTCAGCACATGACCCATCAAGGCTGGCTCACAGGCCCAGAGCTGGGTGAAACCCTTAAAGAAGTTGGTATCAAGACAGCTAAGAAAATGGTAAAAAAATAACCTATTCTAATAATTATCATTAGACAAAATAATAGCATTTTGGACAAGTGTGTTGATAGTTTTAAGAGGCCCAACAAGGCACAAGCTAGTTTAATTGCTCAAAACAAGGAGGCAAAAGCCCTGCTCAGCCCCAAATCCATGCGAGATGCAGAGAGACCTCCAGCCTCACCCAGAGTTGAAATTCATGTGCAGTTCTCTACACACATAACCCAGGACCCTCCCGCCATTAATCAGTCAGACTGGGGGTGTGGGACTGCCTAGCTGAGGAACATCAACCTCAGCTTCTCCAGTGGGGTCATGGCCTGTGCCAATGGTGGGCGATGGGCTGGGCCACAAGCCAAAGAGGATGGGGACCACCCTCCCCCCTGCACGCTGCCAGGGTGGCAGGGCCAGGCAGGCCCCCTCCCTGACACTGACACCCCCAGACCCCACTTCCCTTCCCCCTCTGGCACCCATCAAAAGAGCTCAGCACCAGACACTGTCAGAAAGCTGTCAGGGCTGGGCACTGGGCCGTGTGGGAGTAAGAAGGGGACACGAGGACAGAGAAGAACTGTTTTTATTGGAGGTGTCAAGAGCAGGAACAATAACAAACCTACAGGCTCCCCTCCTCAAGTGCCATCCTCTTCCCCATCACCAGCAGGGCAGGCAGCATCACGTGTGCGTGCAACAAGACAACGGCAAGGCTTACACTTTGCTTCAGCCAAAAGCCAGACAAAGCTCCCGACACCCCCGCCGTCCCCTCCTTGGCGACCGCAAGCTCAGCTTGGCCCTGCCAGAGGCAGGGCTTTCACCTTCCCCTCTGAGCAGGGGTGAGCTTTGTGTGAGAGTTGTTTTTGTTAAGGGAAGGACAGGAGCACAGCTCCACAGAAGTGCCAGGGGACGTGACCTGTGCTGCAGCTCCCAGCGGGACATCTTGGGAGAGAGAAAGCCGTGCTGCCTGGGCAGAGCTGCAGCAGCCACAGGCAAGACATGGCATCGCTAAGCCCCAAAGGGCTTGTGCTGCCCCCTCTCTTCAACATAAACCAAATGGAAAGGGATGGGGGTCAGACGACAAACCAGGAGGGGAGGTGAAGCAGGTCTGGAATGATGTTCGGCTCTGGCTCACTTCCCAGCCCGCCGCTCCTCCTGGCGCTTGGTGAGGATGTATTTGAAGAACTCATACACAGACCAGGCGATCGCCGTTGAGGGCATCTGATAAATGACTCTTGCCTGGACCCCTCTGAAGTAGGCTGTCACGCCGCCCACTTGGTACACCGTCCTGAAGGCATTGGCCATGCCTGTGATGTGTCCGCTGATGTTGGAGCTCAAGGCCAGGGACTCCTGGGTGTTTAGCAGTGTTTTGCAAACGTCCAAAGGCGTAGTAGCAGCGGCAGCAACAGCCCCCGCGCAGGCTCCGGAGACCACGTGGGAGCCTGGGTTGTACTGTCTGTGGGGGTTTAGCTGCTCCTGCAAGAACTCATAGGTCATGAAGTGAATGGCTTGGAAGGGGATGTTCATGGTGAGCTGGGTGGTGTAGCTGCGGTAGAAAGCTCCAGCCCCTTCATTGCGCCACACAGCCCGCACACAGTCCGTCACACGCTGGTAAGGTGAGTTGTACATCTGCATCCTCTGTTTGACCACTTGGGACGGAGGGTGGCAGCCAGCAGCAGCAGCCAGGACCCAGGTGTGGAGGGGAAGAGGAGAGAGAAAGGGTAAGTGTGAAGCCAGGCTTCCTGCGAGCGCCCAGAGCTTAGTCATGCTGGCTTAAGAGCTAATGATGGACAACTCAGACCAGCAGTGCCCTGCATGTCCCCAGGAAGGACTGCAGCCATTTAGATCTCCCAAGGCATCACTGTAATACACACACATCACCACCTGCAAACCCCATAGCTGCCACAGCCCCACGGAACATCCCCATACTCAGGCACTTAATACTCCAGATCCACCCTCGCTCCCAAGCGACTGACATTTCCCCACCCACCGCTGCAGAGTTACCACGCAGTCAGAACCCCCTCTGCATGTACTATTTTCTAGACAGGTCTTGATCTGGATGAGCTTGTCCCTCCCCAGCCACGCCCACTGCGGCCCAGAATAACCACAGCATGTCGCAGAGCCCAACAGCCAGGAATTGTTAGCGGCCACTGCCAAAAAAGCCACTTCAAGGGAAGAACCAAAGGCCAACCCCCCTGTGACACATCCAGAGCAGGGCAGGGGAGCCCAGGGTGCAGCCTGCTGCTGTCCTGCCTCCCTCTATTTCAATATGACCACAAGGAGCTAAAAATGATGCAACTACAAACTATTACAGTCGTGATAACAAGATGAGCTCCAGGGAAGGAATGAGCCTTGCTGGTCCCAGATCAGCTGGAGCTGGGACTGCCACGAGCCCTCCAGTTTAAAGAGGAAAAAATACATTAATGACTGCTCTTTCCTTGTTATTCCTCCTCCTCCCACCACATTAACAGACATTAATAAAAAAGTCTCTCTGCCTTTTTCATACTTATCAGGCTCAAGAAAATCAGTATCTTCTGGACATTCCACAACCCAAGATCTTCTTTTTTCCTGGGTTCTCTAGCATGCTTTTTGTACCCCATTCTTTCCATTTCCTTCTTGCACACAAGCCCAGAATTATAACTCCTCTTCCCAAGATCTCACCACAGCAAAGCCCAGTTTCCACACACTCAGAATGACCTCAGCAGTATGGATCACACCTCTCTTGCCACCTCTCCCGCTCCAGGTAACTGTTCCCAGTCAAACCTGTGGGCCAAAGGCTGGTGCTCTCCCAGCTCCTCATAAGCTGGGGTTTGCTTCACTCCCCAGAATTAATCTCTTCTACCTGTCCCCTCCATGATAGGCAGTCACTGGGCTCCCTAAACAGAGCTGCAACCACTGGGCCCCACAGGATCCTGCAGTCGAGCACTGAGGAGATTACCCTTTGTGCCACAAAGGGACCCGAGCGGCCTAGGCGGACCCCGCTCCTCCCCTCCCTGGCAGGCCAGGACCATCGTTACCTTCAGCAGGGTTCATGGCTGCATCGTGGAGCAACGTTGCTACACACCCGGCTGCACCTGCAAAACAAGAACTGCCACATGTAGCCAGGGGAGGCGAGGGACCCCGGGGCTCCACCACAGCCCCGAGTCCCACGCCAAGGCACAGGAGGAGGCATCTGCAAGTGGGCAAGATCCAAAGGTGGCCTCCATCTTCCCTCCAAGAGGTGGGCTGGTCCTCAGTGGTTCCCACCCAGAGAGAGACCAAGAAAGGGAGAGAGAGGATTGTGACAGGCTGACAAGTCCGCGGGCTGACCAGGACTCACTCAGGCCCATCGTGTGGGGCACTGGCCACTGCCACCACCTGGCAGGGGCCCAGAGGATGTCAAGTGTCCCTGTGCCCCATGGAGAAGGAGAAACCTGACAGCACTTTGCTGCGCTCTGCCGAGGGCGGGAGGTGCCCTGTTCCCTCCTTGGCCCCTCGCTTTCCCCACCACAGCAGCTCCTCGAGGCAAGTAACAGGCACCACAGCAAGACCGACTTCGAAACCACACGGTGCTCCCAGGGCGAGCTCCAGCACCACCGACCCACGGGGCAGTGGCCGGTCCTGACTCCTCTGCGTGCAGCTCCTGTCCACCAACATCCTCCCGAGCCAGGGCCACCAACCTGCTGCAAGTCGGACACCTGGGAGCGGCTCCAGCAGGCACAGGACTGGTGCTTCCCCCCGCCCGGCACCACGCAGCTGGCGAGAGCACGGGGCTTCGGGACACCCGTGGCACCCCAGTCCCGCGGCCAGGCGGGACCAGCGCCAAACCCCCTACGGACAGAACTCGGCCTCTCTCCACCCCGCTCCCCAGCCCAGCGTGGCGGGGGACGGCCCCCGGCCCCCGTGAGCAGTACCGTTGGCCACATGGCTATTGCCCCCCGCGTGGATAACGTCGCTCAGCGTCTTTTTTAACTTTTCATAGCAGGCGAAGTAGAGGGCGTGGGCCGGGCCTGCGCCGGTGGCCGTGATGTTCATGCCCCGCATGGGCCGCCAGACACCCTCGGTGCGGGCGATGCGCCACAGGGCCTCCAGCACGTTCCGGTAGCGGGCGGCGGGCTCCGGCCGCAGGCTCTGCATCCGCGTCTGCAACACACGGCCCGGGCGGGCGGCCCGTCACCCCCGCGGGGCCCGGCCGGGACAAACCCCCCCCCCCCGCCCTTCCCGGTAAGGCCACGGTTTGCTCCCGCCGCGTCCCCGCCCCGCTCCCCGCGGCCCGGGCCCGCCGCCGCTGCCGGCACCTTGACGCAGTCGACGGGGTACATCACGCAGTGCTCCATGACGCCCGCCACGGCGCCCGCCAGCATGTGCGTGGAGACCGCGGCGCCCTGCGGCAGCGCCTCGTAGTCGGGGGCGGGCGGAGAGCGCGGCTCAGGGCCCCGCGCCGCCTCGGGCCCCTCCGGGCCGGCACCGGGCCCCGGCCCCGCCTCCGCGCCCCCCCGCCGCGCCCAGCCCGCGCCGCCGCCCATCAGCAGCAGCAGGACGCGGCCCGACTCCGCGCTGCCCCGCGCGCCGGGGCCCGCGCCCGCCCCCAGCTCCATGGCGCCGCCGCCGCCCGGGCCCCGCGCCGCTCCGCTCCGCTCCCCCCCGGCTCTGGCCCCGCCCCGCCGCACCCATTGGCCGCCGCCGCCCGTCGCCCGCCCCCGTCGCGGGCCCACTGGCTCGGCCCGACGCCCACCACCCCCGCGCGCCGCGCTCATTGGTCGCTGCCGCCGCGACTCGGAAGCCGCCACTGGCCGGCCGCTGCCTCCGGCGCTCTCGGACGCGCCGCCCGTTGGCTCCCGGGACTCACCGCCCCGCCGTCCCGTGCAGTCCATTGGGTGTCTCAACTTCGCGCCCCGCCCCACCGGGCAGCCCATTGGGCGAAGAACCTGCGACCTTTGGTCTGCCCGCGGTTCCTCTCCGCAGGGCCATAGAGCCACCATTGGCCACCTCTCCCGCCACTCCGGATCTCGGCGCGTGTTATTTATTTTGGAGCCCCGGATTGGCTGGGCGCTGGCGGTGACGGCCCACGGCGAGCGGGTCGCGCCCCAGCCCGAGCTGCGATAGGACGCGCGGGAGAAAGTCTCCTGGTGACGTAGCCCGGCGAAGGTCGGACGCAGGAGCAAGGGCCAAGCAAGACGCGGCCCCCGGCCGGCTGGGGACGCCGCCTCGCCCCGTCCGATTGGTCACGGGCCCGCATGGGCGTGGCTCCGCCGGGGGGCGGTGGGCCCGATTGGGCTGCGCGGCAGCGGAGGGCGGGGCGCCGCCCGGCCGGGCTCGGCGGCGGAGGCCCCTATTGGCCGCGGCGGGGGCACCTGGTGACGTGGCCGTCGGTGCCGGTGCCGGGTGCCGGCAGCGGGGCGATGCGCGGGCGGGCGGCGGCGAGCGCACATGGCCAGGTGAGCGGGGCCGGCCCGGGGGGCCGTGGCCGGCCCGGGCCCGGTGCTGAGCTCTGGCCTCTGCCCGCAGGATCGGCGTTTCCTGCCCGCCGTGGCGCTCGGCGGGACCGTGCCCGTGCCCGCGGCAGCGCCCGGCGGCGCTGGGGCTTGGCCTCGCCGTGGGACTGCTGCTGCTGCTGGCGGCTGCCGCTCCTCGCCGCTGGGCCGCGCCGCACCGCGCTGCCCGAAGCGACGAGAGGTGAGCGGGGACAGGGCTGCCGGGGCCGGGGCTCGCCGTTGCCCGGCTGTGCTGAGACGCCCTGTTCGCCCCCTCTCCGGGCCCCAGGTACCTGGCGCGGGTGGAGGACCTGTCGGCCACTGACACGGAGGACTCGGCCCTCAGTTACGGAGTAGTCATCGACTGCGGGAGCAGCGGGTCCCGGGTCTTCGTCTACTTCTGGCCCCCGCACAACGGGAACCCCCACGACCTGCTGGATATCAAGCAGATGAGGGACCGGAGCAGCCGCCCTGTCGTCAAGAAAATTAAACCAGGTCGGTGCCAGCCCTCTCCACTCTCAGCTCGGAGGTCACGGCATGGGTACGGCCCTACCTGCCGTGGGGCTGACTGGTTCACACCTCCCTCCCCTGGGCAGGCATCTCCGTGGCGGCAGCAGCCCCGCAGCGAGCCACGCCGTACCTACGCCCTCTGCTTCAGTTCGCAGCAGCCCACGTCCCGGCTCAGAAGCATAAGGAAACTCCGCTGTACATCCTGTGCACGGCAGGTATGCGGCTGCTGCCCGAGAGGTGAGTTCATTGGCAGTTGTCCAGGGAGAGCCAGGGACCTGCTGGGATCCCTCAGCCACAAGAAGGGGGAAGGGAACAACCTTGTCCTGAGCCTTCTGGGGGAACTGGGAATCCTGGGGGAGATCTGGGAAATGGCGCATCACTTGGGGTGAGCAGTGAGGGTGCAGAAGGAAGGTTTGAGCACATGAGGAGGGAGGTGAGAAGAGACACTTTGAACTGAAGTCTCAAACGAATAGATGTAGTTTCTCATCTCCAAAGCACGCTGGGTGCAGAGCAGGGCTTGTGGGCTGGATATGGGCTGTGTTACAGGGGGATCCTGGTGTCTCTTGCACTCCCATGAAGGAGTGTTGCTGGTGAAGGTCCCTTAGCATCTGTCTCTCTGCTGCACCCTCGCAGGCAGCAAGCTGCAATCCTGGAGGACCTGGTGAGAAACGTGCCCCTGGAGTTTGATTTCCTCTTCTCCAAATCACATGCAGAAGTGATTTCAGGGAAACAGGAAGGTAGGAGCTGCCACAAAACACTGCTTCGTTCCCTTTAGTGTGTTGCTGTAATGACCCTTTCTGTCTTGTACAGGGGTCTATGCTTGGATTGGCATCAACTTTGTCCTGGGTCGGTTTGATCATGAGGATGGTGAGTTTAACTGCTTGCTGGGTGGCTGGGAGGGTCTTAGCAGAGCCCCGCTGGAGCTCGTCTTGGTGGTGGAACTCAGAGCAGGCTCTGGGGCGTGCAGCATCTGTCCCTCTGGCCAGGCAGTGCCTGAACCCAGCTGTGTGTGTGAAACTCTCCTGGACCTGGCGGGGCATCTGCCTCAATTGCAGGAACAAGTCCCTGTGTGAGGGGGCCACCTGCAGCGTTTTGGGAGAAGAACCAGGGAGAGAGGGTTTGTAGCAGCATTCCTATAGTGGCTTCCAGTGGTGGATGCTTTGGGGGAACTTAAAAAGCTGGGGGGCAGCCAGCCTCAAGTGCCAGGACCTGCTGCCCCACAGGCGATCCCCAGGGCTGCTTGCAGGGGTGGAGGAGCCCCACGAAGCTGCTGCAGGGGGTAATGGTGGAGGGGAGGAGATGGTGCCCCAGGCCCTGCCCCTCGCTAACGTGCTGCTGTGGGTTGCAGAAGAGGATGCGGTGGTCACTGTAGCACTGGGGAACCAGGGGGAGTCCCTGGTTCGTAAACGAACAGTTGGGATCCTGGACATGGGGGGCGCCTCCCTGCAGATCGCCTATGAAGTGCCCGACTCTGGAGCTTTCTCCTCCCCGCAGCAGGTGTGTATCTGGCCGGCTGGCCCTGAGAGCAGCCCCTGACTTCCCTGGGTTGTTGCTCATCACAGACCTCTCTGCATCCCCAGCAGGAAGCTGCCAAGAGCTTGCTGGCAGAATTCAACCTGGGCTGTGACGTGCAGCATGCTGGCCACGTGTACCGTGTCTATGTCAACACCTTCCTGGGCTTCGGGGGCAATTTTGCCCGGCAGCGCTACGAAGAGCTTGTGCTGAACCAGACCCATGTGTACAACCGGTATTGCTGCCTTGCCTAGCGGTGCCCGTGCTGGGGCATTGCAAAATGGGGTGCTGGTTCCTTCACGCCGCCCTCTCCTCGTTGGATTTGCCCCAAGAGCTGTTCATGGTGATAACAGCTCTCACAGCCACGCTGGCAGTAGCGGATGCCCAGGCTGGCACAGGGTGCACAGGCTTTGCCCTTCCCAGAGCCCAGAGGACATTATCCGTGCCACAGCTCCCTGCCTTCTTCCTCCTCCTCCCCTCACAGCAGGCTGCGAGAAGGCCTCCTGGTGGCTTTTGGCTTCTCTTGCTCTGACTTTTCCTCCTTCTCCAGCAACAACTCACTCAGCACATCTTTCCATCGCATCCCCACCTCGAGCTCTCTGTCTCTTGTTTCCCTTTCCCAGAGCACTACGTGAAGCTGTCGCCAGAGGCGGAGAGGCTTGCTGCCCAGGTACTCTTGTGCCAGGAGCAAACCCTGCCTCCAGATCCCTGGGGGCTGCCCAGGGGTGTGGATCCCTGTGAGCTGGGTGGCGTGGGCCATGCCTTGTTGCACCCTGCAGTTGCTATGGGCACATGGCCGTGGGTTAGTGTGACAGATCTGGTGCATTTGGCTTTGGCAGGAAGTGGCGGGGGGGCACCAGCACTGCGGGGTACAAGGGGACACAGACTAGTCTGGTGTGGGGGGTATTCGGATGCGGGGCAGTGTTAGACTAAGCTTTTTGGGGGTGGTACACGACCCACTGTACAACTGCCTTTCTTTCCTTGCCTGTTTTCCAGCCTGCACAGCCAGCAGACAGGGTTGAGCCCTGAGATGCCCTTCCTGGACCCCTGCTTGCCTGTGGGGCTGGAGGACACAGTGGCCAGGGGTGGCCAAACCCTGTATGTGCGGGGACGAGGGGACTGGCCAGCCTGCGCAGAGCTGCTGCAGCCCCTCCTGGATGGGCCCAACAGCAGCCAGGCCTCTCTGCTGGGGGCCTACAAAGCCCCCATCGACTTTGACAACAGTGAATTTTATGGCTTCTCTGAATTTTTCTACTGCACTGAGGACGTGCTGCGCCTGGGGGGGCAATACAGTGCCCCCACATTCACCTCTGCTGCCCAGGTGCGTGCTGCTGTTCCTGGGGCCGTGAGGGAGTAGGGGCTGGTTCTCCACTGACTTCTCCTTCCCTCAGGAGTACTGCAGCCAGCGATGGGAGGTGCTGACCCAGCGGTTCCGTGGTGGCCTCTACTCATCACATGCCGACCAGCACCGGCTGAAGTAAGTGGCTTTGCAGGGCAGTGCCACGGTCAGACCTCTTGGGGGGCTCTTGCTGGGGTGAAGGACCACGGTGCAGGTGGCAGCACCTGGCTGATGTTCCTGCAGGTATCAGTGCTTCAAATCAGCCTGGATGTACCAAGTCCTTCACCAGGGCTTCCGCTTCCCCCTGGACTACCCCAGCTTGCGCACGGCCCAGCTGGTGTATGACCGGGAGGTGCAGTGGACACTGGGCGCCATCCTCTACAAGACGCGGTTTCTGCCACTCAGGTACCATCAGCTGGCTGATGGCATCACTCAGGGATGGGTGGTTGGGGAAGAGCAAGGTTACCACACTGGGTGAGGGCTCTGCCACCCTGGCAAGGGGAGCAGCGGTGTGGGACCCTGCTACTACTCTGTGGCATCCTGCAGCCTGTTCTGACTCTCCTCTCTGCAGGGATCTCCGGCCGGAGAGCGTCCGGCAAGCACACACCTCCTGGCTGCGCCTCTCTTTTGTCTACAACCACTATCTCTTCTTTGCCTGCATCCTGGTCGTAGTGCTGGCCATTGTCCTCTACCTCCTGCGGCTGCGCCGCATCCACCGCCGGCAGCTGCGCGCAGCCCAGCTCAGCCTGCCCTGGCTGGACAAGGTGGTGGTGCCACCAGGCCAGGGAAATGGGCCATGATGCCGGTGGTACCCACTGTCCAGTTGCACCAGCAGAACCAGGACTGGCTGACAGCCTGGGCTCCGAGGGCTTGGACTCTTTCTTGAAGATCATCTCAACTCTGTGCTCCATCATCTCCACATCAGAACCAGAACTGCTGGGCCAAGGCACCTACAGCCACCAGAGCTTTCCTCTCTGCCTCACCCCAGTCCTAATCTTTGCATTCCTTGGCCTTCAGCCTCCATCTCGCTACACGGTGTAGAGCAAAGTCCTCTGCTGCCAGTGGGCTCAAGGCTGCAGCCCTGGAAGGTCCCTCAGATAAACGGGACACTATCACCTAAGCAGCCAACCCAGGGCTGTGGCCTCAAGCACTGAGCCACCCCATGACTCAGACACTGGTTTGCAGAGCAAGCTGGTGAGGTGCTGTGGCTCATCACCCAGGGTGGCCTTTCTGCAGTCCCGTATGAGCCCACAGGCTAGAGAACAGCAGTCGCTGGCAAAGTTACTGCAGGAGCCAGGTGAGCCGTGAGCTGCTCTCCCAGCCTGGCCCCTCAGAATGTTCCTTCAGAGGTGTCCTGCTCTTTGCCATGTCTTCTCCCAGGACAATCCTCCTGTGGTCCTCGCCAATGCCCCAGGCTCAGCACTGAGGGCTCAGGGACTCATTCCTAAGGCACCACCAAAGTGGGCTGCATTTCATTTTGTACATTCCCTTCTGGGCACATGTGCCCTGTAGTGTCCCACACGTTAATTGGGCACTAGCACCAGGACCAGTGGTTCTCTGTGAATGCAGGCTGGGCCTGGCTTTGGAGAAACCACCTCACTCCAGCCCAGCACCCTGCCGCAGGGCAGCTCAGGGCTGCGGCTGCACACGCAGGCACAAGCCTCCTCCCTGGGGCTGGAGCCCCTGATGACCTAATGAAGTTTTGTCACCTTTTACTTGAACTCAGCTGTTCTCATTCCTGCAGCAATAAACAAACCCCTTGAGCCATCCAACACTGGTCTTGTTTTCTAGCAAGCATGTCCCCAGCTGTGACAGCTCCTAGGTGGTGGTGTGACTAGGGGCCAGCACACATCTTCACAGTGTTGCTTTGTGCTGCTGTGGTGGGACATGCTGCTGCCACCCTGTGACCCTGGTCCCACAGGGTGAGTGCACAGCTGGCATCAAGAATAAAACTTCCCATGCATGACTGTGCTGTGAACCTCCTGCTCAACAGCTGAGGATCCCAGCCTTGTTCTCATGATGCGAGAGCAGGTTTGGGGTGAAGGGAAGAAGTCTGAATAAAGCCAAGACTGTTCCTCAGCTTCAAAGCAGCAAGTGACTCTGCCTCCAGCATCACTTACTAGAAAAAGGATTTATTTCCACAACACAAATCTAACAAACACAGACAAATATATACTGATAAATTATCTCATAAATAAAGGGAAATCTGAACCCTTGCACCCTACTCGGTTCTTCGCAGAACCTGGACAGAGGGGTGGGGGAGTTGAGGGGAGCTAGACACTACTGCAGCACCCTCACTGCAGAGGCAGGAGGAGACACAGCAGCACTTTACCTCCCTCCAGCAGGCTGCCAAACAGCAGAACCCCTGCCCTGCACCCCAGCACCTCCCTCATCACACCCACGTGCTCCTCCAGGGTCAGCCCTCCCTTCCCACACCTACAGACAGAATCCGTGTCTTAGCCAAGACCACCCTCACTGCAGGAGACTGACCATACAACAGAGGAGGATTACAGGCTCCTGTCTTCTCACATACAAGGGCAGCTGGTGCCTGAAATGACCAGGGATATGGCAACTAGTTGGGCGGTTTGGGCTACGAGCAGTGGTTTTACTCAGGGGCTAGGGCTGAATGCACTGGAGGGAGCAGGGCGAGCACTCCAGGGACAGGATCCACTGGCACTATGCACAGAGCCCTCTTGGGACGGTGCTCAGTGTCAGTGACTGCAGCACAGTGCCAGATGAGAGGATCTTTCCCTGGTAGTATGGCTGCTCCCAGGGCTGGGATTACCAGGCCCTTGTCCCAGGCAGGGGTGCTGCCTGCTATGCTCAGGGGCACAGGCATCATTGGTCCAGGTTGCAGTGCTCAGGGTGTCCTGGGGCAGCGGGTCCAGCCTCTGTCCCAGCACCTCTGGGGGCTGCCTGGTACAGGAGGATAGAGGCTGGAACAGCAGCAGGAGCTGGGGGAGGGAGAAAGGAGGAGAAGTTAGTACCAAACTGCAACCACGAGCGAGCTTCCACAGAAACCCAGTGAACCACAGACTCAGGTGGAAGTGCCTGGTTTGCTCAGGTCCAGTGCAGCACCAGCAGCCCTACATCGAGACCAGCTCACCACAGCCACAATGCACAGAGGCCAAAGCATCTCCCACCCACCAAGGACCAGGCTGCAGCTCCCTCCCCAGCCACACACAGGCAGGCAAGTGGGGACACCTCTGCCACCCTAGCCCTCTGCCCACTCACGGTGAGGATTTTGAGGGGGGTCTCCATTCAGGTGCCAGCTCCCAGGGACTGCTCACTCCCAGAGGAAGCGCACGTACCAGACGGTCTCGTTCTTCAGCTGCGGCCCGAAGAGGGGGTTGGCCTGGGCCAGAATGGCGATGAGCCAGCTGCAAAGGGACCCAACCCGCTGTCAGCCCTGGTAGCATGGGGGCAGGGACCAGGATCCCGGGGTACTGCTGCCTCAAGAGGCCGGCAGAGGGACCTGCTGTCCCAGGAGGGAGGCAGTCCACAGCCCCGGGGCTGTCCCGTTCTTCCACGGGTGGGAGGCTGAGCAGCTGCCACCAGGCCCGATAAAGCCACATGGAGGATGGGGGAGGTGGGGAGCGGTACTAGGCCCTGGTTCTCGGTACTCACAAGAGGTAGCAGCATACGGCGGTCGTGATCAGCATCGTGATGATGACCCTGCGGAGAAACCGGCGTCAGAACGGCGAGGCCCGATCCCAGACCCCCGCCCCCAGTATCCCTCCGAGGTCCTCACTCACCCGCGGTTTGGCCCCTTGGGCACGAACCAGGGGGCGGCGATGCCCACGAGGCCCCAGAATGCGGAGAAGAGGACGAGCGGCAGCGCGAAGCTGTGGGCGGTCATGGCCGCTCCGCACCGACACACCGACCGACCGCGGCCGCAGCGGACGCCGCTCTGCCCACTGCCGTGTGCGGCAGCCAATCCCCGGGCGGAGCGCGCCGCGCAGGCGGCATTGGCGCCTCCCATTGGCGGAGACGCGAGGCCGAGCGTACGCCGGGCGGCCGCCAGGGGGCGCCAAAAGGAGCCGCC
Source organism: Nesoenas mayeri (assembly GCF_963082525.1). Taxonomy (NCBI): domain Eukaryota; kingdom Metazoa; phylum Chordata; class Aves; order Columbiformes; family Columbidae; genus Nesoenas; species Nesoenas mayeri. Next base: position 24,797,084 of record NC_137551.1, on the reverse strand, counting down.
CGCCCTCCCCTCCCGTCCCCGCCGCGGCTCGGCCCGGCGCCCCCGCCCGCGGCAGCAGCTCCCGCCGGGGCTCCCGCACCCCTCCTCACCTCGCTCCGGAAAGGACGCACCCAGCCAGACACCAGCCGCTCCGTAAAAACTCCTTTATGTTACAAAGTTCTCACGCCCGCCGCCTTCCACGTGCGCACAGCCCTGCCTGGCGCACAACCCCCCTGCACCCGGGGCGGGGGGGTCTCTGCCGCCTCGGGCCCGTGGCACAGCTCCTCCAGGAGGGCTCCTCTCCCTCCAGCCGGTTACTTGGGGACGTGCCGGAGCTCGCTCATGAGCCAGAGTGCCATGCTGAGCAGAGCCAGGGAGCCCGACTGGTGCGTGGCAGCCAGAGGCGTCGGGACGTACATCAGCAGGGTGCTGATGCCCAGGCCCACCTGCCGAGGAGGGAGAAGGGGTGAGAGCTGCTGTGGATGCAGCGTTGGTACAGCCTCAGCACAGAGCATGATGTGGAAAAGGAAACGCCCAGGGCTGCAGCCAGACTTCCCACCCTCAAATTTACTGCATGCAGTACAGTACCTGCATGCAAGCCACAGCCAGCAAGGAAGTCACTGCCATCCTGGTCCTGCGAGGGAGGGGGACCTTCCGTGAGAAGAGGTACAGTGCTGTGACAGCTGTGACTGAGGCGATTCCCTACAGAAGGGAAGAGAAGCGACCACCCTTTGAAAAAAATTGGAAGGAAATGGGTGCAGTAGCCTTTGGCTGCACCTTCCATGCAGTAAAAGAAATTCTGTCAGCAAAATTTAGCTGTAGAAATGCGTTACCGGCCGTGACCAGATCCTGGAGTTCCCATGTCCACCAGGTTAACAACCCCGAAATTTAACTAAAGTGAGAGTTCCATTCTTTTCTCCCAATTAATGCTGTACTTTCCAATAGCTTTTCCTCATTTTTTCACATCATTAGGGATTATTTCTGGCCTCTCCCCCTTCCACCTTGACAACTAAAGGTGAGAGATGTCATGATCTCATTTTTACCACTCAGCTGTAGTTCACCGTCATAATTTTGCTGTGCAGGTCACCCCAGGTGACTCCTCTTTTAAGTCACTTAAACTTTCTTTTCAGTCTTAGTGATGGTTTAGTCCACAGCAGTGCCAGCAGTGGTATTTAATACCTGGATTGCTCTAATTGGCTGAGATACTTTCACTGGGTGCTACTGGGATAAAGCAGGTTTAGCAGTGCTGTGGAAGAAGCTTCAGTATCGGGATTTCCAAGTTTTATTTCACACGACTTTCCCAGACATTTCAGTAGCAAGGGCTACCCTGGTCTGTAGTTCGGGACGGAAAAGGAGACACAAAGAAACAAAGTTTGTGACTTGTGCAGGAGGAAGATGTCCTTAAGGAAGGAGACCACACTGAAAATAAATCAGAATGCTAAACTTCCTCTTTCTGCAGAAGGAATTTGGTAACGTGCTCTCAGGACCTTTGGACACCCTGGATATCACTCAAGTTGACAGAACCACAGCCCAAAGAGGACAGCTTGGAACAGGAGGCAACCTAGACGCAGCACAGACATGGCAGGAAGACGGCACTTACCAGGATCCTGTGATCAAACTGCACGGTTGTAGGATTCTCAAAGATATTTCTCAGTGCGGGGGAGAAGGCCAGGAGATCATCCGGGATCCAGCGCTCCCCCATTTTGGGGAAGGAATTGTACACAAGGCCAGCATCCAGCCCTGCCACAAAGGCACCTGCAGTGCAGGAGCAGAAAATGAGATTTCCAGAGTAGGCACAGGCAGTGCTCCATATTGCACAGCTCTGACCCAAGACCTTGGCTTCATCCCAAATTTCTTTCAGAAACATCAACAGAGATCACACAGCAACAGGCAGGCTGGAGGGAGCATGTCCACCTGCTCAGGAACAACCAGAGAGGAGGTTCTTGACTCTCATCTCCCTGAAAGCAATGAAGTTTTCTCAGATAACATGATGGAGTCGCTCACAGTCCTCGCCAGACCAGAAGGAAAACAAGGAAGAGAAGAACAAGCTGCAGAATGAGATGGCAGTAAGAAACACTCTTACCTGAAAGAGCAGTAAGAAAAATGAGAGCTGTAGTGCCATGAGCAAATTGCCTCAAGCGAAGGAGCTGACGGGTCGCAGGTAACTGTAAAATAAATTAAAAAAAAAAAAAAATAAAAAAAAAAAATCAAGGCATTTCCAGTGCTGTTTGCAGCAGGTAAGAAAAGCGTTCGCTGAACATATGGGCAAAGGGGCTGGCCTGTGTTTTACAGGAGGAATCTAGAGACCAGCACACAGCGCAGCCATGCCTCAGTGGTTCTTCAAAACAACTAATCAAGTCAAGCCCTGTGCAGAAAGTGAAGTGGCTGCTGGACGGTTACTGGCACAAACCCTTTAGCCCAGCCAGGCACACCTCTGCCTGAGCGTGTGCGAACTCTGAGACTGATCACTTTTGAGTGGAACTGCATTAGTCAAAGGAAGTGTCCCACAGCTGAGAGGTTTACAGAAAGGGTATTTTGTAATGCAGAAATACATCAGAATCAGGAACAGAGACTAAAATGGAGCCACCATCACCTTTCACACCCCTTCCTCACCCTTCACATCACACCCCCAACCCTCTCAATTGCCACAACCCCACATTTTTGACTCCTGACACACCGTACCTCGTGTCGTGGAAGCAGCAGCGACAGCCCTGTCCACAGGCTGGCAGAGTACAGAACCAGCGCGGAACCCAGATGTGCTGCGAGACGGTACTGACTGACCCGAGGGATGTCGTAAGAGTCTGGCTTCTCTTCCAGCCCGCTCTTCACCATGTACCACCCCAGCAGCCCCTGACGGAACAGGAGGGGTTAGAGCTAGGCAGGGCAGCAGTAGCTGCTTAAATCAGATAAACATTAGGGGCAAGGGGCATCTTGTTTCCTCCACCTTCAACCAGCTACCAGCACTGACATACCCCCAAGCTTTCCCAAATCCTACTGTTCCAACTACGCTCAATCAGCAGACGTTCACAAGAGATGCTGCTGCTAATCCCTGCAGCTACAGAGCTCGCTCACCTGGAAGCAGACCAGCCCGCAGAGTGCAAGAACACAGCCCTTCATGGGGCGGCTGAGCCAGCCTTTTCGCCAGAAGTAGGCAGCAGGTAGAATATAGGCCAGACCCACAACACGGCCCCACATACGGTGCGAATACTCCATGTACCAAATGAACTTGAACTCTGTCAGTGTCATGTCATGATTCAGGCTGTTGAACACAGTAAAACAAAGAACAGCTACATGCGATAGGGCAGACCTATTTCCCACAACAAGAGATCACCTTCCCCAGAGAAAAGAACTGACAGCGAAGGAGTCGCCATCACACTTCATGTGCCTTCCCAGTGGTACGAGACATCATCTCCCTCCCTGCAAGAGTCCCCTGTGTTGCTCAGCTCCAGGAGAGCTGCTCCCAGCCCGCGCTCCTTCCACTCTTGCACACTCACATTTTAAACTCTGGGAACTGCTGGTACTTCTGGAACTCAGCTTCCCACTCCTGCTGCGTCCTGGGGGGCTTCATCTCTTTCACCAGGTGCCAGTCAACCATAGAAAGGCCTGATTCTGTCAGCCTGGGAGCAGAGAGAAACATTAGTGGGCACAATTCACTCCGCCGGTAACGCAGCTGAGCTGAAATGAGAGCTCTTGGCTGCATCAGCCAACACTGAAACTCATAGTTAGAAACAGAACGGAGATCAGTGATTCTGAGTGACCAGGGGACCCAAAACGGCACCCCCGGCCCCGCCCCGCGACGCGCCGGCAGCAGGGGCGGGCACGGGACGGTCCCGCAGGCGCCCTCGGGTGGGTCCCGGGAGGCCGCAGGGACCGGCGGGGTCAGCTGCGTCCGCACGGCCCCGACCCGAACCCCTCCAGCGGGGCGGGCGCGGCCGCGGGGCGCGAGCCGGTGCCGGCGGGACCGGGTGCCGCTCACCTGGTGACACCGCCCAGCACCACGGCACCGGCCACGGCGCCGCTGCAGGCCAGGAGCCATCGCCCCACGGCGGGCGGGGTGGCGGGCGGGGGCGCCCCTTGCAGTAGCCGGCGCGGAAGGCAGCGGTGCGGCGGGAGGCCGACCGGTCCCGGTGACGGTCCCAGTTCCGGTTCCGGTTCCCGCCGCCCCCGGGTCGCACCAGCACCGCGCGCGGGCAGCAGGAGCCGGGCGCCGCCACGCGCCGCACGCAGCATCCCGAGTGACCTCGGAAGTGGCGCGCGCCGCCGGAAGCAGGGCGAGCACTTCCGGAAAACCTGAGCGTCACCATGACAATCCCCGGCACGTGACCCAGAGCCAGCAGCGGCCCCCTCGCGCCGCCAGCGCAGGTGAGGACGCGCGCGAGGCGGGGGCGGGGCCCGGGCGGTGGCAGGGGCGGGGCCGCGGCGCCGGGTGGGGCGGGGCTTCCGCCGCGGCGCTCGAGCCAAGGCGCGCCGGCTCGCGCACCCACCCTCCGCCCTCCTGCGCACGCCCTCGCGCCCGCGGGCGGTGCGGGCCCGGGCCGCGAGGGGGCGAGGCCGGAAGCGGGAGCGAGGGGGCGGGCCCTGGGGCGGAAGTGGGGCGGTGCGGCGGCCGGCGGCGGTGCGGGGCCGGGCCGGGCCGGGCTGGGCGGCCGCCATGGGGCGGGCCGGGCTAACGGCGCCGCTCCCGCCCAGGCATGGACGATGGCTTCCTCATGGAGGTGTGCGTGGACTCGGTGGAGTCTGCCGTCAACGCGGAGCGCGGAGGTGAGGCCCGGGGGACGCCGGGGAGGGGGCGGCGGCGGGGCCGGTTCTGACGCGGCTCTCCGCAGGTGCCGGCCGGATCGAGCTGTGCGCGGGGCTGGTGGAAGGAGGGACCACCCCCAGCATGGGTGAGTGCGTGAGCCCCCCCGGGGGCAAGCGCAGCCTTCCGACCCCCAGCTCCCTCCTCCGTGCCCCGTTCCCCTCCCCGCCCGGTGTCCGGAGCTGCCGCAGCCGGTGCTGAGCGGCGCCCCCCGCCCGCAGGGCTGCTGCAGGTGGTGAAGCAATGCGTGCGGGTCCCGGTGTTCGTGATGATCCGGCCCCGCGGAGGAGATTTTCTGTACTCGGACCGCGAGGTGGAGGTGATGAAGGCCGATATCCGCCTGGCCAAGCTGCACGGCGCCGACGGGCTGGTGTTCGGGGCCCTCACCGAGGATGGGCGCATCGACACCGAGCTCTGCACCGCGTTGCTGGGTAAGAGCGCCCCTGGCCAGAACCGCCGTGCTGGCGCCGGCGCTGTGATGGGGTCGGAGCTCAGTGCTGCTCGGTCTGGTGCTGTAGGAAGAACCGCGCAGGGTGCCTTGGTCTGCGCGTCTGGTCCGTGGCCTTGCCGTCTCTCTCCACCTGCGCCGCTTCCACGTGTTGTCATACCTGTGAGACATTAAGTAGTTAGGAAGCTTTGCAGACCGAGGGCCACAGCCCAAGGCCACCTGGGACATAACAAACAGGGCTGAAGAAGGAGGGAGGATTAGGTGACCTGCTTTGGGGGCATCTGTGTATGTTGGATTCTCTCCCTTCTTTGTTTTCTTTGCCCTTTGTTCTTTCGCTTACATCCCTGCTACTGGTGTCGAGGATGTTTCTCTTCCGGACTCTCACCTTGTGGGTAGCTGTCAACTCATCTTCATTTTTTCCTGTAACACACTCAGTGAGAAAAGGTAATGAGATAGAAAGCTGCAAAAGGTCACTGAAACTGCAGCAGGAAGTTGTTAGTCCAGACCCTTAACATATAAAGATAATTTACTTCCACGTGTTTTCTGTGAGCTACAGCCAAAGCTAAAGAGGGTTGAGCCTTTCCCTGGTGATGTGGTGCTGAGGTTCTCATATGAATGTGCTGTAGGGAGTGCAGCAAAAGAGAGGGCTCTTGTCAGGATTTGCCTCCACTAAGGCAATGAGATGTTGTGCTGGAGCCACTGTTTCTGGGGCAGCAGGCAGTTAGTTATTTATTTCTATGAAAATAAATCCTTTACCCAGTAAATAGAGTTCAACTGGGGAAGTTTGCTTTGGTCTCAGATGGAGGAGAAATTATAGGTAGTGAAAAAATTGCGACAATCAACTGTCTTGCTGTCAAAGAGCGCTGGTCCTGTCCATTCCCCAGGTAGATGAGACCACTTCTCTGGTTCCTTCCTGCAGAGAAAGACATCTCTGCTAGGAAAGAGAGTTCTACATGATGCAGATGAGAAGGGGGGATTTGATGTTACTCATAGAAACAAAAGGTTTGTTGCTTCCTCAAAGGGCAGCTGAACTCTTCCTCGCCAAAGAGGAACAGCTGCACTGTTCCCAGCAAGTACTGGGAGTCTTCTGAGCTCCCCAGGAATGCCCTGAGAACCCTTTGTCCTTTTGTACCTCATGTGCTTTTGTGGTTGTAGCACAAGGAACTCTCTGTTCCAGCCCTGACTGACCATATGTTTCTATTGCAGCCGTGTGCCGTCCCCTGCCAGTCACATTTCATCGAGGTGAGTTACGGGGGGCAGCAGCCCTGGCAGGGATGAGTCTCTGCCCTGCTGCTAGGGGGCAGTGGGGCTGGGAGGGGGCTGAGCCAAATGCACCGTGGTGGTTCTTTGGAGGGAGAAAAGCTCTGCCTGCTGTGTAACAGCCAGCTGTGGCTGTGCTGTTGCCCCAGGAGGGAAAAGGTCTAGGGGCTCCAGGTTGGGGGACTGTGTCACTGTCCAGTGTGGGGAGGAGGTGTCGAAGGAGCTGAGCACGGTGGCTCTGCCACTGCTGCAAGGGGGGCATTATAGTCAGGAGCTGTGGCTCCCCACGGGGGTGTCCAGCTGTGACAAGGACCCTTCCTGTCATCTCCTGAGCTGGCTGGGGCACAGGGCTTGAGCACAATGAGCTGAATGATTTCTGAGCTGTTCTATTAGTGAGGTGAACTGCGAACTGGCTGATGGAAAGAAGCCAGAGAGTCTTGGTCAATGGGGCAGAGTCCAGTTGGAGGCCTGGATCTGGTGGAGTGTCTCAAGGGTCAGTACTGGGGCCTGTATTATTCAATATATTCATCAACGATTTGGACAAGGAAATAGAGTGTACTATCAGCAAGTTTGCTGATGACATGAAGCTGGGAAGAGTGGCTGACACGCCAGAAGGTTGTGCTGCCATCCAGAGAGACCTGGACAGGCTGGAGAGTTGGGCGGGGAAAAATTTAATTACATATAACAAGGGCAAGTGTAGAGTCTTGCATCTGGGCAGGAACAAGCCCAGGTTCCAGTATAAGTTGGGGAATGACTTATTAGAGAGCAGCACAGGGGAAAGGGACCTGGGGAACCTGGTGGACAGCAGGATGACCATGAGCCAGCACTGTGCCCTTGTGGCCAGGAAGGCCAATGGCATCCTGGGGTGTATTAGAAGGGGGGTGGTTAGTAGGTCGAGAGAGGTTCTCCTGCCCCTCTACTCTGCCCTGGTGAGACCACATCTGGAATACTGTGTCCAGTTCTGGCCCCTCAGTTCAGGAAGGACAGGGAACTGCTGGAGAGAGTCCCGCGCAGAGCCACGAAGATGACAAAGGGAGTGGAGCATCTCCCTTATGAGGAAAGGCTGAGGGAGCTGGGGCTTTTTAGCTTGGAGGAGACTGAGGGGTGACCTCATTAATGTTTACAAATCTATAAAGGGCGAGTGTCACAAGGATGGAGCCAGGCTCTTCTCAGTGACAACCAGTGGTAGGACAAGAGGTAATGGGTTCAAACTGGAACACAAGAGGTTCCACTTAAATTTGAGCAGAAACTTCTCAGTGAGGGTATCACAACACGGGAACAGGCTGGCCAGGGGGGTTGTGGAGTCTCCTTCTCTGCGGACATTCGAAACCCACCTGGACACCTTCCTGTGTAACCTCATCTGGGTGTTCCTGCTCCAGCAGGGGGATTGGACTAGGTGATCTTTTGAGGTCCCTTCCAATCCCTGACATTCTGTGATTCTGCGATCTTTCAGCCTTTGACATGGTACACGACCCTGTGGTGGCACTGGAGACCCTGATTTCTCTGGGGTTTGAGCGGGTCTTGACCAGTGGCTGCGACAGCTCAGCGCTGGAAGGATTGTCCTTAATTAAGAGGCTTGCGGAGCAGGTGAGTGTTCCCTGTGCTCCCCTGGGTTATCACAGCTGCTCCCTGGGCATTGCCTGGAGGCAGCTCCTTAGTGGTGGTCCGCATTTCAATAAGGGAAGCACTTCTGTCAAGGAGCACTCTTCTTCTTTTCTGTCTTGGCCTTAATCTGTGTTCCCAAGTCCACGTGGGCTGGACCCTGAAGTCTTCCATGGCAGAGACTGGTTGGGTGGTTGTTGCTCGCAGCCAGGAGGAGGGCGGTAAGAGCTGGTGTCAGCAGCTGGTGTGATCAGCCCACGCAAACAGCAACGTGAGGTCCCTGCTGCGATCTCTCAGTTCCTGTTAGGAAAATGCAACAGAGGTACCTGAGAGGCGGCCAGGTGGGATAGAGAGGGAGGAGGGAACAGTGACAAGTTGTCTTAGCTGGAACTGTCAAGTCTTTTCCACTTTTCCTTGTAAAACATGAGTAGTACCAAAAAATGGGTGAGAGTACACAAGTCGTAAGCCATGGAGATGTGAGCTTACTGAAGGCACTGCATGCAAGGCTTTGTTGCCGCCCAACAACTGCATGTGCAGATGTAGCACTGAGCAATGTCACTAACGTGTTATTCTTTTTTCAGGCAAAGGGCAGAATCGTGGTGGTGCCAGGTAATATATATTTTTTTTCCATAGGTAACAGGTCCTGTCGTCCCCAGCCTCCTGCTGCCCCATCTCTCGCACTGGGATGTGCTGTCTGATCCAGCTTTTTGAGCCAGGTCCCCAGGAGGAGGAGCTGCTGCCCTGGTGCAAGTAAAGGCCATGCAGCTGGGGATGGCAGAGCCCTGTGGTTGCTGCTTGCTGGCGGATTTAGGGGCAGCTCTTGATCTGTGGGAGAACATGAGCCGAGGCTTCTTCTGTCTGTTTGCACACGCCTGGATCTCTGTTGTCCCTAGGGCTGTATTTTCCCCTCTGTGTAGATGGTGCTTGTCCCTTAGGGTGTCAGTCCTGGGGTGATGTCAAGGCTGGGACTGTGCGATCTGCACTGTGTGTGACTTTGGGATTGTTCCCACCAGGGGGTGGCATCACAGAGCGCAACCTGCAGAGGATTCTGGAAGGCTCCGCTGCTTCTGAGTTTCACTGCTCTGCTCGCTCAGCCCGCGACTCGGGAATGAAGTTCAGGTAATGGATTCTTTATTTTTATTTTTCTTTTAATGTTGTTTTTTTTAGCAAAACTGTACAACAGAAAAGCTGGATTAATGTGAACATGAGTTTGTAGAACGTGCATAAATTCAAAACCGCTTTCTGGGAGCTATTTGTGCTTTTATGGTTGGGATTGTCATGCCTGGCTCTGTGTTCTGCAGCCTACAAATCCAGCGGTGCTCATCTGGACATGAGCTCCGTGCCTAGCTGGATCCTTGAGGCGTTTCTTCTGGTACTGATGCGCTAGGGCTTGTGAGTGCATGTGTTGACACTCAGGAAGGCAGGTTCTGGTGTAGTTGCCTTAGACCTTCAACACTGGGGTGTGCAGGGTTTGGGAGGCCAGTGGGATGTTCCTCTGAGGAATGAGTGAAGAATGACTTACGTTAGTCCACAGGTCTGCACTAGGTTTCCATTGCTGCTTTTGTTTATTGCCTTCTTTCTGTTACTGTCTCGTCTTTGGTCTGGGTGGCACCAGCAGCTTCTCTGACCACTCCCGAGGGCTGGCGAGGTGGTAGGTTTTCTACCTTACTCGTCTGTATCACCTGCGTATAGTAACCAGTCGTTTTCCTGACAGAAATCCGAACATCACTATGGGAGCGTCCTTCTCCGCCCCTGAATACTCCATAAAGGTGGCAGATGTGGCCAAAGTGAGGACCCTGAACGCGATTGCAAAGAACATTCTGTAGTGGAAGGCACCGTGCTGGGACGAGCACTGACGCTCCAGGGTCTTCCCTGCCACATGGACAGATGGATACTGCTTCCTTCCTCAGGCTGTAGAGGATGTGAACTAGGTGACGAAGCCTGACATCTTTTCCCTTGGCTTCCCCTGAATCACCAGTCCCTGGCCTGGAAACTTATGTTGGCCATTTTAAATAAAAGGACTCATTCCCAGATGTTGCAGCAACAACTGTTGGGCAGTATTTGGGAGAAAGGGAGCTGAACAAGTTGGGGGATTGAATTGTGTAGCACTGCATGTGATTGTCAAATAAACACTGCAGCTACCCCCTCTTGCTGTGCTTTTTAAAATTTATTTTTGTTTTACAGATAAGACACTGATCAGTATTGCATAGCTCAGTACAGTGTGTTTTGGTGTCAGTTCGAGATGTTAAGTGTGAACAGAGAAGTTCAGATGGGCTCATCCATGTGACAGGAGGCAGTTTGCACAGGAGGCATGAACACTGCCAAAGAACAAAGTAACAGCAAATAAGCATTGGGCTAAATATATGATTTGAACCCTCACGTCAGGAGAGGTGGGTCTGAGAGGGAACAGCCAGGCTTGCACTGAATTAGGCCCCTGCTGCACCAGAGGAGAAGACAATCACACCCAGAGTGCCAGGGAGGGAAATGCCACAGCTGGAAAACGAGGCCTGCCATGGTCAGCCAGTGGGACAGCCGAGGATTAGCAATACGGCAGCTGCAAGGTAGAAGCACATTGGTATGTAGAAGTGATGAACACATCAAGTTCTAACGGGAAGGAGCTTCTGACTGCCTGACTGGTGCGGTGAGCGGGTTGTGAGGCATCCTGGGCTGTGGGGGGCAAGTACTTGGGTGGGATGGGCATACGGTGAGATTCCTTGGGGAGGACAAGGTGCTTTTTCTCAGGGATTTTCCAGGTGCTTTTCCTAACATGTTTCACAAACCATCTGCTTGTTCTCCAGACAGTGCTTGGGGCAATGTGCTAGTTGGGTTATTGCTAATGAGTCAGAATTTAAGCATTAGACTCATTTTGGTTACCCTGCAAAATACTCAGTGGCAGATCTGAATGGTGCCAAAGTGTTCCATTGAAAGAGCAGAGACCTGAAGTTAAAGTACCTTTATTCTTGCTGCCTGCTTTTGTCTAAAAGATCCACAAAGCTGAAGAGAATCCTGCTGACAGCAGAGATAGCAAACTTCTTAAGAAATAAAAAAAACCCGAAGTTCACATTTGTGTGCTCATCTTGGCAATACCCTACAGCCTGTGAGGGTGTACAGGAAAATGTAATATTTGACAAGGTGGCAGCACCTTCTGTCACCTTAAACAGAATCAAGTGATTGAAAGCCTATAGCCAAGACTAATGATCTATTTTCAGCTCAAAGGGTACATCCACCTTTTCACATGGAACCATCAGAGGTATCAGTGTCTCCCAAAACGCACCTCAGGAATTTATGTGATAGCTCTCATCATAGGTGGTGGGAAGGAAACAGCTGCTCAGTGCTGCTGTCAGAACCTGCTTCAGCACTGACAGATGTGGAGGCTGTAGGAAGGACCCAAACTCAGAAGAAGAAATTCTTTAATTTGTGATTATGGTCAGTATAGTTTAGAATACTTGATTGAAGAGTTCATGACTTATATAGTGATATTGCATGAGTCATGATGATTAAGGTAACAGTAACTCAATTACCATTAATATTCTGCTGACACAGCCCCCACAGCATCATAAACACAGAGTTTGGTTCTTTCATTGTGAGAGGTTTTTTTTTTTTTTTTTTTAAAAAGAGGGAAGGAAAAAAATACTTGAACTCACGTGGGATTACAGCATGATGAGGCAAAGAAACCAACCCTTCAGAAACAGAGATAAACAGCGAGCACTGGACTAATTTGTAGATTGCTTTGCAGAAGCCTCTGTTCTGGACCAGACCCCCTGTGAGATAAGCATGAAGCAAAGCCTAATTTTGAAAACTGAAGCTATAAGATGGTGGACAACAGATGGGTGAAGGCAGGGGAGCCACAGGGAAATGGTGTGGTACTGTGGGCCAAACCCTTTCAATTAGCTTTGGTCCCAGTGAACATTTTCTGGACACAGTAATGAAGGAGGCTTTATGGAAGGAGCTGAAGGATGGTGAGGTGGCTTTGTGGGTTTTTAGGACAAGTATGCCCCAGGTATGAGGGTGGCGAAAGTGGAGGTGTGCTTGTTTTGAACATTAAAGAGGGCTGGCATCCTGTGCTGCACAAAGCACTTCAGCTCTGAATGAGAGACCAAAGATGGGCTGTCACATGGACTGAAAACCAAGACAAGCAATGGGGCAGGGCATTAAATAGGAAAATGTCACAAGCAAGAGCTCCCCTTGGCAGCAGCGCTGCAGGTGAGTGCAGGCAAGGCCAGCGGACGCCCGTGCCAGCGAGCAGAAAGAAGAATTACATCAAGGCTGTGGATGGAGGAGGGCTGAGGGAGGGACTGCTCATTTGCTTATTTCTTATCCGTTGTATGCGATTGCAACTCTAAGTAGTGTATTGATTCCAGCCTGGAGGATGTAGCACTAGGGGTAGCTTCATTTACAAAAACAAGTGGATTTAATCACGCAAGCTCATAATAATTAACCAATGAGCTGGACATTGAACCTTCCTCTGCTATTGATGGTAAGGATTTTTTTCCTGAGCTATTACTCATTGTATCACCCTTGACTTCTGAGCCACCTACTATCTCCATGAACCATGAGACAGCAGAATCCTCACAGTTGCCCAACCTTCCCCTTTTACCTGCTGCTCCACAAGAGCATGCATGATCAAACAAATTCAGTTCTGGCCTTAAAGTAGCACCATCCCTACCTGCCCCCATACCTCCATCTTTCTGAGCAGCAGGGTGATGTGACAGTCACCCTTCTTGAGAATGGTCCTCTGGCTGTCTCAGTTGCCTTAGCATGAAGATTCAAAGTCTCTTTTGGGTTTTGTGGTCAGCCAGCTGCCATAACATGCAGACAACCCAGAGATGTGGGAAAGGGAGAAGCAAAAGGAAGAGCAGGGCAAGTCTACAGGCTCTGCAGGCCAGAAGAAGTTGGTATAAAGAACCTCAATCCTGGGGACTTGGAAGGATCCCTGCAGCATGTGGTCAGGTCAGCTGCCAGATGCTGCGAGTCCCCAAGCCTGGAGCACTGCTGGTGTCCTGGGCCTCATGGCTGGGTGGTACATGATAAAAAGGTTGCTGTCTTCTTTGTCTCCCGAGGGACCAGTCTTTGCTGGACTTTTTTGCAGCGTTCAGCAGGTTTGTTCTGGCAGGAAAGATCTGTTGCACCAAAGTTGTCTTTGGTGGGTCCATATGAACTTGTCTTGGTCGGTGTGCACCGGTGAAGGCTGTGGTTTCTGAGCGATGGCTGTGGTGTCCTGCAGTGACACTGAGAGTGGCTTCCCTGCATCTCCCCTTTCATCTCTTTGTTGGGCCTTCCTCTCCTCCCTTCCCCAGAGCCCACGCTGTTTCCAAAGCCCTTTTGGTCACTGCTTTGGTCTGTGGTGTTGTGCAAGAGTACCAAGTTAACAATTAACTGTGTGTCATCAGGGATTTTGTCCCAACACCACTTGAGGGTGTGTGGGGACTTTTATCCCAAGCATCCACCCAGCGCTCACACAGCCAGGCAGAGCGAGAGGAAGGAGCTGCTGTCTCTTCTCACCTGAGCCATGTCGGCAGCCCTGGAGGAGTTCTGCGGCTCCGTCTTTTGGGTGAGTGGCTACATTGCCCCCATTGCCTGTTCTTGGGGTAGGATGCTCAGTGGAAGAGGTGGGCAGGACATCCCAAGGCTCATGGTGTGTTCAGCCGGTGAGACCCAACTGCCCATAGTCAGCTGAGGTTCAGTACTTCTCCAGGGCTGCCACACACTGAGCAGTGTGCATGGCCCGGGTGGTATGTATGAGACGATCATGTAAATGACAGTTCCCTGAGTGAGCCCTGTCCTGTTTTGCTCCTGCAGTCCAGCTGGGAACATGGGACACCCTGCACGGACCTCTTGGGGAATTAATGATTTGGGTGCAGCTGCTGCAGCCGGCTTGGATGCAGCAAGGGGTGTTTGTGGGATGGCCCTCCCAGGTTCAGGCAGATAGATGGGTAGGGGGGCATCACCTGGGACCTTGGATGAACACTGAGATGCTCAGCCAGGAAGGTGAGTGTTGAGGAGGAGCATGCAATGGGGTAGAACAGAGTGGGCAGGAGCTACGGGAGTGCTGACTCTTGTGCTGTGAGCCAGATGAGAGTCGAGCCATCCAAGTGATTTGGCTGTCTGTCCTTACTGTCCCCAGAATGACTCCTTCCTCGCTCGTCCAGATGCCGACCTGCCTGTGTGCTTCCAGCAAACTGTGCTGGTCTGGATCCCCCTTGGCTTCATCTGGATTTTGGGACCATGGCAGCTTCTGCCCATGTGCAAATCCAGAGTCAAGAAATCCTCTATGACCAAACTGTACATCATCAAACAGGTAGAGTGGGGCTGAGGGGCACAGAGGGCAGGCTGGAGCAGCTTTGGATGGAGAGGTGGTGATTGGAAAACCTCTGGGCTGGAGTCAGGTGTGGGATGGAGAGATGAGAAGTGTAGGAGAAAATGAGCAATGGGTGAGGGCATCATCTGGGACAGAAATGTAAAGAGGAGCTCAGCACAAAGCGTATTTGGGATCGAGAGGATAACAGGGCTGGGATGCACTGGGAGGGAGGGCTGAGGTGTGTACTGGGGCCTCTCATCTTGCGGGCTGTTATCCACTGAGATTAAAATGACTGCTGCGCTCCTGTGGGAGGACCCTAGAAAGCTCTTCTGGGCCAGGTTTGGGTTGGAAAGGGTGTTACTGTGTACAGGGCACAGTGCTTTTATGTCGGACTGTGTTGTCTCCCCGTGGGTCCCTGTGCCCACAATGGGCTGGGTCTCCCCTCATGGCTGCTCCTCCCCCCCGCAGGTGCTGGCTACCTTGCTGTTGCTGACGGCAGTGGCAGAGTTGGCCCTGACGTTTGTGGAGCACACAGAACAGGAGCTACTGCCAGCTGTCAAGTACACAAACCCCAGCCTGTACATCATCACCTGGGTAAGGGATCAGCCAGGAAATGTGCTGGGTGTCACCAAAGAGACAGGGTGTGAGACCGCGGGGCCAAGCAGCAGAAAACTTCCCACAGCACAGAGATGGGCGGGAAGCCATGTCCACGAGGGATGCGTAGCCTGGAGGGTGGATTGTGACTAACTCTGACCACTTGTGGGTGGTGCACAAGGGTGAGAGGTTGAGGGCACGTGTCTGGTTGAACAGTGCTCTGCACTTTTATCTTTACAGCTGAGATAGGTACTGTGCAGTGAGTGCAGCTGAGCTTTCTGGCAGAAGCCTTAGTACCAGCAGTTTGGGTTTCACGGGACTGATCACACAGAGTGAACATCAGACTATAGTTTGCTGCTCTGATGTCTCGCAGCTTCTCGCAGCTGCTCGGTTTTGTGTAAGGAGTCGAGAAGTGCCACAGGGCACCCAGCTGAGGACATCGGGGCTATTAACTTGATGGAAATTGCATATATCTCATATAAGACATGGAATATTCTAACAGTCTTAACAAAGCCATAGTGCTCAAGAGCTACACTTAAGAGCAAAAGTAACACCCCCATTTGCCATCCTTTGTATTTTGTCATGTCATTTGGTTTCATGTGCAAAGTTCACATGACATTATCAACCAATGGGATTGCCCAGAAAGGCTACACTGCTGGGTCTCTGGTCTGGCTTTAATTCCAGGTCTGGAGGCAAAGATGCAGGAGACAGGGTGTGACTCCTCACAGCTGGGCATATCTGAGAATCTGGGATGAGAACAACTGAAAAGTGTCAGGATGACTACTGCTGTAGTGTCAGGGTGTCTTTAGCCCTTGCTTTTCCTATAAGGAGCCTGACTTTATGTCTTCCTGAAATAAACCTTTGGCCGGTGCAATTCCAAATCTTATGTAGGGTTGACAGTGACCTCAGGCACTGGGAGCTCAGTGTCTTCAAGGCAGAGAATCCCAGCAGATCCTATGTGCTGGCATCCCGGGACATGCGCTCCCTCAGCATGTTTAGAGCCCAGACCTAGTCCCGCAGCCCTGCCTGAACCTCTGACTGATTCTCCTCCCCCCAGCTCCTGCTCCTGCTGATCCATGAAGCACGACGCTTCTGCTTGCGCAGAGACTCAGGGATCCTTTTCTGCTTCTGGGTACTGTCCCTGCTCTGCGGGGTATTGCCGTTCCAGTCACTCGTCCGGAGAGCCCTGCAGGTTGGGTTTGTGCTTCCCTGTGGTCTTATCTTCCCAAAGAATGTCCCTTCAGACTTCATATCCTGACAAGCTCTCAGTGGTATCACCAAGGTCCCAGCTGCCCTTGGGACCTTGGAGAACCACAAGAGACCTGAGAAGGAATGGTCCTTTGGATTCATCCTGCGCCTTTGGGGAGGCATAAGCTCTCCAGTACCAATTTCTCCCCTTAGGGACTTATGGGAGGAGGTCAGGGACATGCAGGGAGGGGTGGTGAAGGGAAGCTGAGCCAGGACCCAGAGCAAGTTTCACACTGCCATGTTGCGCTCAGCCATGTTCACTGTCCTGGAGGTGGATATCGTCTCTGAGGACCAAGCGGCCTTGAGACAAGCCCCAACTCACCTTGGCCTCTCCATTCCTACAGGCACCAATCTCTGACATGCCACGGTTTGTCCTTTTCTTCATCTCCTATGGGCTCCAGTTGCTGCTCTTCCTTGTCTCGGGCTTCTCAGACGTTGCCCCAGAAACAAAGGAAATCACAAAGCAGGTGCGAGGTCCATGCAGGAGTGGGCTTGGGGTGCCACATCCCAGCTGGTGTTGCATGGGGCAGGGTGGGCTCCATTCAGAAGCTCTTCCTAGGCCCTGTGGGACGGCAGGTCTGGGGACTTCAGCAAGAGGCACAGGGAGAGCTGGAGCCTGCAGCCTGGGGCATCTGCATGTGTGACCAAGGGCAGCTGCTTCTGGCTGTGAGATGGGGTTTCTGGGGCTGGAGATGGCGTGGTTTGAAACATCTGGTGTTCCTTAATGGCTGGGGGTGCTGAGTCAACTCTCGTCAACACCATCCCTCAGCATCAATGATCTCTTTCTACCCGCTTCGCATTCTACCCTAGAACCCAGAGGTGACAGCCTCCTTCCTGAGCTCCATCACCTTCGGATGGTACACCAGGTGAGCTGGGCTCTGCGGGAGGTCGGGCTGGTGAATGTGGGGGTGCTTTAGGGCGGAGCCAGTGCTGTTTCGAGGAGCCTGCAGGACAGGCTGCTTGGAGTTAGTTGAGAGAGGCATCACATTCAGAGCAGTCTGTGAAGCCTGAGCTCAGGGCCAGGCTGGCCGTAAGGGCTCTGCATTTGCAGCAAGAACTCTCCCTTGGGTATAGTGCGAGAGACTTGCTGAGGGGAGGTTTCTCTGCCCCACAGCGTGGTTTTCAAGGGCTACCGCAAGCCTTTGGAGATAGAGGATATCTGGGAATTGAAAAGTGAACAAAAGACACAAGCTATATACACCACTTTGGAGAAGAACATGAAGACTGCAGTGAGGAAGGCCCAAGCAGAAATGGAAAAACGGAAACGCAAGAAAAGACACCGGGAACGTGACCCAGACCATGGGAACAACCTGAGCAAGGCCCAGAGCCAAGACATTCTCATGCTGGTAAATCCCTTCCCACTCCTGGTCTTGCATGGGACCGAGAGATCAAGGTCCAGCTTTGGGCAGTGGGGTCACCTCACCTCCCTGCAGCCCCCTTGGCTGAGCTTTCCCCTCTTCAATTCTGCAAGGCCATGGGCAAGGAAGGGGGAACCCATAACAAAGTCTTCCCTGGCCTTGGCAGATCCCCCGTATTTTGAGAGACCAAGAAAGTCTCCATCTTTATGCCCTACAGAAGGACAGGAACCACCCTCAATTCTGGAGTACAAGCAGCTCCCTTATGTCTTTGTCTTCCCTTCACCCCGATACTTCCCAGCAATGAGGTCAGAGTGAGCATCACTATGATCACTTCTAGCCTCAGATTCTGCCTGGGGCACCTGATTTCTGGCCTGAGGGTTTCAGGCTGATCAGGGGGTTGCAACAGCTGTCTTTGGCACATCTGCACAAGAGAAGTGTTAGTGTTGGGGGGCATATGACATGAGCAGAGATCAGTGAGAGGGAACATGACAGGAGGTATTGCTAAGGCTTCATTCAGGATACCTCACCTGGAGGCTGTGGCACTGCACAGGAAGTGTCCTTCCAGGTGCAAGGAGACTGTACAACAAGCTCCTTTACTTCTGTGTGGGCTTCCCTCTAGGAGGAGAAGCAGCCAAAGAAGAAGAAGAAGAAGAAGGACAAAGGGGACTCCAGGCCTCACAAGGATTACCCCAGGGGCTGGTTAATAAAAACCCTGTGCAAGACTTTTTGGAAGAACCTCCTGGTATCTGTGGCTATCAAGCTGGTGCATGATGCACTTGTGTTTGTCAGCCCCCAGCTGCTGAAGTGAGTCCTTCTCTGTCCCTATCTCCATTCTGGCTTTGCTCCCAGTCCCACAACCTCCTTATGTGCAGTGCATCCAACCCAGCTCCATCTGTGTACCTCTTCCAGCCCCACACCCTGGGGACTTTTTGTGTCCTCACCAAAGACATGAGAATATGTCGGGTTACAGTTTAATGAAAAACTGATCCGAGCTGGCTGCCAGCTTTTATGGGTGATATCTTGCTCCCTGCTCCGTCCATGGAGACAGTCCTGGCTCTTCTCTGGGCCCCTTTATGAGTCAGTCTAGCTCAACCCAGCAGGACCTGCCCCACTTGTTTTGCAGAGCTGCACAGTCTCTGTGCATGGTCTGTTCACAAATGACCCATTGCTGAATGTCCCTGGGGCAGGGGTCTCCAGCGTGCTGAAGTGTCAACCCACCTGTCTGGGCAGGGTCTCTGTCACTCTCCTTGTGAGGATGCTCTCCCTGCCTTGGTTTGGAGCATCCTGCTGGGGCCTGTCTCAATAGGGTGGGGGTCTCATGGGCTGCTCTGCCCTCCAGGCTGCTGATCGCCTTTGTGTCAGACGAGGAGTCCTTTGCCTGGCAGGGCTATGTGTACGCCATCCTGCTCTTCCTGACGGCAGTGATCCAGTCCCTCTGCCTGCAGCAGTACTTCAGCTTGTGCTTTGTCCTTGGCATAAATGTGCGTGCCAGTCTCATCGCTGCCATCTACAAGAAGGTTGGTATAGCCCTGTCATCACACCCATCGACTTCCTCCAAGCTGGGCTGGTAATACTGGCATTCACTGCCTGCCCCATCAACCTGGGGTGACTTTCCTTTTCTTCTCAGGAAGGCATGGGGCGAGCCTAGCTTGTGGGACACTCACCCAGCCCTGGGGACACTGCGGGTGCTAGTTCTGCCTGGGACCTGGGTGCTGCAGCTGTGTGTTTGACAGCTACCAGGGGCCACGGGAGGCTTCTCTTCTGAGCAGTGAAACACCCAGGGCAGCTGCTGCTGGGATTCCTGCACGGGGTTATGTTTCTTTGCCCCCAGCATCCAGTGGCTCCTGGTGTGCAGACAGTGATAGCAGCACCTGTGGCTGGCAGAGAGGCACCAGCAGCAAACCCAGGAGCAGTTTTAGCCTGGCCTGATAATTCCCTGCTCTGCGCCATGCTGCTGGCAGCCAGGCTGCTCCCAGACCAGCATACGGTGACTTGTGCTTTTCTTCTCCAGGCTCTGACCATGTCCAGTGCCACTCGCAAGGAGTCCACAGTGGGAGAGACTGTGAATCTGATGTCAGCTGATGCCCAGAGGTTCATGGACATGGCCAACTTTGTTCACCAGCTGTGGTCATCACCCTTGCAAATTATCCTGGCCATTTTCTTCCTCTGGGGAGAGCTGGGCCCCTCTGTCCTGGCTGGCATTGCCATCATGGTACTGCTCATCCCCATAAATGCGTTACTGGTTGCCAAGTCCAAAAACGTCCAGGTCAGTGGTGGAGCTCACCCTTCCCTTCCCTGTGACAGCCCAGGTGTATTTCCAAGCGTGAGCTGCTGTGTAGGTGACCTCTGGCTCTTCTGTTTGTAGGTGAGGAACATGAAGAACAAGGATGAACGTATGAAAATAATGAGTGAAATCCTCAGTGGAATAAAGGTAAACAGTGGAGTGGAGACAATGCTGAGCAGCTCCTGCATCCCTCTTCTTACTGCACCCTACCTAGAAGCAGTGCACTTATATAACCATACAGCACCAGTGTTACAGTCTTACTTGGAGCCCCTGTGTGTGGCGTAGCCACACCTCAGCCTCTGCAGTTGCCTTGGCTTCCTCACCTTTTTAAAGCTGTCTGCGGAGAAGCTCTGGGTACCTGGACCAAGACTTGGGAGCCAAGAGAGGGTTTTCTGGATGGCCATGGTGGTGAGCAGGTTGCCATGATGGTAGAGGAGCTGGCGGTGACTTGTAAACTGAGGATGAGAGAGTGGGAATGCTTTGGGGAAGTGCTCTGAGCTAGAGGGCAGGACAGGAGAGGGGAGATGCAGTGGATAAGCAGGTTTCCTGAGCAAGTCAGGAGCTGGTGATGGAGGTGCTGACCACTGACAAGAGCTGAGCGTGGAGGTGGACATTCCCATGAGGCCAGCACCCACTCACCATGCTCATTCCACAGATCCTGAAACTTTTTGCCTGGGAGCCTTCATTTGAGAAGCGAGTCAATGATATCCGGGCACGCGAGCTCAAGGACTTGGCAAACTTCAGCTACCTGCAGGCAGTCTCTGTCTTCGTGTTCACGTGTGCCCCGTTCCTGGTGAGCACCAGTGGGTCTGGGCAGGACTGTGCCATCCTCGGAGCTGGGGTTGGGCTGTGTCCAAGGGGGTGGGATGGTCCTGGCTGCTGGCAGGAGAGCTATGGTTGGGAAGGAGTCCCATCAGAGTGGTGAGATGGGGCCTGGAGAAGGGAATCAGTAGGGGAACAGGTCCCAAGCAGAAAGGCACTGCTGAGGCCTTAGGGGACCATGAGGAGCTGGGCTGCACACAATCAGGCTGATAGTGACTTTTCCTGCTATCTGTCCTAGGTCTCCTTGGCCAGCTTTGCTGTCTACGTGCTGGTGGATGAGAATAACATTTTGGATGCACAGAAGGCCTTTACTGCCATCTCCCTTTTCAATGTGCTGCGCTTCCCCATGGCCATGTTTCCCATGGTCCTCTCTTCCACGGTGCAGGTCAGTCCTCACGTAGGGCAGGGGGTGACAAGGGATCTCATAACACCTCTGCCCAAACCAGCACATAGGGCTCAGGTGTCTGATGGACCTTGGTTTTGGACACCCAGGGATGAGTGCACAGGTCTCTGCTGGACCTGGGGTGAGACAGGACTCACATACATGACACAGGCTTTGGGCTCAGAGTTTGGGGCTGGTGCTTGAGTGGGGGCTGTGTGCATAGGGGGTCTGCTTATGGGGCTCCTGCCAGCCCACCCAGCTGCACCCCATGCCCACATGCCATCCTTGCTCTGCAATGGTAGACAAAAGTGTCGACAGTGAGGCTGGAGCGCTATCTGGGTGGAGAAGACCTGGACACCTCAGCTATCCACCACAACCCCATTGCAGGTAGGTGAACCTCCAGGTTAGTCCCTGTGGGTCACAGGCTGGCCCAGTTCTGGGCTTTCCCAGCCCTGAGTGACATCTCTCTGTGGACAGGCAGCGCTGTGCGTTTCTCAGAGGCCACCTTTGCCTGGGAGCAGGACGGCAATGCTGCGATAAGAAAGTGAGTGGTCTGCACCATGTTGGGGGCAGATGAGTGATGTTAGTTGGGGACAGCAGTCACGTCTCCCAGTGCTGCCAGAGGCGAGTGCCCCAAAGATGCTGCTCCCCAGCATGAAGGAGCTGGGGAGGGTGACCTAGCAGTGCTGCTTTCTCAGCCCTCATGTATTTGCAGCATCACCCTGGACATTGCGCCTGGGAGCCTGGTGGCCGTGGTGGGGGCTGTGGGCTCAGGCAAATCTTCGCTGGTGTCAGCCATGCTTGGGGAGATGGAGAATATCAAGGGACACATCAACATCCAGGTAAGAGGAGCAGCTGGCATGGGGGGCTATGGGGCTACCTGGGAGCTCAGCGGGGTGGCAGCAGGGCAGGACTGATCCTGGAGTGGTGGATCAGGGCAAAGACAAACTGCAGGAGATGACAGTGTTCTTATGTCTCCCTTTCCAGGGCTCACTGGCCTATGTGCCCCAGCAGGCCTGGATCCAGAATGCCACACTGAAAGACAACATCCTTTTTGGGTCAGAACTGGATGAAGCCAGGTATCAGCAGGTCATCAAGGCATGTGCTCTCCTTCCAGACCTGGAACTGCTGCCTGGAGGTGACCAAACAGAGATCGGAGAGAAGGTATCAGCCACAGGCACTAAGGGTTTCCTATAGCATGACCTTTCTGCACCTACAACACAGGATAGAGCTGTTGTCCTGTGCCAGTCCAGGGCCCACAGAGGTCTCTTCCCTTCCAGGGCATTAACCTGAGTGGTGGCCAGAAGCAGCGAGTCAGCCTGGCCCGGGCAGTGTACAACAATGCAGACATCTACGTCCTGGATGACCCCCTGTCTGCCGTGGATGCTCACGTCGGCAAGTATCTCTTCGAGCATGTGCTGGGACCAAAAGGGCTGCTGCGAAACAAGGTGAGCACCCATGCCCTCCTCCCCACCACCCAGCCAGGCAGGAGTGACACTGGCATGGTGTTGACTATCCAGGGAAGGCTGAGGTTGTTTGCTTGGGGCAAAGAGGGTTCTGTGGCTTTCACGTGGGGCTGCAGCAGGCAGAAGAGGCTTCATAGGCCCCAGAGGGGTGCCCTGTGTCCTCATAGCCAGGCATTGATAGGCAGAGGTCCCCAAGTAGGAGACAGAGAGCCTGCAGACCCATGGCTGGGGGGCAAGGGGTGCTCTGATGCTCACTACCCTGCAACCACTTTGTTGCAGACGCGGATCTTGGTGACGCACAGTATCAGTTTCCTGCCTCAGGTCGATAACATCGTGGTGCTGGTGGCAGGAGCAGTGTCTGAGCATGGCTCCTACAGCACGCTGCTTGCAAAGAGGGGGGCCTTTGCCCAGTTCCTGAACTTGTATGGCAGCCAGGAGGAGGATGCTTCAGAGAAAAATACCACAGGTACTGGGAACACAAGGGGGCTGCGACAGTTGGAGGGGCCATGTGTGTGTCTTGGGGTGCTAAAAACCCCAAGACCTGACCCAACACTCTGACCTGGCTCCATCTAGCCCAGGTGCCAGTGGTGGCCACTGTGAATCCTTCCCAGCTTCTGAAAATCAGCAGCACAAGGACTTTCTGCCTAAGATTTGCATCCGGGCATTGTGTTGAACTGCCAGAGAAGGACCTGTCTAATAGTTTTACTCCCTTTTAAGTTTACTGTTGTTTATGGGTCCCATAATGTTATGTAGCAACAGGGTCCATACCTTAGTGATGCTGGGGTGTGGAAGATCCTTTGGTTTATTCTAAACATACTGTTGGAAAACATTTAATCTTTATCATGTCCCTCAGTGCTATGGGGAGGAGTGGTGTCAGATCAGGTGGATGCTCACCCTGCCTGGGCTCAGCCCAGTTGTTCAGCTTAAGCCTGGCTATTCCCAGTCCATTCCCACAGGACCCATCTCCACTGGCTCAGAGGGATGTTCCCAACCTGGAATGACTTGATCTACCAGATCTTGCACCTTCTAAACCAGGACAAATCTCTGGCTGTAGTCCCACTGATGGTACCAGGATAAGTTCCAGTGATCACAAGTGGCATTCCCCAGGGCGGGGTACTGGGGCCAGTTCTGTTTAATCTCTTTATCAATTTTCTGAGTGAGGGGGTTGAGTACACCCTTAGTAAGTTTGCATACAACACCAAGTTGGATGGGAGTGTTGATCTGCTGGAGGGCAGGATGGCCATACAGAGGGATCTGAACCAGCTGGATCGATGGGCTGTGGCCAATTGTATGAGGTTTAATGAGGCCAAGTGCCGGGTCCTGCACTTGGGTCACAACAACCCCATGGAGCGCTACAGGCTTGGGGAAGAAAGGCTGGAAAGCAGCCTGGAGGAAAAGGACCTGGGGGTGTTGATTAACAGCTGGCTGAACATGAGCCAGCAGTGTGCCCAGGCAGCCAAAAGGCCAACAGCATCCTGGTGTGCATCAAGAACAGTGTTGCCAGCAGGACTAGGGCAGCGACCGTCCCCCTGTACTCCATGCTGGTGAGGCCCCACCTTGAATCCTGTATTCATATTAGGAAGACATGGAGGTGCAGTAGAGAGATCAGAGAAGGGCAATGTAGCTGATGAGGGGTTTGGAGCACAAGTCTTATGAGGAAAGGCTGAAGGAACTGGGGCTGTTTAGCCTGGAAAAAAAGAGGCTGAGGGGAGACCTTCTCGTGAAAGGAGGTTGTAGCACAGAGGGTGTCGTTCTCTTCTCCCACATAAGAAGTGATAGGACAGGAGGAAATGCCTTCAAGTTGCACCAGGAGAGGTTTAGATTGGATATTAGGAAGAATTTCTTAACCAAAAGGGTTGTCAAGCATTGAACAGGCTGCCCAGGGAAGCAGTGGAGTCACCATCCCCTGAGTTATTTAAAAGAGGCGTTGATGTGGTGCTTAGGGACTTGATTTAGTTGTGAACTTGGCAGTGTTAGGTTAACAGTTAGACTCAATGATCTTAAAGATCTTTTCCAACCTAAATAATTCTATGATTCTAAGTCAGCAACACAGACTGCCTCCGTGCAGACCTTTAGTCCTGTATCCCCTGTCAGTTGTCTCCAGCACAATGGATTTCTTTCTCCTCCTGCTGTATTGGGCTTGCAGCAGGGTTGGAAGAGACCTGGATGTGTGGTGGTAGGACCCAGCCTGGGCCTGGGGTACAGAGTGGAGCTGAGTGCAGCAGAGCTGTGGTGCATGGGATCTGCTCTCTTCTCCATGCCTGACCGCACCTTCCCACATCCCTTTGCTTGTAGCTGTTGCATTAGCTGCGGATGAAGAGCAGAGTGATGAAGACATGGAGCCTTGCATGGAGGAGAGCCCTGAAGATGTGGTGACCATGACCCTGAAGAGAGAGGCCAGCATCCGTCAGAGAGAGTTCAGTCGCAGGTGGGAACTCAACCTGAGCTCTCAGCTCCCTCCTCTACCCCCTGCTCTGCTCCCCTGGAGACAGGGGTCTGGGGTCTTCCTGGAGGGGGTCCCACTGGAAGCCTGCCTACATATGCCTACCACTAGCTGGGCTGGGTCAGGAGCATGTGCTCTTGCTTTTACTCACAGTAGTGTGTCACAGCCTTGCTCTGTGGTCTTGTCTGAAACTCCTGCTGCTGGCTAGTTCTGCTTTTGGGGATGAGGGTTATGATTTCATGGCTGCAAATGCCTAGGGCTTCCACAAGACTAATTCAAAGCTGCCCCAGTTAGGACATTTCCCAGAGGGCTCCAGCACTCGTGTCCCAATGCAGTATGGGGATGGACCCCCAGGAGAATAGGACCCATCCAGCACCCTGTGACTAATGGTGCCTGTCCCCTCCCTGCAGCCTTAGTAAAAACAGCACCAACTCCCGGAAGAAGGCCCAGGAAGAGCCCCCAGAGAAGGTGAAGGGCCAGCAACTGATTGAGAAAGAAGCTGTGGAAACTGGCAAGGTGAGGAGGGTGGATGGAGAAAGCATTGTGCTGCCCTGGCTTAGTGCTACAAGACCCTGACTGTGGCTCAGAGAGGCTGGTGCTGACTCTCTGTGGCCCCACTGCAGCCAGAGCTGCCTGGGGCTCATGGGCAAAGTGGCAGAGGGGACCAGTGTGGGCAGCATGGCGGGAGTCCCAGGGCTGTGCTGGGTGTCACTGGACACAGTTTGCTGGGCAGTGGTGATGGGCTGAACTGGTCCACAGGTGAAGTTCTCCATGTACATGCGGTACCTGCGTGGTGTTGGCTTGTGGTATTCTTTCTGGGTTGCCATGGGCTACGTCGGTCAGAACGCTGCCTACGTGGGGACCAACCTGTGGCTCAGCGCCTGGACGGACGATGCACAGCACTACCTGAACCAGACCTACCCTGTGCAGCAGCGAGACCTGCGAATCGGTGTCTTTGGGGTGCTGGGACTGTCCCAGGGTGAGTGTGGGAGCAGAGGGGTTCCTGCTCACCCCAGCTGTGGGGTTCAGAAGGGATATGACTCACAAAACCCACAGCCAGCAATGTGGCAAGGAGCAAGGGACCAGCACTGAGTCCATCTGTCTGCTGCTGCCCTTCCTCCTGCTCCTGGCTGAACTAGGGGCAGGTATCAGTCTGAAGCCAGTGTGAATTGTCCCAAGAAGTCTGTGTTGCCCTCTGAGGTTGAAGATCACTGTCCTTAACCAGTTTGCAGATAGTGCCGGGGCCCAAAGCTTTCATGAAGGGTTGATGTTCTTCCTCTGTGGTGGGACACAGTTAGTGTGGCCTCCCAAGAAGGTCGGATGCAGGACTGTCACAGTGGTTTGCTGTGGAGCTGCTGGCTTGGAGCTGCTTGATGTGTCCCTCCAGCCAAAGGGTGCCTAAGGCCAGCGTCACCATGAGCTGGTGATGACCGCCTTGTTCTCTCCTTGCAGCTATCTTCCTGCTTTTTGCAACCATGCTGTCTGCTCGTGGTGCCATGCGAGCTTCCCGAGTTATGCATCAGCACCTGCTCAGCAACATCCTGCGTGTGCCCATGAGCTTTTTTGACACAACCCCAACTGGCCGCATTGTGAATAGGTTTGCCAAGGTAAGAGGACAGTCCCAACGAGAAGAAGGTGTTTGTTCCAGCAGGTCTGGAGAGCACTGGGTTGTGGGATAACCCTGTTACTGTTCAGCACGGCACAGGTGAGCCCTGATCAGGGCCTGGAAGGGACCGGAAGGGCATGGTGGATGCAAGGCTGACTGAGGCAAACCAAGCCCTGGGCTATATTAGGAGGAGAGTGGCCAGCAGATCACAGCAATTTACTGTCTCCTCTGCTTAGTGCTAGGGAGGCCGGACCTGGATTCTGTGACCTGTTTTGGGGACACCTGGTCAAGAGATATGTGGAGAAACTGAAGAAGGTCCAGAGTAGATTACCAAGAGAGGCAGGAGCATAGAGCTCACGTCCCGTAATAAGTTGCCCATCTGCTTATGGATTCTCAGCAAATTATACCATCTTTCCTGTGTAAATGAGGGTCATAAAACAAAGACAAAACAAGAAAGGAGGGAGAATACAGACAAGTGGTGTCAAGTGCGCAGCAACTCCTCTTCTTCCTTCAGTGACATCTCTTGATTTTTGGGAATAAAAAATCTCTCTTGAGGGAACAAGCCTGTGGGCCTGCTGGGTTTACTCTGAGATGAGGAAGTACATGGTGCTCAGCTAGGAGAGGGACGATGACAAGCTGGAGACCTGGGAGTACCTACATGGACCTGGGGTCAGCCCTGTCCCTCTTTCTGCCTCAATTCCTGCCCTGACACCCTGGATCCAGGTGAAGATGCAGTTCCCAAAGCTGGTCTGTGCTACAGGAGAATATTATAGAAAACATCTCAGTTAAATCCGCCATTCCCAAGCTAAGAGCTGTGGCCCTAAATGGGGTTGTAACCTTAACACCAATTCAGCATCATCCTAAATTTTTGCAAGGGTCCGTCACTGTGTTACCATATGAGTGTCTAGAAGCCCCACATGTGTGGAGCCTTTGGGCTTCTCCCTCTCCCTGGGGTCACTGACTGCTTCTCCCCACTTCTTTGTGTGCTCCAGGACATCTTCACGATAGATGAGACCATTCCCATGTCCTTCCGCACTTGGCTTGCCTGTTTCATGGGCATCATTAGCACATTGCTCATGATCTCCCTGGCCACCCCATTCTTTGCTCTTCTTGTCATTCCCTTGGGCATCTTCTACTATTTTGTGCTGGTGAGTAACTGGGGCTTCAGAGAAGCTTCTGTCCTGCTCAGAGCAGTATCTTTGTTGCTGCTGGGCTTTGTGTTGGTAACCAAGCTGTGTCCCTCATTTCAGCGCTTCTACATCTCCACATCACGCCAGCTACGGCGTCTGGACTCTGTAACTAGGTCTCCCATCTACTCCCACTTTGGTGAGACAGTGTCAGGCCTTTCCGTGATCCGGGCCTATGGACACCAAGAACGGTTCCTGCAGCAAAATGAGAGCACCATGGACATCAATCAGAAGAGTGTTTATTCCTGGATAGTCTCAAATAGGTGAGTTTTACTCATTATGCTACAGCACAGCCTGCAGCACCCCTGCCCAGCGGCTTCTGGGTCCTGAGGGAGGTCCCTGAGATGCTGCAGTTCTCCCTCTTGATCTCAGGATTGAGGGTCTATGTAGGAACTAGGGGAGCTTGGGACAGGGACACCATCTGTGGTAAGGATACAATTTAGGGTGATTTTGAAAGCCAGAGTGTGTCGCCATACAGAGTGTCCAGAGCCTGGGCAGGCTGAACTGTGCTGTCAAGGGCTGAGATGGTCTTGGTGGGTTCTGGAAAAAAACCCAGGCTGATGCTCCAGACTAGGTGGGAGTGTGATGGGGGCAGTATCTGGTGTTGGTATGTTACTGTGTAGATGCTTTGGGTGTGTGAGGGTTGTACAGATACGTGGCATTACCAGCACTGAAGGTTCTGTGTGAGACACAGAAACTGACAGATACAATGAACTTGCTTGCAGAATCGGCCACAAATCACATGCTGTGTAGGTGCAGGTACCATGTGTACAGCACTGGGCTTGGGGCTGGGGGCACAGGGATGCTGGTCTCACTGGTGGGCCCTGTGTTGGGCACAGGCAGATGTCTCTCCCACCACCCCTCATCCGTGCTCTCCCGGTGCAGGTGGCTGGCCATCCGTCTGGAGTTTGTTGGAAGCCTGGTGGTCTTCTTCTCTGCGCTTCTAGCTGTGATTTCAAAGGGCACTTTGGACGGCGGCATCGTGGGTCTTTCTGTCTCCTCTGCCCTCAATGTGAGCCAATGAAAGCTTCCTCTTATTCCAGGGCAGGGCTGTTTCTAGGAGCAACACCCTGATGAGTCTGGGCTGGCTGCAGGGTGCTGCCCTGCCTACAGCCCTGATCCACGGAGAGGGGATTAGCTGGGGTGTCCCATCACCTGGGGAGCTGCTATGGAGCCAGGGGAACACACATCCCAGTGTGAGGGGGGTCCCTGCTGCCATGGGGAGGAGCATGTTCCCGCTGTGGATTAGAGATGCTGCAGCAAAGCCGCTCGAGCCCAGGCTGAGCCCTGAGCTGTGGTGGGAGGTGGTTGTTGCTGGGTCCCACTGAGCTCTGCATTCTCTGGCTCTGCCATGCAGATTACCCAGACCCTGAACTGGCTGGTGCGGACATCTTCAGAGCTGGAGACGAACATCGTGGCTGTCGAGCGGGTACATGAGTACTCAAAGGTGAAGAATGAGGTGAGTAGACCAGGGTCCAGGCAAACACCTGCTGCACAGTTTGGTGTGAGTCAGCATCACAGGGTGCAACCCTCTGATGCTCCTGTGCACCCAGGCTCCGTGGGTGACAGAAAAGCGTCCACCCCATGGCTGGCCCAGCAAAGGCGAGATCCAGTTCATTGACTACAAAGTTCGTTACCGACCTGAGTTGGAGCTGGTTCTTCAGGGGATCACCTGCAATATTAGGAGCACCGAGAAGGTGAGAACCTTTCTGCCTCTGTCCTCATCATGCTCTTGCCAGAGTGACATGATGTTAAAGTTGTTTCTGTCCTCTTAGCTTTGGTCTGTGGGCTGGGGAAGGATGGTGATGGGATGTGGCTCCCAGGGACTTGAGCTGCAGGGCAAGCATGGAAAGAGAAAATGTGTGATGTGGTGATTGCAGGAAGACTCACCAGAACAAGACAGAGAGAATCTGCCCTGTTTTCTTCAGCCCTGTCAGCTGGTCTAAAGATCTGCTTCCACAGGTTGGGGTTGTGGGCCGGACAGGGGCTGGGAAATCCTCCCTCACCAACTGCCTCTTCCGGGTGCTGGAGGCTGCTGAAGGGACAATCATCATTGACAATGTGGATATAGCAACAATTGGCCTCCATGACCTGCGCCAGAACCTCACCATCATCCCCCAGGTGAGCTGACCCCCACCTTCCCCTGTCCTACTGCTGCATGGGCACCCCAAGCTCTGTTCTCTGGGCAGTGGATTGGCCTTAGAGCATCCCTGGTGCTGTGGAGAGTCCAAGGGTCTGTGACCATGCCATGACCACCTTCCTGCCCAGCTGCAAGCAGTGGGGTGGGCAGGATGTGGCCAGACTTGGGGACTCTTCTGAATGGCCATGGCATGGCTGAACATGGTGCTGTCCTTGGCAGGACCCTGTGCTCTTTACTGGCACACTGCGGATGAACCTGGACCCCTTTGACCGGTACACAGACGAGGAAGTCTGGACGGCTCTGGAGCTGGCCCACCTGAAGACATATGTGCAAGACCTTCCTGAGAGGCTGCTGCATATTGTGAGCGAGGGAGGGGAGAACCTGAGGTGAGTGCAGGACCAGAGGTATGCCCAGCTCCCCTGCCTTCCCCTGGTCCCAGGGAACAGCAGCTGTCCAGGGACAAGGGCACGTATGTTTTTGGGAGTGAGGGTGGGAGAACACGGTCCAGGAGTCAGGGTTGTCAGGGAACGAGTGTGAGCCAACCCTTCCATGGTGGCCCAGGGAGCAAGATCCTGAGGCATGTGGTGCTCAGGGTGGCAGATGATCAGCTGGGGCAAGGCTGGGGAGGGCTGTGCAGGCAGGTCAGGTCAGGGCAGGTTGTGGTGGTGGCCTTGCAGAAGTCCTGCTGGTGTCCACCTAGTAACTCAGGTTATCCACCTCATCCCAGCATTGGGCAGCGGCAGCTGGTGTGCTTGGCCCGGGCCCTTCTCCACAAAGCCAAGATCCTCATCCTGGATGAAGCAACAGCAGCTGTAGATTTAGAAACTGATCATTTAATCCAGACGACGATCCGGAGTGAGTTTGCTGACTGCACCGTCCTTACCATCGCCCACCGCCTCCACACCATCATGGACAGTAACAGGTAACGTGGGGCAAGGGGGATGGGGCTCTGGCCTCCAAGGATAGGGCAAGAGCTGGCCAGCAGCAGAAGCAAGGATGCAGCCAGAGGGACAGGGGTGGATGCAGTGCCCAGTCCAGCAACATACAGAGCTTCTACGAGAGCAGAATAGAGGGAGGGGAAGGATGGGTGGGCAGTCGTTATGCCATTGTGGGGAGAAACACTTTTGGGGATCCTTCTTTAGAGGAACAGGCTATAGAGGAATTGTTGACAACTTGTGTGTGTCACCCTGCCGGCACATGGAGGAGAGTGGTGCCCTCAGCTCTGTGCTGAGAGGTGAACCATGTAACATGGCTGTGGAGCAGCAAGGGTTGGTGGGGCTGTAGTGTTGGCACCAGCAGTGCTATCGAATTGGATCCAGAGAGCTCAGGCCCTCTCCTTCCCTGCTCCAGGGTGATGGTGCTGCAGGCTGGGAGGATTGTGGAATACGACAGCCCCGAGGAGCTGCTCAAGAAGCAAGGCGTTTTCTCCCTGATGGCAAAGGATGCCGGCATCACAAATACAGAAACTTCCATGCTGTAGGTGGACTGGAGCAGTGTGCAGGTGTGCCGGGGCAGCTCCCTCCCGCTGGCACTTACCAAACAGGCACTGGCGTTTCCTGCAGCTGCCCAGGAATTTGTCTCTGCAGCTGGGAAGTGGAGAGGGTGGCTTCTCTGACTCCCAGGGAGAGAGGATCTGGACTTGAGTGAGCTGTTAACCTTGCTACCACATCCTGCCTGCTGTGCACATGAGGGTCTGGAGGTGCATAGTTTAGTCCAGTATAGAGGGGAAGTTATCTGCTGGGTGGGGAGATCATGACCCCCACGGGGGGTCTTCGTTTTTGTGCTTCACCATGCCAGAGGAACCTAGCTGATAGATGCTTTAGCACTACAGATTGAAATTTACAGTTTAATCTATTATTTACTTTTTGTAAATAAAGTTTGACTTTAAAGCATGGTAAATAAGCCTCGGTTTCGCTTTAAACATGGCTAGTGCTTGGGGGAAGCTTGTAACAGAGGTCATGCAGACACACACAGATAGGGCGTCCAAATCTAGTGGCACAGCTATACCAAGGCATGAACACTCTGATGGCAGAGGTGGAGAAGCCAGGGCCTGCCTTCCCTATGGCTGCAGCTCCTGCTGACTGTAGTGTGACTAAATGAGGCTGCTCCTGGGGCAATCATAACCACTAGTGAGACAGATTTTGGGCTGTGGCTCCACACTACAAACCTGACTGTGGTGGAGAAAGGCTCAAGAGCTGCAGGCACATGCGTTTTCTAAACTGACATACAAAAATGTAACACACAAAACATGGCAGTTACTGGTGATAAACTCTGGATTGCTCTTGGGCATGGAAGCCAGGAGCTGCAGCTCTGACATCCGCTGCTGCCATTCCCATCTGCACGCCGCTGCTGCCCATTTGCTTGCAGTGGAGCAACCCCCTTCACCCTTGGCTGGTGGCAGGAGGTCACAAGGCACCCGCAGCCCCAGCTGAGTCATGTACCACACACTGGAGTGAGATTCTAGTGCAATCGCTTCATCTTAATGAAGAACTTCCCTGTGAGGGTTTCCTACTGCCCAAGCTGCAGCTGGCACAAACACCAAGGCAGAAGCATGCTGGACCCTACTGAAGGTAAATGTTCTTCCTAGCTCTGCATGGCCTGAGTGAAGCCTGTGGGATTTTTCTCCCAGCCCAGCAGCAGCCAGACGCTTCTCCCAACTCTCCCAACACTTACACAGGCACCTCCTGTACACAAAGGCAAATCTTTATTTACAGAGCAGCAGTACAGGGGATACAAACATCTCCCCAAGAGAAGGGAGCTTCCCTCCTTTAGGGCACGGTAGCAGCCAGTAAAAGACACACCACCCCCTCAAAGGGCACTACATCCTCCCAGGGAGGACCTTGCCCTCCCAGAACGTCAGCACCATCTCCAGTGCCCTGCAGGAAAGTGCAGGTGAAGCAATCCTGGTCAGAGCTGGACAGCTTGTGCTTTGTCTTCTGCCCTGCCCCAGCCCAGAGCAACAGGTGGGCATATCAGCTCAAATATGGGTCTTGGGCAACAGAGATAACTGCACTGACATGGGAAATAGCGTTCCAGGCCTCCAGCTCACCTGGAAGATAAGACCCTGATGGCTGCTGCTAGCAGCAGAGCTTGGAAAGGCCTGAGCCTCTGGGAGACCAGGCACAGGCATGAGGCACCCATGGCAGGAGCTTTTAGAGGCCAGACCCATCCCAGCCCTGGAGCTCAACCACTCCCAGCAAACCTCAGAGCTACTTCCTGAGGCAGCGTGTACATGTACCACCCTGAGGTCCCGCATAGACAGGTGAGACCAGGCTCCTGCTGCTGAGAAGGCACAGGGAGCACATTCACAGGGCTCAGATTGCTTTTAGTACTACTTGGCCAAAGACAGACTCCAGAAAATCAGTATTAACGTTCCACAATTTAAACTCACAGCAGCTCCTCAGCCTTGGTCAAGCCTTACCTGCCTGGGCCATGGCCCCAGGCTTTGCTGCCCTGCTCCTGGTTGGACATGGGAGGCTCGAAGTGCACAGGTGAACTCACCCCTGTCCCCTCACACAAGCTGCCTGCTCTGCCAGCCCACCCTTTTCCTCCCCAGAAGGGGAGGTAACAGCCAGCTGGTGTGGCCCAGGAATACTGCACAGCTGTGAGGGACACAGCCCCAGGGCAAGCAGCGGGGGCTGCAGGGCTGGCCAACTTCCCTGAGGCCCCTGGTAGTCCTGGCAGAACAAGGCATGGGGTGCAGGCTCCTGCGCACTGCCTCACGTGTACTCTGTCTTACGGATGTAACTGGAGGGCACGTAGCCCTGCTTCCCGTGTGCCTCGGCCAGCCACCACTCCCGATTGCCCGTGATGTCCTCAAACTGCAGGATCCTGAGCCTCTGGTTAGCCGACACGCTCAGCTCATTGGTGTTTCGGCCTTTGAAGGTGTAGAGAGCATAATAGACCTGCCAAACAGAGGGAGAGCATCAGCTGGATGGTTGTGCCACACAGCCTTGCTGTCGCATTGCATAGGATGTGTGGGCTTTTGCTCCTCTCTCCAAAGTGACAGCCCCAGTCTAATCCTGGCCTCTGCCAGAACTACCCCCACCTGCCCACTCTCACTGGCAGCTAAGTTCTCTACCTCTGCACCTCTGCCACTGAAAGGAAAGACCTCACTCTCCACCTCAGCCCTTCGGGACAAAGCAGCCTCTACCTCTCCTTGGTCAATACCAGGGAGAAGGATGATCCAGCCCTCAGCATCCCCAGCCCCCTCAGTGTGCCTGAGGACTCACCTGGTTGCCCTCTGACTCACTGCTCTCCAGCCCAGAGTCTCTGTCCTCCACTGAGAGCACAGGCCTGAGATGTGCTTTGGTGGGGTGCCCGCTGCGAGAGCCAGGGCTGCAGCCCAGCTCGGGGCGGCTGTAGCGGCGCTGAGATGTCACTGTACCAGCCTCCAGCGTCCTGTCACCAGAGCCAAGCTGGGGTAGGGAGGGGGAGTCTGTCTCCGAAGGGGACTGGTATGGGTCTGCTGGGGCAGCCGAGTCCTGCACAGGTTTCTGAGTGAAGGTGACGGCCACCCCACTGGGGCTGAAGCTCAGCGTGGTGTTGCTGTGGGGAGAGGAGCTGCTGTGCTCTGACTCGTTGGAAGAGTGGCTGGCCACAGAGACATCCGACTGGCTGCGGCGTGGGTTGTAGGGCTTCAGGAAGGAGCTGTACACAAAGCCCTTGGTCACTGCAGAGAGGAAGAAGAAGGGAGGTCAGACTGGGGACCAGAGGAGTGAAGTCTCAGCAGGCACCAATGGCAGGGAGCAGCCACCTACCCCCATTGTCTATGAGCCAGCGATTCTGGCTGCCCATGGGGTCCTTCTTCTTGATGACACCCACGATGTCTCCTTCCAGCAGTGAGACATCCAGGTCCTGGGCAGCATTGAAGTTGCGGTCTGCCTGGAAGAGACTGTCTGGGGGATAGCGGGCCAGGAGGGCAGCTCGGATGTCATCTGACTGCAGGAGGTAGCTGGGCTGCAGAGGAACAAGGCAGGTGTTATTGGCTGTCCCGGGCTCTGCAAGCCTTGATGCGGGGCAGAGGCAACTCACCAAGCCGACAAGGGGCTGCCGCCGGGCAGATTGCCGCTCCACACTCTTCCTTTCGAAAGTCTTCTTGGGAGCTGCCTGGGACTCTGGGAAGAAGGTGAAGGCCTGGAGCTGCTGGAGGACTCGGCTGTGCTCATCCTGGAAGATGGCAATGAGGTTCCCCTCCCTGCCGGACACCTTCAGCAACTGGAACCAGAGCAGGGTTAGGGGTTATGGTTAAGTGACAGCTGCTGGGAAAAGCAGCCAAAGGCTACAGCACAGACCATGCCAAGTCCCAGGCCAAGCAGGACTCTTGAGTCATGCCTGTGATTTGTATCAGGCTCAGATTTGCAGTCCTGTAGGGACCCAGCTCTGAGTGGTCCCCAAACTCATGACCCAAGATTCTCCCAGGCAAATGCTCTCCTGCCACTGCTCCAGGAGAAGACAGAGCCTTCACCATCTCTATGCACAACTGCATCACGATCCCGCAATCCCTGCCCTGAAAGCATCCCACAGGAGCCCTCCCCAAGGCATTCAGGGCTTGAAAGTGCAGCAGCAGCTTCCCCTGGAACGGGGCAGGTCGCAGAGGGGCTCAGGGATAAGCCCTGTACAGAGATCGGTGCTGCAGGGAGCCCAGAGCACTGGCTGTCCTCCAGGAACTCACCGACAACAGGGGCCTCAGCTCCTCCAAGGCCAGACGCACAAAGTCACAGTGCGCCTCGGCGTAGCCCCGCACGCAGCTGGCAAACAGCTCCTTGGCGAAGCGCAGGAACTTGGGCAGCTCATCCAGCAGCTGGGCATTGAGGGCTTCATAGTTGTTGCGGGCTGACTGTAGCTCCTCTAGCGTTCGCTTGTCCTTCAGCTTCTCCGCTCGTTCCGTGCAGTTGTGGAAGTCGAGGAGCTTGTCAAAGCGCTTCTGCACCAGCTTGTGGGGCCCCGCAAACATACTCAGCAGCTGGTTCAGGGGTGAGCTCACCAGCCGCTCCGTCCTCTCTTTCTGGTGGGCAGAGATGCAGAGAGCAGGTGAAACAAGGTGCTCTCTCCCACTGTGCAGTGAACACCAGCAGCTCACCCTCCAGCACACAGCCTCCCCGGGACAGCATAGGGTCTGTCTTCCTGATGGCACCCACCAGAGTTCCAGAGGTCCCTGCCAACAGGAATTACTCTATACTCTTACATAGAGGTGTCAGGGTGGGTAATGCTATGGGAACTACCTGAACCACTCACAAAGAGCTGTAGCATTCCAGGTAGGGTTGAAAAAATGTGTATCTAACAGGCACATTCAATACACATCATAAACCCACAGGCATCAAAGCTCTCAGGAGGGAAGAGCTGAATAGGAGTGCTCACACCTCTCTCAGGCTGCGTTACCCTGCAGGGAGGGCCCCAGAGGGGTCTCCCCAGCACTGAAAGCACAGCCCCACTCACAAAGTTGGAGAAGAGCTGGTCGCTGATGAGCCGATTCACTTTCTGGAACTGGTCCAAGTCTCCGTTGCCCTTCTCCGTGCACAGGTCCCACATGCTCACTGCTGCCAGCACCTTCATGCAAGCTGACTCCTGCACCAGGGACACACAATCAGCATAGCCATGCTTGCTGTCCAAAAGAGGCCTCCCAGGGCAGTGCAGACCCTCAGAGACCACCTTCCACACTGGCCAGAGGCACTGCAGGTACACACCATGCAGGCAGGAGGGGCAGTGCATGGCAAGCTCCATGATTTGGGCAGCACACACAGTCTGGCTCACCCGGACATGTTGCAGGTAGAGGGAAAGGTCCCGGATGAAGGACTTGATCAGCCGCTCCTGCATCCGAAAATTTTTCTCTGTCTCCTCAAAGGCTTCATCCTTCAGCTGTGAGAGAAAATGTCTCAAGGGAGGCAACACAGGACTCCAGAAACCCCCACAGTGTGAGATGTGAGGTCTCCTGCCCACAAGCCAGACAGCAGGGACAGGTGGTTTAGACCTTAAGCCTCGCTCTGCCTTGCTGACCTGGATCAGAGCTGCTCACTGGGAAAGGTGTGTGGGGACACAGCAGACACCACCACTTCCTCAAGCACTGCAAGATGTAAGTTCACCTGGCAGCTGATGCACATTACCTGGGGCGCAAAGCCTGTGAGATGCTTAAGGTGGCTGCTCACACGATTGGATTTCTTGATGATAGAGTGGATGTTGAGCTTGGAGATCTTCTCCATGAGACTATCCTCATCCCCTTTCCGGTACTTTAGCACTAATGAGATTGACATAGAAATCAGAACCTTGTCAGCACAATGCCCATTTCTTACAGTGCCTCATCAACAACTGCCTAGCATAAGCTGACAGAGATAAGAGTATAATAATCACTGGGCATACAGAAGGTATTTATATTACTTCTTTAGCAAGTGCAAGCAATCATTACAGGCAGCCTATGTCATCTCAGCTTCAGCAGGGCCATGTGGGAGGAGTAAAGTGTAAGACTCGCATGAGTCAGGGGCTTCAAAGGGAAAAGAGGGAGGGTAGCTGGCAGGTCAAAGTGAATAATTTTCTCCTGCTGCACTTGGATACTGTGCCCAGTTTTGGTGACCCCAGCTCAAGAGGGACGTGGGAGAACCAGAGCTCCCGGCACAGGACAGCAGAGAGGCTGTGAAATCTGCATCCTTGGGAGTCAGTGAGAATCGGCTGGAGGGAACAACGGCCGATCAGAGCGAATGGTGGGGACAATCCTGCTACAGGCAGGAGGTTGGACAGCAGAACGAAGAGGGCTCTTGCAGTCAGCACCTCTGCGATTCTGTCCTGTCCACAGAGATACTTTCAAACTAAGTCTCCAAATCTCAGTAAGACAGAGATTGCCCTAGCAGATTCATTCCCTACTTATGTTGTTTAAAACTGCATTTTTAAACCTTATATATATATTCTTTCATCTTATCATTATTTTTGTTTTTGCTTAATAGCCAAGTGATCAGCAACTGCGTACATTTCATATCTCTATATCACAAGAAACAGCTAGTCAGATGTATACTGTTTTATTCTGTGTACTGCATCTCAACCTCAGATTTTTAAAGGCAGCTCTTCTACTGCCCTGCTGTGAGGGCACAGTCTATTGGAGGCAGATTCCCCTCATGACTGTGTTGCCAGCTGATGTTCAGGAGCCAACAGACACCAACCTCAACACACCCACTCCTATCCCTTGCT
This sequence comes from Nesoenas mayeri, assembly GCF_963082525.1. Lineage (NCBI taxonomy): Eukaryota > Metazoa > Chordata > Aves > Columbiformes > Columbidae > Nesoenas > Nesoenas mayeri. The sequence continues at coordinate 24,758,994 of NC_137551.1, read as the reverse complement.
CCCCAGCTCTGTCCAGCTACTCACCCAGGTCCTTCCGTCGCTTGTATTCATTGATGTTGACGTTGATTTCTTTGACTGCGAGGACAGCAGCTGTGAGCGGTGCCCTGTCAGGGTGAGCCTCAGGGGTGGCGCTCAGCAGCTCCATCAGCAGCAGTGGGTACCGCATCACCCGTTGCACTGGCTTGATGAGGAAGGAGCCCAGGTTAATGTAGTTTGTGCAGCCCCTGGGAAGGTGAGACAAAGGAGATGCACCAGGTTCGGTTCAGCTCAGCCACACAAATTCTGTCCCCTTAAATCAACTCCAACCAGACTCAGAACACCAACACCTCTAAATCTAACATATTTCCTAGGTCACGCCACCCTCATCTCCAAACTCACTGCACTCCTGAATCCCTGGTGATCTCAGATCAACCCCAGGTTTCCAGACCTCACGCACACCAGATGACCTTTCCCAGTCAGGATCTTTTCCATCACCAGACCCACCGTGAAGTCCCACACAAGCACAGCCTCACATTCACCAGAGCACCACTTGCTTCAGACTCTGTCTCACCACCTGACTGCCCAGATCTGACCCTCAGCACAGGACAGACTGACTGTGCTCAGGACCACAGCCTGCACAGGGCTTTCCTGGCCCCTTAGGGCTGACTGCTCCCCAAACCTGTTTCCTGCCCAAACCTCCCCTCACCTTCTCACCTGCCTGTGCAGCCCACCCACTGCCTCTGCTGCGACCACACCACAGACACCCCACTCCTCCCAGACGTGCTTCCATGTGGCATTATTAAGGTCCCCCAACAAGCACCCAGCTGGTGGCAGGAGGTTAGTTATAAGGGAGCAGCCAGGCCAGGACAGACAGACGAGCGGGGACTAACAGGAAGGATGCACTTACCACTCACTGTACAGGCTCCTGCCGGCCCACAGAGTGCCAAAAAGCAAAGAAAAGCAACGGGTTAATGGGGCGGCAGGCGTGCAGTCCCGCAGCCAGCACCATCGCCCCATCTCGCAGTGACGCTGCCAGTGCAGGGGGCAGACCTGTCCCCCTGGAGCAGCAGTTGGCACTGCCAGCTCCTGGGGCATTAACCTCCACGAGCTGGAGCCCTGGCAGTCGCTGGGCCAGGCAAAGCAGCTGCTTTCCTCACTGGCCATGGCAAGGCAGGGCTTGGGGAACAGAAGCCCTCAATCCAGGACATGCCACCTTCTCTGTACCTTGGTGACTCCTGCCCAGAGTTTAAGGGGGCCTACAGGATTCCCAGCACCTGTGCATAGGGACAGGTGTCCATGTCAACCCAGAACCTGGTCCTGACCCTCTCTCCACAGACAGAGGCTCCAACCTGAGGCTATCCAGCAGGTCCAGGAGCTGTTTTTGCATCTTCTCATCCTTCTCGTAGGTTTCCAGCAGTGCGATGGCCTCATCATGGTTCTGGCAATACACCTTGTAGACACTCTCCAGCTCTGCACGCTGTGACAGGAACACTGGCCCTGCACACAGCAGCAAAGCAAGGCTTCAGCGTCTCCTGGTCCCCAGCCACCTCCAACAAATCTGGCATGTCTCATGGTGAGACATCCAGTGTCACCCTTCCCCACACACAGCTTGAGAAGACAGTGTTACTAGAGCAACCAAGACTCTCCCTCGTCACCAACGAGTACAGAGAGCTCAGTCGATAAGCTCTTCCAGGGATAAGCAGTGGGGACACCAGTCACTGGAGTCACACAGGCTGCCCAGGGCCTGAGCAGCAAAAGTTGGCAGTGCAGGAGTGAGGAATGGGGATCCCTTCGAGACAACGGGCCATGGAGGGCCACCACGTTCCTCAGCATAGTGGCCCATGGGGAAACACAGATTTCCTGGGCTTTGCTGCTGGACTGATGAGGAAGTCCAGCCCCAGTGATCTTCTCCCACCATTTAAACTGTTCCACCCTGCCACCAGCAAATCCTGTCCCAGCCTGCTGAGAAAAGGTAACTGCAGAATTCATACCGATGGCATCTGAAGCCTCCAAGGTGGACAGCAGCTGCTTGGAGAAGCTAATTACCATGTGGATGTTCCCAAAAAGACCCTCAAAGTCTATATTCTGCATCTGGTGAATAGGAAGAGAGATGTCCTGGATGAGGGAACATGTCCCAGTCAGACCCAACAGCCCCCCCTTGCTCTGCTACAAACCATCAGCTCTTAGCTCCCTTGCAGCCACCCAGCACAACCTGCTCCCACCACAGTGACTTCCCTGCTCACTCCCTCATCCTCTCCACGCACTTAAACTCTCACTCCTTATGTGTCCTACTGGTGTCCTTCTCTTTTCCTGTCTCTGTTCACCTGATATTTTCCTGCTCCTCCCATCAAATCTGTCCCCATGCCAAGACCCCATATTTTCTTTCACCTGACAATGGATTTAATCTACAAACTAAATGAAAAGTAACATATTCTGCCTTAGGAAGATATTATGTGGTACTTGCTGCCAGGTCTCTTGCTCACAACAGTGAGAGCTGAGCGGGATCTCCAAACAGACTGGCTATTCCTATGAGTGCAGGGAGCAGTAAGAACCATCCTGCTTCCCTCAGCACAGCTGAATTTCCTCTGTGGGCTCCCGTGCTTTTGTTTGGCTGCCTCCATCAACAAAGTGGACTCAGTATCCTCACCCCACCCCACCAGAGCTGAATTGTAGCTTGGTCCCCCACTCCTACTTGTGCCTGCTGCAGGGGCACCATGATCCTCTCCACACACATCTCCAGGTCTCGGATGTAGTCTCGCTCTGTCTGGAGCAGTTCCTCAATAACTTTGGATCTCTTCTCCAGCATCCTTTGCTCTGGGCTCTCAGTGGCTGCTGTGGATGTCTCCAGGGATGGTGTCTGGGAGGACAGGAGAGTCATCTCTGCAAGACAGACAAGCAAGATCAGCATCCTCCAGCAAGCATGCAAAGACAGGAGACAAGTAGCACCTGAACCGTGCCACAAGCAACCTGTAAGGCTGCCAAACATGATGGTTACAGAGCAGGACTGCCCATGCAAGGACCCTTCCAGAGAGGCCACCTCCAGCACTCCCAGTCCCGGGGCAGCAGGGAGCCTCAGTCTGCTCCACAGCCGGCCCTCACAGCACAGCACTGCAACGCCCCGGCGTAGGGGCAGCAGGCACCAACACCACAAACCTGCTCCAGACTCGTCCCGCAACGCCGGCCGGTTCCAGACCCCTCTACCACCCCCGCTCTGCAGCTCCGCCGCCCCACAAACTGCAGGGGGGCTGCGGGAGCAGGGACAGGAGCCCCGCTCCGCTCCTCGCCCTCTGCCCGGCCAGACAATGGCGGCCGCCCCCTCCCTCCCCTCAGACCTGGAACAGGGTCTCCATTCTCCATCCCCGGGGCATTTCCATCTGAATGGCCGCAAGGGCCCCGGGCACCCACAATGGCGCTGCCGGCGGCAAAGCCTGGAGCTGGACCACACCGAGCAAAGCCGCGCAGGGCGGGGGAGCCAGGCCTGGGGACCGAGGGTCCGGCAAGGCGGAGACCCAGAGGGGCTCGGCGCACCCGTGAGCCACCACCCTGCCATGGCGGGCGGCCCCTGGGCGGGGAGACCCCCCGACCCCCGACACAGCCCGAGGACCTGCTTTGTGCCCGGGCCACGGGCCCCCGCAGCAGCCTGCGGCCCTACCCCGGCCGGATGCTGGGGCGCTCGGCACAGGCAGGGTGGCTGCCCTGCCCGCAGCGTCCGGGGGTGCGGGGTCCGGGGGTGCAGGCAGCAGCCCACCCTCCTCTGCCCTGTCCCAGGCCCCGGGCAGCCCGTTTCCCTCCTGGTTTTCTGTCCCACCTGCGACTCCGAGGCCGGCCCAGCCCCCTCCAGTTTTCATTGCGACATTTTATCCCCCCGCAGATTCCGAGGCCCCAGGCACTTTCTACCCCACCTGCCTGCTTTTAAATGCATGTGCCGTCTGGCCAGAAACTGCAACAATACCACCTCAGTTCCCCAAAATTCAGGGGATCTCTTCTCCAGCACCTCCCTGGGACACCTCTCTGAGGCACGCTCTGGCCCAGAAACACTGAGGTCTCCCCATTTTATGGCTGCTTTGCGGATGCTCACGGGACCCCAAGCCCCTTACAGCACCCCAGGCAGCCTCAGGTACCTGATTTAAGGCCAACTGCTGATGTGACAAATGCCCGTCCCCTCCAGCCATCTCCCACGGACCCCCAGCTGGGATTTTATTTAAGCTGTGGGCATGCCCCACCTCAGACGATTGTAAAAATATTTTTGCACGACAGGCACTTCCATATCTCCACTTCCCCACCTCTCTGGTTACAGCCGAACCTGGGGGACTCCCCGGGACACCAGCAGGGCTTGGGACTTATCCTGGCACCCCAGCACCCACCACACACAGTCCCAACCCAACCCAGGTGCTGGGCATGCCCTGCCGGCCTGCAGGCAGCCCCCAGCCCTGCCCAGCCATGGCAGTGTGGGGTGAGGAACTGTTGCCTCAGCCTAAGAATCCCACCTGCAGCTCTGCCAGGGTGGGGTTTTTGCAATGAAATAGCGCAGGGGATAAAAGAAACACGTCTGAGATCAGACACTGGCTCAGCCCATAGCTAGCTGAAACCTTGCCAGCACTTCCAGCCCTTCCTGATGCGGAGCAGCAGTGACAAACAGAAACAAGCAGCATTGGCATCAAACAGCAACTTCTTGCAGCTACCTGGGCTGAAGACGAACTGCTGTGGCTCTTGCAGAAGGAGCAACTTCAAAATCAGTCCCAGACACTCCTCAACTGCAGCAAATGGGAAACCAAGCTGAAACCCTGCTCAGAAGATGCCCTTGATGCGAGAGGGAAGATACCTGTCTTTCTAAGCAGGTGTCTCTGCTGCCCTGCCTTGAAATCGAGCCTGAGGAGAGACAAAAGGGCCAGCTCTGCGGAGGAGGATTTAGTGGCACAACCAGCACTACATTTAGTAAGCAATTATTGAGAAGAGCAGGTTCCACTGATTCCTGCTGACAGGTATCTTTAAAACTACGCCTATCAGAGCCGGCCTGCATAAAGGAAGAGGCTGGTTTCAGCAAAGTTGGTGGCTGTTTTGATTCCCCACCAGGTAAGTCCCTGATGATGAATTTTACCAATGCAAATGCAGCTGGAATCCAGAAGGAGGGCCTGGGAGCAGCTGCTGTGTATAACATTTGCCATTTGCATTTCCACAGCACCTGCAAAGCCTCAGTAGCAGACCAGGCCCTACAGTGCAAGGTCCTCTGCAAACACCCACCAGGGATATCCTGCCTGAGACACAGAGCTTGGAGCCTGAACAGGACACAAGACAGAAAGATGTACAGGAGGCACAAAAGCCCACCAAGATAATACAGTGAGCAAGTCTCTGCAGCTCAAAGAGTTAAGAAAGTAACCATAAATTAGTTATTTTAAAGAAGGACATATATTTTTTTTAATGAATGGTGCTTGTTTTGCAGGAGAGCCATCTCAAGTGGGAAGGCAATTAGAAGAATTTTCAATGCAAACAGGTTTGTGAAACTCAGAGGAGGTGGGCGGGTGAGCTGATACCGAGGCATGGGGTGGCCTGGGAACAACCGTGAAAATGAAGACCAGCCAGAACAACAGCCAGAAATGACCCATGCAGCAGCATTTGGGAAGACAAATGGGAAAGATTACATGTGCCTTGGTCAAAAAATAGGATTTTGCATTTATATCCAGGCAAAATGCCACCACAGTAACTTTGCACAGAACTTCTCCGCAGTTTACTGTACCACTGAACACCCCTGCTGTGCTCCCACCTTTAGCCACAGCTAATTTGCAGCCACACCGTGTGTCTGGCTCCAGCTCACCAAAACAGAGCTGGGGATGCCCAGTGCTGCCAGTCAACACAGCAGCTCCCCATGCTCCACTGAGCAAACCCCAGGCAAGTAAATCTAGTTCGGCCCTTTCAGAGAGCACCCTGAAGCAAGGCTTTGACTGACACTTGTGAGATTGCCAGCTCCATGCCATCCCTCCTCAGCAAGCCTCAAATCCCCACCTGTGGAAAGGAAATTAAAACCTTCCCTGCACGGGTTTTAAGCTCACAGGAGTCATCAGCCCAGCTTGCTCGAACTGGCATGAAGCTGGCCACCAGTTCTATCCACTTTTACCATATCAGTATTTGCATTATTTTGAAAATCCATACAAATTAATTCTCCTTTGGCCTTTTTTTTTCTTTCTGAACATTTCAAGATTAATTTAAAAACAAGGCTACGCTGCAGTCAAGTCTCTTAGGACGCTTGCTGTTTACCACTAGTCCAGCATCCTCCTTCAGCAATGGACTCAGTGTTGTCCTGCCTCTTTCCAAACACTCACAGGTAAAAAAAATCAAATACAGAATTTGTTTTCTAATGTTTGGCTCTTATATCTGGCCAATATGTATAATACTTAGGATTTGTCTCTAACACATTTAAAAACTCTCACTTTTTGTATTTCGTACAATGTCAATTTCCGTCAGTTTCTTTTTTTCCTTTTTGTCACAGATTCTTGTATGTCTAATAGCAGCTTTCTCTAAATAAGGCTTATTAAACATATAACTAAGCCTATCCATTTCACAGCTGCGGGTTTGGGTCATTCAGTAAATGCTTTTTAAACAGATCTCCATTTTACTTGCCAGGTTTTCTATTTAAATGTTACCTTCCAATCTGAGTCATTGTGCCCATCAACTGTGGAGGCACTGAGCTGCACACCACAGCTGGAACACACCACAGCTGGAACCTGGGACAGACTCCATTAGCCTGCAGGAATACAACTGGTATTTCTAATGAAGCCACCAAATTCCAATCCAGTGACAAATCTCTGTTCACCCATGACACAGATGCCAAATGGGCATTCAGAAATACATTTCCAAAAACAATGTTCTCAGTCACAATATTCAAAGACTCAAATTTTGTTCTTGCATAGGTTGCGTGAGCTTTGCAATCTGCCTCTCTAAATTAAAACCTCTAACAATGTTGTTCCCTCTCTTCCCTTTGGCGAATTTGTGACAAGTCCTTGGCTCTCTGGATCGGTTTGATGGTCTGTGACAGCCTCCTTGGCATGCCTGCTTTTGAGTTTTGCTAGTTGGCCTGCTGACACATGGGAGATTCAACGCCGAATCTGAACTTAGCCCCTGGCAGCGAAGTGTCAAGATGGAGCCTGTTCCTGCATCTGCCCTTCCCCTGGAGGCCATGATTTAATACTGCAATCACACGGCTCATCCTGATCACCTCAGAAATACCACTTTCACCACTGTCCTTTCAATTAATAAAAACTCTACTTCTTGCTACCCAACCTCCTAGTGGGCGCATGCACACAATTAAACATTTTCTCCCTGCCCTGCTCTGGAAGCAGAGCTGACCCACAAAGAAGAGATCCAACGGGATGTGTGCCCATCAAGCAAGGGTTGGTGGGGCTCACTCAAAGGGCTGCATTGCCCCCCAGCTCCTTCTCGTTGGGGCTCACCTGCCAGCATCCCTCGCAGCACAGCGCAGCCTCGCAGGGTGCCCAGGCTGCTAATGCAACCTGAAGAGGGACGTGCCGCCCATCAGCGCTGAGAACAATCCCTCGCACCAGCTCGGTCAGCAGGAATCTCCGACGGGAGCTGCACCCACTCGCAGGCGAGCCCAGACCCAGGCTCACAGCTCAGCAGAGTCAAGCAGTGACTCAGGACAAAACAAACCAGCTACAAATATTTGAAGTATGTGAACGCCAGGAGGGGAGGAGCCATTTCCTAGGAGGAGGAGAGTGGGGTAGGAACTACCGCAGGGAATAATTAATCTGAGCGAAAGGCTAAACTTGCTGCCAGGAGCAGGATCTGGCCGGGGTAAAAACTCTCACTCTGGACATTGGTAATAAGCCTGTAACAGAATGTACCCACTGCTCCAAAAGCCATAGACGAGATATATTCAGCAGCTCACTGCTCCTTAGGGGGAACATGGGGGTGCAGCAGAGAGGTGCCATGGCAAAAGAGGACTTCAGCCCACAGAAGTTAATTCAGCCTTTTTGCAGGGTCCTGAGACCAAGATGCAGGAGATAAATCCAGACAAACCATAAAAATGAGCTGAACGGGAACAGACTGGGGACACTTCTCCAGAGCCACTGGAACGTCGTGATGTCTTGAAGTTGTCTCATGCAGAGCCTACTCCGTGGGGACATCTCTCTGCCAGGCAAGATTAGAACCATCACCCCAACACAGCCCCATTGCATTCAGTGTGAGCAGGGGATGGTCCCAACCCGTGATGGAGAAAAGAAGTGAAGTAATGCAATGGTTTGCGAAGAGCTAACCTTCCAAAGCTGGGGCAAAGCATCTCCACAAGTTGTGAGCAAAAACACTAACAGAAAAAAGAATGAAAACTGGAAGTTCTTTAAAAGAATGTTTTAAATAAATAATCCAAAAAACACAATTATGTGAGCAAGAAAGAGAACAATATTGATGAAAACCTGTCTCAGCTCTGTGCTTCAATAAACACAGCAAGTATAAATAAATGAATGAATATAGAAAATCACATAACTGACCACCAGGAACTCTGAAGTACAGAAAAATGAGAAAAGAAAGCTATCAAGAAAGATCCATGGATGGTAGAATTAAGAATTCCATTTTCATTTTTTAAATGAGGAAATAAAATGCTGCTTTATAATACACTTTTATTTCTACCCAGGAAAAAAGAAACACTTTCAACAATGCAATCCCACAAGTAAGCAGAGATAGTAAAATTCTTGATAAGTTCATTGAAAAGGAAGAATTATACAATGATTATTCTGTTTCTTTCCATCTAAAAAGTACAAATAAGAGCTTTCTAACTGGCACCTCAAAATCCCATTGCCAGTGGAGAATATCCAGAAAAGAGGGCATTCCTAATCAGATTCTCTATAGACTGTATTTAGAGTTGAACCTACATAATACTTTTTAAAGTAAATATAAAATCACTGCTGTCATGTAGAGAACTGAACATCAATTCAAAACTGACATGAGGTATTCTGAATAAAGTGGAATTATTCAAACCAAGCAAGTATAATGCAGACAAATGCATTAATGTATTAATAGGGACAAGAAATGCAGAACACATGCCACATGTGTTCTGGGGAGTAATGTTTCTCCTTGGGTCAGCCAAAACTCAGCAGTAGTTCTCTGAGTGCTGCAGAGGCAGATTGGGCTCCTCAGACAAGGGCCCAGGGGAGCAGCAAAATACACCTCTGTGCAAGCAAGTGCTGACACCCACCCAGAATTCCTCACATAGCCCTGAAGTCCACTATTTGTGGTATGAACTGAAAAATGAGTGAGGATCAGGAAAAACAAACACTGAAAGGTCTTCCTGAGTCTTTGCAAGGAGTATTTTAAGACTCTATTCACTACAAAGAACTGAAGACTGAAAGATTGCTTAATTACAGTACCTGCCTGAGAAGAAAACAGCATCAACTAAAAAGCTCTATTTTAGTAGAAAAAGTAGAAAAAGGTTGGAGTTCAGAGCTGAAATGTAACGCATTAGCATGTAAAACATGTAAGAGTGATGGTGACTAAGCAGCACAGCTATGACGGGAGGCTTCTCCTTCTGTTCATGTGGCAGGTGGACACATCTGAGTCACATCCCAGAGCAGACGCTCTAACCAAGTAGCTGTCACTGGGCTGCACCACAGCGAAATCTGTAAGAAGTGTGATTCTGTAACCTTGTCTATGGAAAAGATCAGGTCATGCCATCTCTAATGAGGCTTTCAAATCCTAAATTCTGTTACTCTGTGGAGAGGAGGAAGAACCTGGGAGAGAAGCAGACAGCAGTAGAAGAGGCAGTTGGAATACACACAAAGGGAAAAACCATAGCAGGCTGTTTTCTGTCAACTGGACAGGAGGGTGTCTGCCACCAAGGGTGATGGGAGGGCTTTTGGGGAGGCTCCCAGGTGCTGGTGAGGTCTTACAACAAGGCAGCAGAGAGGTGCTGGTGCTGGCAAGATCTTACATTGAGCAGCCACGGCAGCAATGTGTATGTGCTAAGGAGGACTGTTGCTGCAGGACAGGAGGAACTGAACAGGGAACTGCAGCCAGAAACAGGCCACAGGACAGACAGACAGTGTTAGAAAATGCCTGGACCCTTCTCCCTCCCTTTCCTGCTGTGGAACACTGGCTCTGACAGTGAGGGCATCCCGACCCACACTTCCTGCAGCCACTCCTGTGCCCCTGAACCTGTCACAGCAGGGAAAAAAGTCCCACCTCCCTCCCAGCACCAGCGTGGGTGTGCGCAGCGTCTCATTTAACATCGGAGGAGTGAAGCAATCTGTCCCCTCAGCTCTTGCAAAAGCTTTCCAGGCCAGCACTGCTCCAGTCTCCCAAGGCTTGTGGGCCCTTTCCCTCCCTGCTCCGCTCCTGGCTCCTCCTGGCTTCCCCACTGCCCTTTGCACATCCTGGCACTGCAAAGCCTCTCCCTTCCCTCGCCCTGGGGACACAGTTGAGCAAAGTCCCACCCTACTAGGGCTGCCGAGAGCGCAGAAATGCAGCTGGTGGAGCCTGCTTAATCAAATACCTCCAGAGAACAGATTTCATGCTGCTTAAGCCGACAGGCAGCCACAGCCTCCAGCTCTGCCGCCTCTTTGGCCACTGCACTGCAGTGCTGCTTTCCTCTGAGTTTCAACCCCCCTCCATGGAGAGTTCACACACATGCCCAGGACAGACGCTTGCAGAATGGAAGGGTGAAGAAGAAAACAGGCTTTCAGGCACATGTCTGCCCAACACAGAGGCCAGTCCACCAAGAAGTGCTCCTTCACCCCGTCTGCCCAGACCCCAACACCTTGCTGCCACTTCCCCAACACACACAACTATCGTTGCAACGAGCCAAGCCCCCACAAAGCTGCATGCAGCTGGCCCTCTCCCAGACACGGTGTCAACAGAACAACTGTGCCCATGCCAAGGCAGCCTGAGCCCTCCAGCTTTGGGATCTCTCCAGCTCCAGGGTCTGTTGATGGGACTGGGGACCCAGGGATGGCTCAGGCACCCAGGACACAGCACCCAGCTGTTGCAGCATGGGCAAGGGGCAACTGCAGTACCATGGGGCTGGAGATGCAGGAGGTACCATTCCCATCTGCAACAGGCCCCCAACACGCAGGTGCCCCACATGTGTAATCATGCAAATACAAGTACTTGCCCTCCCTGTAGGTCCAAGTGCTACAACAACAACATCCCAATTTCCTGCTTTGTACTGCCTGTGAACAGCTGCCACACTCATCCTCCACAGCGTGAGGAATTGGTTCCTACATGCAGAATCTGTTCATGAGGGGTTATAAAACAGGCAGTGACAATAGCCCCAGCACCTCACTCCGTCTCCCCTGAGGAACCTCCTTGGGGCCCTGAGAGAGCAGACAAGTCAGGGCCACAGGTTTCAGGATGTACCCAAAACACTTGGGGCACAGATAGAGGAATGATCGAAAGGACAGCAGTGAGCTGTGGGTCTGTGCTGCCTGTGCTTCCCTCCCACCTTGGCCTCTGTGAAATGGGGCTAAGGCATACTTGGCGAAACTGCCCTGCACTTCCCCGCGTACCTCGCTTCTCCCTCCTGGTCTGCACAAATTCCGAGTGCCGCAGGGCGCTGGGAGCCGTGCGCCTGTAGAAGCTGTTTCGCTGCAGTATGGAGCCCACCCTGTTTGCTTCCTCGGCCTCCTGCTCCCGGATCTGGCTCCAGTCTGGATGACCTGTGCGTACCCTGGCGCGCTCTGCTCTGCTGCTGTTCCTGGCTGGCATCCCGGGCCCTGAGGCTGCTCCTTCCAGCCCCCCAGGGCCACTGTAGTCCATGTCCAGCATCTTAGACTGTGTGTAGCAGGTGCCTGACCCTGGGCTCATGCTACCATCTCCTGAGGACCACACCGCAAATGCAGGAGCTTCACAACCTCTGTCCAGACTGCTGTGATCCACAGCATGGCCTCTGGCCTGCCTGTGCCGCTCCAAGTCGTTTTGGTCTGTGACACCTACATACTGCCTTTCCTGCTCTCTATATGACCCAGAGCCTCTATCCTCTCTATAACTCTTTTCCCCTTCCCTATATACTTCATTGTTTCCATCCTCTCTATACTGCTTTTCCCCCTCCCTATACTCCCCAGAGCCTCTATCCTGCCTGGACCATCTTTCCCTTTCCTCATATTGTCTTTCACCCTCACTGCAGTCCCTAGGATCTCTGACATTCTTATACCACCTTTGCCCCTCCCTATACTCCCCAGGTACTCTGTCCTCTCTGTACCGCCTTCCTCCATCTCGATACTGCCCAGGTACACTGTCTTCTCTGTACCGCCCTTTTCTTATCTCAGAACTGCACTCTCTATATTGAATGCCCTCCCTTTCACACACCCTATAGTTTCTACCCTCTGTGTTCTGGCTTTTGCCTTCCCATGCACTGTCTGCTGTCCTGCAGTCCACATATTGGATACCTCCCTTCCAAAAACCTCCACAGTCTCCATTCATGTTCCACTGGTCCACAGAGATGCCCTCCCCTCTCCTGTAACCGTTCCAGCCGCTGTCTGCTCCTCGGCAGCTTGGATCCTGCTTGCTTGCCCTGGGTCTGTCATTGCAGCCAGCCTCACTGCGCAGCTTGGCCACGTCCTCTCTCCGCACAGCACAACAGTCCTCGTAGTCCCAGCCAAGGGGCCGTGGCTCCTGCCTCAGGTCCTCCACACCATGTTTTGTCCCGGGATAAGTGCACATAGTCCTTCTGGGGTGCAGTGCAGGTGCTGCCTCCCTTTGCTACCTGCTCCCCGAGCCGAAGCTCGGGCTGACGCTGCTTCTCTGCTTGTTCCAGTGTTCCCGTACCAAGTGAAATGCAGGCGTCTCTTCCTGAAACTGGCCAGCAAGGCTGCGAAGAGACACGGGCCCAATCGCTGCCAGCCCTGGCCTCCTCCACCTGCTGCCCCAAGTAATCAGTAACCAGTGCGGTGCAGGGAGCCCGGGCTGGGCAGGCTCTCACCACCCAAACCGGCTCCACAGCTTTGCCAAACCTCTCTGCAGGCGGCTCAGGGGCAGGGAAAAGGAGGGCACTGGGGCGTGCGGAGGCCCTGCCCCGAGACCAAAGTCCTCAGGGAAGGGAAATAGACGGTGTGTGAGACAGCGGGAAGCCACAAAACATAGATGAGATACCAGAGCTCCTTCCACCGCCTGCACAGTGCCGGTGGGGGCTAAATGATGCGGTTTAGCAAAGACTAGACTCTGTTCCACACCTCACTGGGGGAAATTGAGGCCTTCAGGCAGCCCCTGGCTCAAATCTGATGCTGAGACCATCCTTTTCCCAGCCCTCCTCAGGTCCTGGGAAAAGCAGGAGAGAAGCAGCTTCCTATGTGACAGAGCAGGGGCTCCTATAAGAAACCAAGAGATGACCACAATATGCCCTAAACAGAAAGTGGGGAAAACCACGGATGTCATCCATGTCTCAGGTTCTTGCGACACTTGTTAGGTATGCACAGCTAATGCTCCCAGCTGGTAGAAGACAAAAATAAAACGAATGGACCTACTCCAACCTCAGGAGGGCAAGTGCTAATCCTGCCCAAGCCTGGTGATCAGTGAAACCCCGAGGGTACACACAAGACACACCACAGAAGCAACCTGCAGGTTTTAAACATGTATCTTAGAAAACCACGCACTTTCTGCTCTTCATTTGGCTCCCAAAAGGATACACCAATGGGCTGGTGCCCCCAAGACTACACCAGCCCTACTTTATTTGCTGGTTAATGCCTAGGGAAAGCTCTTCTCCCTCCAGCATGCCTCCATGTTCCCCTAGTGGCAGCAAGACAGAGGCCGTGCTGTAGGCATGGGGCAAACATGTTTTGCCGAGCTGATGCAACACTGTATTTCTGATCTGGCCTGCTGCAGCAAAGCTGGGCTAGCAAGCCTAAGACATGCTCTCTGGCCACCCTCAGTGATGTGACAGAGCTTGGGTAGGGCACATCTTTATCAACAGGCCAAAGAGGCTACTTATAAATCCTCAGGTCTCTTGAAGTGGTGAAAAATCCCCCAGGAATGCCAAGGGGATAACTTGATGGGTAGGACATCTCAGGATAGTGTGTTAGTTCCTGCATAAAATTTTCAGTTCCAGTAACCAACAGGGCATGGGTTCCACAGGATACAACCTTTGTCAGAAAGGACTGGGACTGTAGGATACATTCCCCATCAAGATCCATCCCATTTTCCTCTTTCTACCTTCACGTTATTTTATCTAGCCTCAAATCCCCTAAGCCTCCTTCCAAGCATCCCTCTCTCACGCCACTGACATGGGGGCTGTTTATCACCCTGTTTCCCTGGTGCACCCGTATTCCTTCGTTCCCATGGGCTCTGCATCAGACACGATCCTGCAGCAAAGTGCCTGGGCTCCACAGTGCTGATAAAGCAGTGGGAGGATGGAGGCAATGAAGTCAGAGTGAGTAATCCCCAGGCAGGAGCTGGCATTTCACTCCACATCCCGCATGCAGCGCCCACATTTCATGCACATTGTAGGTTTTAGTAACAGAACTGCAGTGTCAGAGCTCCCAGAGAGCCTGGGGAAGGGACTGTGGGAGATGTACGTGGTCCTGTCTTTCTACTTTGTCTACTGTAATATCAAGTATAACACAATTAATAGTACTGATCTTTATATGGCCTCTTTGGATTTTGGAACACAAATCTGCTGATATAAACAGGCCAAATTTCTCCTCCCTGAGTAATTTTTCTGGGCTACAACGACAAAAGTCATCTTTTTGGCTACAGACATGCTGCAACTTAGAGCCCTTTGTTGCTGTTACTGCCAGCTCAGCATAATTTTCCTGTCCTGGACTCCATGGACAACAGGAGCACAGGAGCAGGCTTTACTTTTTGCCCACTAACCCATGCCACTCCCAGGCCAAGTTCAGCGCCCTTCTGTGCATGCCCTCTGGTTTGAGTGACAAGTCCCCAAAGGTCTGTATCACCACCACAGCAGAAACCGCAGGAAGCCCAGCGCCCTGACAGCAGTCACACCACAGACATCAACTCAAATCTCAACTGAAGGACCACCAGCAAAGTCACTCTGAAGCTGTTGCTTACTCCCCTACAACTAAGAGGGGATAAGGCGAGGAGGTTGAACCCGCAGCAGCTGTGTTTTTGCTTGAGAGCAAGGACACACTGGGAATGCACTAAATGAGGGCTCTGAATGGTGAGGTTAGAAGAGGAGATGGGACAGTTGAAAGGAAGAGAGGCCGGGGCTGAGGGATGTCCAGAGAATGACACGGCAGTTCTCCAAGGTAAAATCATGATGATTTGTACAGCAACAATGCTTACAAAATTACCAAAATAAGGAATTAAAAAAGGAAATAAAAGACTGGCTCCAACAATGCCCGCAGGCAGCAGGGGCCAGCCATCCCCCTGGTGCACCCCCATCCCACGCCACTGCAGACTCACCTCTCAGTTCCTGCAGCTCCACGCTGAGGCTCTCAATGTTGGAGTCACAGAAATCAAGGTTCTCCAGGGCCTCTGCTCTCACCAGCTCATCCTGCTGCTCCTCCAGCATCAGGCTTAGCTCAGTGCGGGTCCTGCCGTAAGCCTCCAGGTCTTGTTCCACCTCTCCGATCCTCGTCAGCAGAATGGAGCGGGGAGAAGCTGATCCTGCTCGTGTCAAGTCCTCATGTCCCTCCTCCACCCGCTGCTCCTGGGTGCTGGGCTGAAGCTGTGGAGGGGGCACGCTCCTCCGCTGGCTGCTTGATGGAGGCCGGGGTGCAGGCCGGGAAGGCTTCACCGAGAAGGACAGGGACCTGCTTTTGGGCACTCGGCCACCCAGCGTGTGCACGGGGGTTGTCACAAGGCTGCTGGGCCGAGGAGGAGGTGGCCTCAGGGCCTTCCTCCTCTCTGGCTGCCTAGCATGGGGGGCATGCTCAGGAGATCCACGGACAATGTCCTTTTCAGAGCTGTAGTCCAAGATCGAGAAGTGTCGGGAGACCTTGTCCTGCTCAGCGCTGGTGCATGACAGGCTCTTCTCAAACTGCACCAGCTGCTCTGTTAGTTTGGAGTCGAGGTCCGTGCAGCTGTCCCCCTGGGCTGTGAGCGGGCAGCATTCCCCCCAGGTCCCAGCCCCTGTGTCCAGGCCCACCTGGGCACCTCCCAAACTGGATGAACAAGGTTTGGACTTCTCCTGTTGACCATCGACCCAACCATCCAGGTCTTGGGGACTACTCTGGCTCTCCTGGGACTCGGAGGCTGCCCAGGTGTTAGGAGAAGAAATTGCCTGGCTCCTGCATACACCTGGCGGGGAGCAGGGGGCCTGCAGAGGCACAGTGGGACTGTCTCCATCATGCTCAGGTAGTGCCTGAGTTTCTGAGTTCCCTGGGGAGGCTGAAATGGTCCCTCCAGGTTCCAGCTCACATGCTTGGCCAGGCCTGTTGCCCCATTGGGGAGGCAGCTGAGCATAGGGGAGAAGGCCATTGACTGTCTTCACGCAGTCAGAGGGAACGGAGTCCTCTGTACCTTTGGGATGTGATGCTTGGTGTCCTCTGCTGGGAAAGGACTGATGCTGTCTCAAGTCAGAGCCAAGAGGACCCTCTGACCTCCCCACCATGTGACACAAAATGGTGTCAGGCTCAGGCTGTGCAGCTGAGCCATCTTCCTTTTCCCTGACATCTTTCCCTGGCAAAGGGCAGGCTTCGGAGCAGGTGCTTTCTGGTTCTTGATGGATGCTTCCACCCTGGGGATCTCCGACACCCACCTTTTCCCTGCAAGGCTCAGAGGCTTCCAGCCTCACAAATCTGTGTGGAAAGATGCCTCGTCTCCCCCTTAACTGCCCCTCCAGCCAGCCATCCTCCAGAATGCCTATGATCCGAATCCTGTCACCCACATCAAAATCCAGTTCCTCAGACTCCAGGGCCTGGAACTGATAGAGGGCAACACCATAGGTGCTACCTGGATCCTCCTCCTCCTTGGGGGGCATCTCCACTGTCCCATTGGTGTCACAAGTCACTGGGGGCTCTGGATCCTCTGATATTCCTGATGCTCGCAGAGGAGTAAGCAGTTCCACGAAACCCTCTGGGAAGATGCCCCTGTGGCCTCTGAGTTCCCCCTCAAACCAGCCAGGCTCTGGGATGCCAACAATGTTGATCACATCCCCTTCCCTGAAGTCCAGTTCCTCCTCCAGCTGAGCAGACAGGTCCATCAGGGCACGGGCTTGGCCCAATGAGTAGGCAGGCACCTCCAGGAGAGCACTCTGGGACAGCTGATGGCTCCGAACTGAAAGGCACAGCTCCCGCACACATGATGAGGGGAAAAAGCCCTTGGAACCCCAGCTGCTTCGTCCCTGGAGCCAGCTGGAAGCCAGGGACCCCCCCAGGATCACCAGGTCTCCTGCGGGGAATAAGATACCAGTTCAAAACTGCCCTCATGATTGCTCCTCTCCTCTTATTCCTGCCTCCCCATGCCCTCGTGGCTGTGGGTAAGGTCTGGCACTCTGCACAGAGCGCAGTGCATGTTAGGGATGCACAACAGCACAGAATGGAGGTCAAGCATGAAGCATCATCCATCTCTTGCACACACGTATCTAAGATACACAGTTTTGGCTCCATGACTTTCTAGCTAAGCCATGAAGATGCACCAAAGCTTTGATTTCTCCCCAAATGCAAGTCTAAGATTTGGGCATTGGAGGGCAGTTAAAAGGCACCGGTAAGTCTAATATGATCACACAAATCCCAACATTTGGAGTTTCGAGAGTAATGATGGATTATGAGAAACCAGCATTTTGAGGTGGCAGGAGCACAAAGGTCTGTGGTGGATTTGACATGACCCATGTCATGAAGTATTAGGAAATTCTCTGTCTCTACTGCCACCTGAGGCAGGATGCTGTGGCTAGGTTCATGCTTCTGGAAAGACAGGTGAGGGGTCTGAAATGCAAAGCACAGGAAGGGAATGGAGATTACCTCTCTGCAATGACAAGCTCCCTGGCTCTTGAGATGTGAAGTCACTGGTACAAACAAACAGTTTTTCTCCCTGCTTCAAATGGGGAATATCCACGGGTTCCACAAAGCTGCTAGGGAACTGCCCTAAAATGAGAAGCAGTTGTCAGCAATGAGTCTTTCCTGTACCCCACCACTACCACCCACACCCTCCTTCCAGATTTTGGGATCTGTTCACCTCTTGCTAAAGGAAAATAGCGAGCTACCCAGGGTGCTTCAATAGCATGATGGAAGAGAAACAATTTTGGGAGTCAGGAAGTCCTGAGGTTTTAAATGCTTAAGAGCTAACAGAGAAGCTTTGTGCCCTCGGCTCAGTCCAAGCAACCAACAGGCTGTGTTCATTGCTGGGACTGTGCCATGGGCAAGGAGTTCCTGGGAACAGACATACTAGGTTTTCTCTGCTTTCACTGCTTGCTTCCCACTTTGGAGCTATGATGGGGACTGAGAGATCCAGTAGTGCTGGACCACAAGACCAGTGTCCTGTGAGCGGGCACATCCTTAGGTGCTCCTCACTCTAAGGCTTGGCTCCAACACAACTTCAGTGCAGAAGTCAGGCCACCAGACTTGGGACAGCCACACCTGTGAGCCACAGGCTTCGTCACAGCTTCAGCACTGCTGAGGCTCCAGGGACCCTCCCCACTTTATCACCTGCTGTTTCACCATGGCACCCATGGCTGGATGCTCAGCTATTCCGAACAGGCCACAGCCAGATGGGCAGTGCACATATTTTGGCCATCACAAGATACCACTCAACTACTAACTTCAGTCCTGGAGCACAGGATGTGTCAGACCCCACTGCAAAAGCTGCTAAAA
Organism: Nesoenas mayeri; assembly: GCF_963082525.1. Taxonomy (NCBI): domain Eukaryota; kingdom Metazoa; phylum Chordata; class Aves; order Columbiformes; family Columbidae; genus Nesoenas; species Nesoenas mayeri. The sequence goes on along the minus strand of NC_137551.1, from coordinate 24,740,311 downwards.
ATGTCATTCCTGTCTTTTATAATTTGTGACAAGGAGATACAATGGAGTATGGGCTAGTAGCACTTGTAGCATTCACTCTTGATGACCCACTATGGCATCCACGTTCTCCAATAAAACCTGGAGACAAAATATCCTAGACACCCAGAACTTTGCACTATGTTTAGGCAGTTTGGCATCTGCTGTCATGAACATGAGGTGCAACTAGCAGCCCACAGGCTGCTAGCCTCAGTGGCTTCTTTCACAGTCTTAAACAACTCTACCTCTTTCTCCATGTCTTAGTTTCCTGCTCTGGACACAGCAACAACCTAATGCTGGTGGAAAGGAAATAATGGAGCCACATTAATTAGTCTCCACAGAGTACTGAGTATTATTAGTGGTAGGCTGCAGCACCTCCACAACTTCTATTCAAAAGCACTTTTTCAATCCCCTACAACTTGAGCTTAGAAAACTAGGCAGACATCTACAACAGCTGTTCCAAGGGAAAGCAGGAATGCAAGTGTGTTTTGAGTTAAAGGTCATTAAAAACTATTCAGTTTGACTTCAGCATGTTTCTTTATCTTTGAGCTACGACACACATCTGTTTATCATTCCTTAATAGCTTCATATTCTTGAGAACAAGTGCATCAGTTATGCTGGGACACAAAACTGTGGTGAAGTAGCTACCGGTGATTTCTGCAGAAGTAATTTGTGCCCAGTGACTTCAGCAACCAGAGGCTCATTCAGTGCCATTTATCAGCTACACAGAGCACAGGAGAGAAGTCCTCCTCTCCACCTTTGCTCCTGCCCATCTTTGTTTTAGCCAGGAGACAGCTCGTGGCTCTCAGCAGAGCCCAGACTGCTGCAACCATAGCAGCCCCATCTCTACAGCCAGCGAGGAAACTCCAGTCCCACACTCATGCTGGAGACAGAGTCAGTCAGGCTTATGCTTTGAAGTGGCCTGGTTTTCATCTCCCTGAGAGCTCACACATCCTCTAAACATCAGTGTTAAGACAACAAAGAGCTGCTTAAAAACGGGCCATGGGACTCAAAGTGTTTCACTAAAAGCATTTTGCTGCTTCTGAAGTTTCTCACATTCCTCCAAAAGTCTGAGAGACTTGCACACTCCTTCAGGCACCCAGATATTGGTGGCAGCTTGTGCAGGAAAATGCTTTAGAGTTGAGAGGAGGAAGCGGGGCTGAGTCAGAGGGCTCAGCAGGACACATGGAATCTGTCGCTGTGTCTCCCACTGACTTGACCTGACGAGGTCACTTGGATATAGATGCATTTCCACTCTCAAAGCATTTGTTTCCTCTTTTCCTTTACACTGCCACAGCGGGTCAGCACATAAACTAGCCAGGAAATGGGCTGTCCCACCACAGAGGACGAAGCACCTCGTACGGTGAAGCTCTTGTCTCCTCAAGAACTGACACTCCACTAATCTCTCTCAAAAAACAACAGACGAGGTATCTGAAGAATTGACTCAAAGCTGGCAGGAGACCAGTGGTGAGGAACCCGCACCCTCAGTCCCAAGCAAAATCCAGTGAATGATTTAGTAAAATAAATCCGGTCCTGCACAGTATTGGCCAAGGGAAGATGTGCTCATGGGGTGGAAATTTAGCTGGCATGTCTACAGACCCAGCTTCAGGCATTTCCAGGTCTTACCTGTGACACCTTCCTTTTTGCCAAGGAGCCAGAACTCATCCACCACGGCCAGCACCTCAATGACATCTCCCACGAAGAGGGGCAGCTCTTCAGAGACACTGGGACAGAAATCAAAGACTGCTCGTACCACAGAGCCAGCCTCCATTGTGCAGGGCCTGAAGGTGGATCAGTACCTAAGGCCGAGACACAGAGAGAATTTTGTTAGCAGCCAGAAACACCTGAAATTATCACATATACGCTCAGAAAGCAAAACCCTTCCTGAGCATGAGAGGCAGGAATAGTGTGAGGGAGTCCTGTCTCGAGCTCCCTGAAACCCCTCACCACGTGAAGCCACAGATGCCAGGGTCTCCAGCAATGAAGCCCCCACGGTCCAGCCTGCCTTGTTCAGCCTCTCCGGCTGTCTCTGTGGGGACACATGTTTGCGCTGCCACAGGAGGAGAGACGGTGAGAAAATTGGAAGTTAATTCCCGTCAGGAAGGAAGCAAGAGGAGGGGAGGAAGCTTAACGCTTCCCTGACACGCAGGGCAGGGCCCTGAGCCCGCCAGCACCGGGCAGGCAGACAGCAACACTCACACGGTCCCACCGCACACACTGCGGCACGACGGGCACCACTCAGAGCCACAGGAACCATCTGCTGGCACAGCATTGCACTCTGCCCAGCGAGAGAAGAGGCACTAAGTCTTCTTGGGCAAGCTCAGCCTACCTCACCGGTGAACTCTTCCCACCTCTGCCTGGGCTGACCCAGTCTGGGCACCCTCAGACCCAGCTGGAAATGCTCCTTCTGCCTTCTAGGTACCAGGCTCAGCCATCCCTGAGAGGCCTCGCCATGGCTGTTGGCAAAAGCCAGGCTGAGATCAGGGTACAGACCCTGTTCATGGCTCTAGGAACCAAAGCTGAAATTCCCACTGGCAGAGAACCTGAAGGCACACAAAGACATTCTCATCAAGGGCTACGTTCTACACCCAGCAAGATTCCCCCTTCATCTGGAAGTGGCTGCTGAGCTGGGACACTTTTCTGTCTCACCTTTGCTTTGTAACAAGCAGCCTCACCATCGAGGCACTTTGCCGCACCGAGGCAGCAGCAGCTCTGCAGCTTCAGCTGCTCCTTCCTCTCTTCCCAGATCCCTCGGGAAGTGAACTGAAAGGTGCATCCGTCCAAGGCAATGAGGAACCCTCAGATTATTCCTCAACATCTGCACCTCAGACCAGTGAGTACTTCCTGTCATCTTCCTGTCCCACCGCAGTTACAGCAGATCACGGCACTGCTAACAATGCTCTGAAGTGCTTTCAGAGCCTTACCCTCCATGACACCAGGACATCAGCATCCTCCCCACCAGCACCCACCCCAAAACAAGCTGCTTTCCTCCCACATCACAAGGACAGCCCAAGCTCCATCCGGTCAGACAGAACTTCCCTGCAAGGGGACCCAACCTCCTCCCCTCCCAAAGCACCTCTATGTGCACCACGAACAGTCACCTTCCAGGCACCGCCCAGTCAGCGATACCCATCCTGTACTCACCAAAGGCTTGTCAAACAGTCCCACCTAGCTAACAGCAGAAAGAGCTCAATGACAACACACACCAGCACCCACAGCAGACACATGGGGCCCCTGGGGCCCCCATTTCTCCCTACAGCCACGCACGGCACACCTGATTCCCGGAAAGTCATGAAGAGGGGATGCTAACACAGGGAGGAGAAAAACATCCCCGCTGACGAGGTGCAGCCAACTTCCAGCGCGAGTGCCAGCAGGGGATCCAGCCAGGGAAAGGCTTTCTGCTGACGGGACTGCTCTGTTTATCCAGTCCGACTCACCTCCTGGGAACAAAGCGGGTTTGTGCTCGGCAGGAACAGCTTCCTCAGCACGTCCCTCCCCACCCCCAGCCATGCCCCCACTGCAGCCAGCAAGCTGTGCCCTGGCCCCTTGCCACCCTCACCTCTGCTGTCTCGTCTGTCACTCCTATTGCTCACCACTGTCTTCCCTGTAGCACATGGGCTCCTTGGGGCACAGTCTGTCCCTTTGTCACCAGCGATGTGCTGGCTGTACAAAGAGCCAAATATCCAGCAGCCGACAGCACTTTGCCAGCAAAAAGAGATTAATGGACTAGAGTAAATCAGGAGCACAAAGAGCTCCAGTTCAGGGCAGCGGGAACCTACTGAGGCAGAAAGAGCAACAGTATTAAAAACATGACCATGTGGAGCAGGGAAAAAGATGGGAAGAGCCATCAATGAGCTTGGAAAGACTAAAGAAAAGGAAGGAGCCTCATGCTGTCCAAGGTGGGGTGGCCAGGACAGGCTGCTGCGCACTCTGATGGGAACAGGAGAGCAGCCGCAACAGGCGCAGCAGCAGCAGCCCCGAGACAGGCAGCCCAGGCTGCCATCCAACACACAGACAGGCTGACGGCTTCTGTGGCACTGGGCACTACTGAGCTCATGGTCCTAGAAATCCTTGCCATAGTCAGAATATGCAAACTTCACAGCTGCACTGGGCAAAAGGGAAAAAAGTATCTCAGGCACAATTGCTGCTTCAGGGTAGTTTCTCTAGGAGTATATGATGTTGCAGTGAGATTTCTCGCATTTTTTCTGTCAAAGGTGTAACATAGAGTAAGCTGAGGGGTGGAAGGATTACAGCACCTGTGCTGCAGACCCAGGCCCTGGCTTTGCTGCAGCCACTGGGGCTGAGGATATGGCTCTCCCACTCCCTGGTGCTCAGATCCTGCCCATGAAAACAGCAGTGTCCTGACCTTAACTCACCTGCAGCTCTACAAGATTTTCCAATGAGACAGAAGATTCAGAGGAGCAGGTGGGATTGCAATTGTTCTGCCATGTAGATATTAATTGCAGTTACAATAAAACATGGACGCTAACATACTCACAAGAAAAGCATTCCCTGATAGCCAGCCCCTGAGGTAAGAAAGCATGAAGTAATTTCTGAAACTGCCAAAAAAAGTATCCCAACAAGCCCATGTTCCCTTACAATACCAAGAAGAGCAGGATCACTCCCTGACTCCACCTGAATCTAGACAGTGTGCCCCTGTATTTGAAAGCTGTGAATCAGTCCTGTGGGGTTTGCTTGCTCTGTAACACAAACGGAACACAAAATACTACATTTTCCAGGACCTTGGCTTGTCTTACTCCATGGAGTGCTGCCTGCCAACGTTTTCTCCAAACCCCCACCTAGAGAAGGAAGCCTCCCGGCATCTTCCAGACTGGAAACTTACTGAGTCCAACTCTTCAGCCTTAATGCTGGACCCGAGGTTCTCCGAGATCCACCCTAGATCTGGTGAAAACAAACATCCAGCAAGAGCTCGCACAGAGGCTCCAGCAGGAAGAGCAGACTGCAGGGAGAGCTGTGCTCCGCCTGCGCTCCCCACTGAGTCACGGCTCCTGACGGCTGGCCAAAACCCGTCCCCTCTCACCTCAAGGATGGGTGATCCCTGTCTGCCAGGGGGAGGGAGGGAAGGAGGCCTCCTCCACAACTGAGCAAACACTGGGCCTGCCTTTAAGCTGGCGGAGGTCAGGACTGCAGACTGCAGCCCCCACACCCAAAGCGAGCCTCACTGTGCAAGTATGAAGCTGCCGCGCAGCAGTGAACCGGCCCCGCTAGGAACACGCTACTCTGCCTCACTGCCGGGTCCTGCACAAACTCCCTGACGTGTTCCCTGTGCCCATGGGCAGCCTGCCCAGTGCCAAGCTCCAGCCTGATACAACAGCATTGTGCAGCACGGCAGAGAGTGGATTCCCAGAGCATTAATCACTCCCCCCAGCCTGACTGCATGCATGCTCAGCACACATTAACATCACCTCCATGAACGACTGCCTGTCCCATTTTGCCATTCGCTCTGGAGCGTGTCTGGTCTGGCGTGGGCTGATTAAAGGAGGGACCAGAATGAAATGATGGCTATTAACTCTCTTACAATATTGTTTTGAGACCTTCAGCAAAGGCTGGATCAAGCCACAGCAGCCAAGAGAACCCATTTACACACTGACTCACACAACTCCCTGTATGCCTCCTCTCTTTTTCTAGCTGAAATGGGACAGGGTAAGAAGTCTCAAACAACGGACTCAGAAGCACCAAATTATTGACAGGCATTTGCTCCAAGTGCTATCAGTTAGATAAAAGCAGACCTATTGAAGATTGTGCTATAAATGCCTATTTTGCACCTTTTTGATGCTAAGTGTGAGCAAATGAGTCACTGATGCATTTCTGTACCTTAGAAACAGGATTTCTGTCTCCCCTGCTTTTTACTGGAAAATGCTGAAACAAGGCTTTCAAGCAGTTAAGAACTAAGGCAGCATCATGAAGAGACCATTTCAGGCTGATCACAAGAAGTATTAATAGCCTCAGTAAAAGGAGAAACCCAAAGGGTTTGCAGACAGCTAATCCCATGGCATACCCGAAGTGCTGATCAGATCATGAGATACAGAGCAGTAACGGATGGATGCCACAAATCTAGCTGAAAGAAAACCAAACTTGACAGGTGGTATCACCACTTGTTTCCCACTAAATAACACTGTTTCCCTCTAAATAACTACCTCTCACTCAAGAGGTAGCACTGTTAGAACTGGCTATGGTCAGCACTGTAACTGAGAAACTAACGTAGCACCAGACTGCAGCCTTCCACAGGCAGACTGGGTCTGAGCCAGTGGGACAAGTGGATTCTTGTGCAGCAGATGTCTCTCTCTTTAAAACCTTAGAGCCTGTCTGAGCAGTAGATCAGGAAGCAGCCAGATTCCCAGAAATGTCCAAAAGCCAAGTTTGTTGCAGAAGGAATAAATGTATTAATTTAAAAAAACATTAAATACCACCTGTTATATTTTCTTAAAATTTAAAAATGTCATACATTTCACCTATGCCTTTTCACACTACCTGCCACACGTAGCGTAATGCCAGTTCACTGGAAACACAATCCGCCCCCAGAAAAGGGAGAAGCCCCTCAGGCCCATTCACTGCATTCTCCAGCCACTGGGTCTGGCTTTGATACGAGATCTGCTGCAGGTCTTGTTGCACCCTGGGCTGCAGGATGGGTATCTAACATACAGTGGGAGGAAACCAGGAGTGATGCTTGGCTTTTCATACCATTGTGTCAAGAGCAGAACTTATCAACTTCATGCCGAGGCACTCCTATCCTTTTCCTGTGTTCCTCCCTGTGGTCTCCACATCTAGAGAGCCCTCCTTCCCTCCTCCTTACCCCACTGCATCTGCACAGCCTGCACGGTCCTTATGCACATTTTGAGGGTAGGAGATTGCCTGCACACCAGCACACCCTCACCACTCACACCAGCCTTCAGAGCTGCCTCGCCACCCACAGTCACTCCCCCTGCACGCGACAGAACACGTTGCTCTGTAAGCTCCCAAAGGTTCTTGCTCGCCTGCACATTCCTGGGTGGAATAAACAATACCCTACTGAGCCAAGCTGCCTGGGCCCCAGCTGGAGATGGTGCCAACAGTGACTGAGGCTGCAGCAAACTGCAGAGCTGACCCTACAAATCCCAGCAAACAGACAAGGCAGCAAGCAGGGCAAAAACCCACCGAATGGTGTGGAGAAGAGGAGCCTTCTCCCACCAGGGAAATGCTGCAGCCTCTCATTAGGACACACTGCTTGCCTCAGCAGATCCCAAAAGAGACTCCCTGCTGAGATTCATAGTGGGAAACAGGAGATTTCCTCTTATGTACTCCATCTCCTAACCCCATACGGCTCCCAGGCAGAAGAGGAATCTCCCCACTTTAAAAGAGATAGCTTCTTTTCCTTCGTCTGTGACCTTACATATAAAAAAAAATGTTTAAATGACTACATTTAGGTTGGATCACCAAGTGCTCCAGAATCAGAACTGCCAAGGACAAGGGCTGCTTAAGCAACCTCTGGCCTCCTACTGCACATCTGTAACAGTTTGAGCATTTGCGCCATGAGTTCTGCCACATACCACACAAGTCATTCATTCAAATCCCTTCTTCTTCCCTCCGGCTGGGCAGCGGCTGTCACAGTGTTCTCACCTGCTCTGTTACAGGATGTGGCTGAGGACAGGCTTGGTGGCATCTGTGTGGGGTAAGCATAGCTTAGGGAGGAATGAAGAGAAGCTCATGCTTTGTCAGGCGGCAGGCAAATGAAAGTCATCTGGAAACTAGTGCACAGCATCAATTTTTAATGCAAAGCAGAACACCTTGCCACAACATGGGAGCAAAGAGTCTGTGATGGATATTTAATCTCTGGCACTGGGGACTCAGGCATGTAAAGGGCAGAACACCAGCTTAGGGGACAAGAGTTTTCCAAATATACTACAGAGTGGCTGCACCCACCTCACAGACTCCATTGCTGAGTCCTGTCTTCTCCCACCCTGAGTCACACAGTTGTTTCTCTTGCTGGTTTTGCAGACATGATACAACTTGGAACAAGGAACAGATAAAATCCCAAAGCAGCACTACTTCTGCTGTGCAGTACCTGTGATCCCAGGGGTGAGTAGTGCACAACCATAAAATTAGTCATTACACCTTGAGCACATATTCAAAACAGGTTGAACTGGGGCTACAACACTGGAGCAATTGACTTTGCACCCCGAATAACATTTTTAAGGTAGCTTTTGGACAGAAGCCCATTACAAAGCTTGGGCTGCTGAACAGGGAGTCCAGAAATCTGGAAATCACTCGACTTAGAAGCTTTGGTCTTTACCCCTGTTCTGCTCCACTCATTGTCTCCAAAGAACCCAAATCCCTGTCAGGGACTCTGCTGACACCTGGCATCACACAGAGCTCTTCCTTTCAGAGCCCCAAGGTGCTCCAGAGACGGAAGCAACAGATCTTATTTCCTAACAGAAAGGTTCTAAAAATAAGACAAAGTAAAACCTGTGTCACTCAGAAGTGAGGTTGAGCAATCCTCAGAATGTGATTAGAAAAATACTTTTGCTGAAGGTTGAGGGGAAATTATCAGTTAATATAGTGAAGTGCTAAGGTAAGCACAACTCAGGCTGTCCCACCCAAGCTCACATCAGCACCATCACAAAGTCCGTCTGAACAGTCACCCACCCAGGAACACCTCAACTTCATGCCAAACCCTGAGACATTACACGTGTCCCATGATGGCTCACAGAGCTGGTGTTCTGCAAGGCTCTGAGTGTCACTCCTTTCTTCTCCCCTCCTGCTCGGTTCCTCCTGTCCCACTGCTAACTTATAATTTCTCTAACATCATTATATATTCATATGAGTTTTAATGTCACTGCTAACCCTCACTGGAGCAGCTGGAAAGAGAACTGAAACCTTTGGCCTTGGCAGAGCAGCTGATTTTGAGAAAAAGAACAGCTGAAACAGCCAGCTCAGAAATGTGGGCATTATCGGCACTATGGAGGGCCTTGCAAACAAGCTGGACAGATTTGGATACAATGCCCAGCACAACGTGCAGCCAGAGGAGTGAGTCAAGATGAGGGGGATGATGGTGATGTCTTGTAGCACAGTACAGGGGCTGTATTTGGCAAAGCACCTGCAAAACTGCAAATTCTGTATCTACAAATGCTTTTGGGTCTTTTGCAGAAGAAAAGACAGAATCGTAACGGAAGCGAAGGAGAGAATGGCAGAGACAAGAGCTGAGAGCCTTTTCAGAAGAAACTGAAAGTCATGGAAACATGACAACCCTCAAAACAGATGTTAATGCTTATGACACAACTAGAGGCTTCCTAGGTACTATGGCAAGGAGAACAAGATGTGAAAGCACAGAGGTGGGAGGGAGTACTTCAAAAGGCAGCATGTGTGAACTCAGACGCCAAACTGTCAAGGATGGGCTCAGCTAAGGCACCACTCAAGGTCAGCAAAAATGTCAACACGGGAGCAGCAGCAGCCTCTCAGGAGGTGCTGAGCGTGAGCCAAGCCTCCATCCCCTGGTGAGGCCACTGGAGGAGGCATCTCCAGTTCCTCTCTGTTAAAGTACAAGGCGACAAGGTCAGGCTGGCAGCAATGCAGAGGGTTTGTGTTTGCTGGAGTAAAACCAGGAGGGAGCTCTCTGGAGTTTCTCTTCCCAGTCTGCTGCAAGCAGAGCAGTTGCTCTCAGAGAAGCAGCCTGCGAAAGCCCAGCACTGCAGCCTGGAGCTTCTGCTCTCTGTGTGCAACCACCTGTGCCACCCTTCACCAATGCCCCAGCTCCAGGCTCTCAGTGCCAAACCACCCCAGGTCCTGGATGCCCACACTTTCTACAGGGCCAGGTGCTTCCTTGCAACAAGCTGTCCAGGAAACACCAGCCACTCCCAGCTGTGTGCCTGCCTGGGGATGACCAACCCCAGTTACCACTGGCTGCACAGACGCGGCGTAACAGACCGAAATCCCAACGGCTGCAACGTGGGAAGTGGACGGGCGGCTCCCACTGCACCCCACAGCTGCTCCACGCTGCCGGGGTACCCGCAGTGCTGCCGGGGTACCCGCAGTGCTCCCGGGGCAGCGTGGGCACAGCGAGCACCCGCCCGGGCACGCAGGGCTGGACGGCCCCGCGCTGCCGCAGCCCGGCCGAGAGCACCCGCCCGAGCGAGCAGCACCCGCCCGAGCGAGCAGCACCCCAGCCGGGGCACCCGCCAGCGCGGCCCAGGGCAGCCCCCGCGGCGGGCAGGGCCTCGGCGGGGCGGCGCGGGGCAGAGGGTGCCGGTGCGCGGTGCGAGGGCAGCAGGCGGCGGGCTGAGGCTGGGGCCGCGGCAGGGGCGGGGGGCCGGTCCGCGCCAGGGGCCCGGAGCAGGCGCAGGCCGGGCGGCCGCGGGGCGCGCAGGGCGGGGGGAGACGGGCGGGCGACCGGCGGGGCAGCGGCGAGGCCGGGTGGCGGCGGGCAGGAAGAGCACGGCTCACCCCGGCCGCGCTAGCGGGTCCCTACCTTCTCCAGGCCCGCTCCGGGCGCCGCGGCCGCTCCGGCCCTGCGGGTCCCGCTCCCGCCTCCGCCCCCCGAGGCCGCCCAGCCCCGCCCGGGCCTCGGCCGGCCCGGCCCCCAGCGCCTGCCCGGCCTCGCAGGGACCCGCACGGCCCCGCGGCCCGCCCCGCCGCCCAACTTCCTCCGCCCGACCCGGCCTTGCGGACCCGGCGTGGTGCTGCCGGGAGGCTGCGGCCAGAGCCGGCGGGGCGGGCCGGGGCTGCTCCGCGGGGCCTGGCCCGTAGCCTGGGGACCCCCGGGTGATATGAGGACATCCCTCTTGGCAGCACCGCTCGGCCCTAGGCTGCGAGACACCCCCCCAGCGGCTCACGGGGACACCCTGACGTAGGACACGCTGCCCAGCGGGGGGTGACAGACGTGGGGTGCAGCCATTCCCGTAGCTGACAGGCTGGGCACAGCACCTGCGTGCCCTGCACCCCTGCTGGCTGCTGCCAGCGAACCGCAGAGTCTGGCACGGAGCAAGAGGGGCAGCTGCCTGTGCGAACCCTCTCCCGCTTCTTCCCTGCAGAGCGCTGCCGCCTCGCAGGCAGTTGCAGCGCCAGGGCTGCCCTTTCTCACTGCTGCCTTGTCCTGGGAGTCTCGCTGCCTTGTGGGGTTCAGCTTTGGCAGCAGCTGACAAGTGGGTCTACACTTTCCATCTGCTGCAGTCTAGGTTTTGATGCTAGGAGCTGGCTTTGGCTGCTTGGATACAGCGTAAAATCACATCAGCACCAAAATAAAGAAAAACAAATAATAATTTAAAAAAAAAAAGGTGAGAGGAAGGGCCAGTTTGTGCATCACAGAGAGGTCAGGCACACCGAGTACACTTGTTCTTGTACTGGATTTCCCAGCAGGCCAAAAAAAGCCTCCATGCCCCAAGGGATACCATCCTTCAGTAACACGCTGTAAAGCCCCAAGTCTCTCAGCCCCCAGAGCAGTTGTCGCACTTGTTTGTGCATTTAGCTACACTTTTCTCCATGGCAACCACCCAGATCCCAGCCTGGCTTGCCACCAGCCTGGAGCGGGGTGTGCAGAGCGCGTCGCACACGCCGCGGGCAGAGTCACGGTGGTGCGTGCGAGGGCTGGGCGCTGAGTCCCCGTCTGCTCTGCCAAGGGGGGACCCACGCCACTGGCACAGTGTGATGCCACTGGCAGAGGGACTGAAGCTGCACAGGGACCTGGGTGCTCTCTTCCCCACAGGTACAGTTGCTTGTATAAGGTTTGCTGGAGCTGAAGAATGGACACAAGCCCTTGTCACAGGGCTTTAGATGTTGTCCTCTGAGCCCAAAAGTTCTGCTGTTCTTGCCTGCTGAGACAGGTTTTGAGCTTTTACCATCATTCCAATCCCTCCTGCAACCTTTCATCTCTGTTGACATCCCTAGCAAACCTGCCTCACTCTTCAAGTTCGGTTGTTTATATTTTCCCTTATTCTGCCTCCTTTTTGCCAGTCACAGAAACCAGCATGCATTGCATGTACGAAGTCCCATCTGCACCCCGCACTGAGCTTCCTGCTCATCCCCAAATCCACACAGTCTTGCTTGTAAGAGTTCTGGTTCATTCTTCTGGGCTTGGCTTCACTTTGTTTACATGTTTCTCCAGTGTCTGCACACAGTTCAGGTCCCCTCATCTCAGAAAGGATAAATGAGAATGGAAAAAGGTTCCAGGGCAGGCAGTGAGGATGCTCAGAGGTACGGGAACAGATTCTGTACAGTGAACAACAGCGTAGGCTGGGTCACTTCAGCTTGGGAGAAGGACATATGGTGTAAGAAGAGGTATACAAAATCATTAGTGGCCCAGAGAGTATGGGGGGGAATCAACTGTTAACCGTTTCTTCTGACACAAACCTGTCAACTGCTTTTGCTTTGACTGGAGCCTCAAAGGAATATGAAACCACTGCACTGCAGATGTGTGTCCAAAGGTTTAGCGCTGCTTTTAGCCCACGCTTCTTGCAACATTGGGGGCTAAGTTCATGGCAAGCCTTGGAGAGGCGTGCTTAAGAGAGCGCTGCCTCGGAAACATTTTGTAACCATGTTTTCACGTGGAGAGCTCGGCCATGGCCAAGTGGAGCTTTACCAAACTGTTCAACACAAAAATATTCAGAGCTGGGAGGAGAATGAGTTGGACAAATCCCAGCCTAGAGAGAGTCTCTCAGAAGGTTGTGTCTTGTAGGAACCCTCTTATAGGGGAAAAGCTTACCACCAAGGCTCTAACTTTGCTGCTGCTCCACTTACCCCACAGCAGGCTGCTAGGGCGAGTGATGTGGCCTCCTGGACTGCTCGTCCTGTTTCAAACAGAGAAGAAATCCCTCTGCTCTGACTCCACCCTGGAAAGTAAGGGGAATTGAGATGGTCTTACATTGTCTAGGACCACAAGAGGGCAACATGGGCTCAGCAAGGCAACCTGTGACACGGTTGGGATGTAGGTGATGTGGGCAGCTCTGTGTGGGCTGAGCATCACCCCATCCAGGGGCCACCCAGCTGAGTTAGGCAAGTGAAGGCTACGCTCTGGAGCACCTTCCTTGCTCTCAGCTCCATACACATCCTCAGGGGTGAGCAGTTAGCTCAGCCAGCTGAGCTAGTGCTGTGGTTGGGGGCAGCAGTTAACATCCAGCACATGGGTCAGATGCATGGTGACAGCAGACCCTTCTGCATGCTGCATGGGGCCAGGCTGTGGGGTGAAGGGTGCTCTCCCTACATGCAGGTAGGATGCTACCTGCATGTCCGCCAGGAAATCTTGTGGATGAACATGTGCTGACATGTGGCTTCAAACAAGAGGGTCCAGCATCTGGAGTGATGCTGCTAGGCTTGGCTGGGGCAGAGGTGTTAAACCACATAGGAGTTTGAACATCTCAGCCTCACTGTCCTTTTTCACTTTCTTCTGCCACCCAAATATAAAAACTGAGAGAATCTAAGTTCATCTTTCGTTGTGAATATAGAACTGTCCAGTGTCTCCAGCCTACACTGGCCTCTGCAGACTGAAATCACTCACAGCCATGGTTAAGTGCACTACCATTTCTGCATGTTTTTGCAATGGATTGAATAGATATCCTCGAAGGGACAGTTTGCCCTGTCACAGGCGTGACAGAGAGCTTCTGTTAGCAGGCAGAGCTACAAGAGTGTGTGTGTGCTGGTAGAGCTGAAAATGCCACTGGCATATTGTAGCAGAGACACAGGAGGAGGCGGCAGCGAGGGATGAAGTGCAGAATATTGTCTATGCAGTAGAGTGGTAGAGGTTGCTCACAAGAGATGAAGACATGTTTGCAAAAGAGGAGGAGCAAGAAGATGTCTGGGGGACACTTTTTGGATGGGCTTGCGACATGGAGAGAACCAGTGCAACAGAGGGCTCAATGGGGGAGACTGGGATAACCAGCCCCACCATGCACTGGGCACATGGGTAGGACTGTTTATTGCTCTGGAGTAATTTATTTTCTATGAAGAATGCTAGAAAGGTTTTTGCCTGCTTAAGATATTTTTACCATGGAAATAACCAGCTGTATTTCTACTCTTGCTTCCACTCCAAACCTGTCCAGACAGCCTAAGCAGCATTTTAAGGCCCAGCCAGTAGGAACCCACCTCCCTGAACTATGGATCATGTTTCCCCTAACCCAACTACAACTCATGCCTTGTTCTGTACCTGCACAGCACTGCTGGCCTCAAGCATCCACACTTCCCCGTTGCACACTGACAGGACCAAGGTTCAGGGAATTTGCCTCAAAGGGATATCAAATCACCACTCTTGTACTCCTACTCATCCCCAGTTGTCAGACCTCACCTAGTTGCTCCTATGGTCACACTAATAGTTCGTGTTGGCTCGAGCAGACCCTTCAGAGAGCCATCTGGTTTGGGTCAGAAGAAATATGGAGAGGAGATAATCCTTGGCTTTTGCCAGAATGTATCATTTCAGCCTGCCTGACTACAAATAATCCAAATCAGCTACCCGAAAGTCCCATCTGCACATTAAGATAAATGTGACATCAGCCAGGAGATGGCCTTGACCACAACCTCCTAGTGCTGCATTCCTACTTGTGGCGTAGCCAACCAGCAACAGCTGTGCTACGTATGGGACAACGGGTGTTCAGAGCTGGTCACATCACTGACTGCTTTAAAACTGACCTCCCACTATTTTAGGTTTGCAGGCAGCAACTGTCCTTACCTGAAGGAGAAGCATGGCACTCACACCGAGGACTTAGTGCCAGGATTCACATGCCCAATTTGTGAGTCCAGCAAAGACCAAGGGCTGGATTCATTCACCCTGCTTTGCACCAATGCTGGGCATCTCATCTGAGTTGTAGCAACTGCGTCCAGGAGTAAAGGGAGCAGAGGTCTCCTAGATGGAGCAAGTGCAGAGGAGAACTCAGCAGCTACTGAGACGCTGACGAGGAAACCACAGCCCAGACACACTTCGTTGTGAATGACTTCACGATTTGCTCAGGGATTAAATACTTCCTCATTTAATAACCTAATAATTTGGGCTAGTTTCATGCTGGACTGTTGGAAAGTTCACTGGCTGGAGTCATCAGCCAGGCCTTGTATCAACAGCTTCCCCCAGCTCTCAGCCAAGTGAGCTGTCCTCATTTTTGGGTCCCCCGACGGGTGGCTCTTGGCACTACCTTCTTCTGAAGGGCTTTGTTGTTCATGCGTGTGCCTGAGGCTTTACGCTCTGGGGGCTTTCTCACTACATCTTGTTTGAGCTGGAAATGCACCTGGAGAAAGAAAAAAAATAACCACGTAACTCCATGTGCGTGCTCTGCTGGCTCAGGGGTCTGCAAGGCGTTCCTCTGCTGAGACCTCGAAACTGACTCCAGGGCCAAGACAAGCAATGAGGGGCCTCAGCCAGTGTTAGGCTACAATGGGAACTAAGTGCTTAAATCAGCTGGAGACATTTTTTTTTTTCCTGTAGAAAATATTGTACCAACACTCAGCTACATTTCTTATGCAGAGAGTTGTTCCTATGGCAGTGTGATGTCCTAGGATGGTTTGGAAGATGTACTGTGAAAGGCAAGTGACTGAGCTATGCTCTTTCTTCATCTTTTTTCATGAGAGGGTAGAGAAATAGCATTGCTTTGCATTTGCAAATCACTCTCCTACAATAACATGGTAAAAGGAAAATCTGTTTTCAAAAAGGAAAGCCAAAGAGCTGGGTGCTTAACCTAGCAAAACAAAGGCTAGGACTGTGCTTGACAGCTCTCTATAAATAAATCAGGGAATAAATACCAGGGAAGAAGAGGGGCTATTTAAAGCAAAATGTTGGCATAAGAACAAAAAGGAATAAACTGACCATAAATAAATTTAGGATGAAAATTAGAAGGTTTATAATCCTGAGAAAAGGGCAGCTCTGGAAGAACTTCAGAGGCTGGGTAGGGTGGGATGAAGAGACAGAGGGTGGGAGAACCGCCACAGTGTATTTACGGCAGAGCCTAACTAGTGTACATGCAGTGTAGCAAATTATGTGCCAGGACGACACAGCCAGGGGGTTCTTGTTATTCCTCAGAGGCTGCATCTGCAGTCCTGCTGTGCTCACAGGCAACAGCAGGGGGCAGGGGTCACCACCCGCTGGTTTTATGAGCAAGTCCTAGTTGTCCAGCCTGCTCTCAGAAGGGTGCTGTAGGGGCCACACTGCTGGCAAGAGCACCTGGTTTCACTTCATCTTCCAAAGGTGCTTGGCTGTTCTTTGTTGGCCTCCAGTCCCCATCTGTCTTGAGTGCTCTCGGCAGAAAGAAGGGCAGACCTCAGCCTCTTGCTATGAGTTTGATAATGTGTTTGGTTCCAGGCAGGATGGAGGCGACAGCAGAGTACTGAAACCCACAGAGCCAGGATGAGAGTGGAACCTCAGGGAACAGATGTTGCTTCCACATTATCACATCCTGGAGAGTGGGGAGGATGAAGGGAGAGCTAAAGAGCAGCAGCCCCAGCCAGCCAGGGTCTGTCCCCACGGCCAGAAGGCAGAGGGACACAGGAGCTGTCAGGGCAGCCCAGGGCAGCTGTGAGCCCTCAGTAAGGAACTGAGAGGCACATGGCATTGCCTTCACCCTGTCCCTCTCTGTGAGTTGTGTGGAGCCCTCTGTCTGCCAAAGCAGACAGCATGTAGCTCCTGGCAATGCTCTACATCTCATCTCCTTTCTCTACAGTTCACTAGACATCTTCTGCAGCGTTTTTTTCTTCCAGGGCTGAAGACATTTGGAGGCACCCAGGTGATTATGCAGTCTGACTCACCAATGAAGGAGCAGCTGGGCCCACTGTTGTTGTCACTGTCTGGGGCTGGTACCCCTCTGCAGAGGCTGTGACAGTGTAAGTGCCAGGCAGCAGCAGCCGGAAATAATCCCCCATATCACCTGGAACACAGGATGAGAAGAGAAAGCACTCAGGATGCAGAGGGAGCAGAGCAAAAGCTATTTCAGTAGCTCTTGCTGGGTGAACTTCCTTGAGGATGTGTAGCCTTCAAAACCCACACAGTTTTTGGCCTTCCTTCCAGATCTGCTGGCTACCATGAGGCTGGATTCACATTGGTAGACTGCATGTTAAGTCTCATTAGCGCTACAGAGTAGAGGTCACTCTGCAAGTAAACACCAAATGACAGGAGACGGCACAGCAGCATTGGCTGTGTCTGTGCAGGGAGGCTGCAAATCTGAGCATTCACCAGTCAGATGACAGCAGACCTGAGGGCAATCATCATCAGTCTGATTCTTTATGCATAACACAACCTCTAATTCCTGTCATATACAATTTTGCCTCATTCAGGTTATCAGTGGGTTTAAATCGCTCATCAGCTCAGTTGCTCCCCTACCTGATTCTCCCTGCACGAGGAAGCCCCAGGAGCATTTTGATGGACTGTGCACTGGTGTGGTTAGGGACAGGAGATGGCCAACGAGGCAGCAGCAAATTATGAATTACTTAGACAATTTCAGTGTACTCCCATCTGTTAAACTGGATGTGTACTGCAAATTTGAGAAATAATTACAGGCAGTCTGTATCACTTTGGCTTGTGAGGCTAACTGGTGTGAGACACAGAAGTCCGGGGCTTCCAAGGGAAAAGAGGGAGGTTGTCTGGCAGGTCAAAGGGGATCATTTTCTCCTCCTGTTCTGTTCCAGAGAGGCTGCATTTGGATATTGTGCCCAATTTTGGTGCCTCCCGCTTAAGAGGGACATCAGAGAACCAGAGCTCCTGACCCACAGGGAGAGCTAAGGCCTCACGAGGAGAGCTGGGGGAGCCAGGTGGGCTCAGCCTGGCTGGGAGGAGGCGGAGAGGGATCTGCTCACAGCCAGCAGCTACTTGAAGGGCAACTGCAAAGGTGGTGGAGCCAAACTTCTCTGAGTAGTGCCAGGTGATACAACGAGGTGCAACAGCCACAGATGGCAGCTCAGGAGCTTCAGGGTAGATCTCGGAGCACAGCTTCACTGTGAAGGTGGTGCAGCCCTAGCACAGGACAGCAGAGAAGCTGTGAAATCTCCATCCTTGGGCATCAGTGAGAATTGGCTGGAGGGAGTGACGCCTGATCAGAGCCAACGCTGGGGGCAATTCTGTTCTAAGCCCGAGAGGGCTCTCGCAGCCAGCAGCTCCATTACTCTGTGATCTCTCACACACTCCCCTTTCTTATGTAGGCTGGCATAATAAGTGCAGAATATTAGAGTGTCACTGGGTCACAGTCCTATAGCCAGAAGGAGTTTTGATGATTTCATAGTCCAGCCTTTGGAGAGCTGGAGTATTGGCTATTTTCTGTAGCCAGAGTGTAATGTCTGGTCTGGCTAGAGAAGGGTGTTTATGAAAAGGAGGTTAAAATCGGCTAGCAAAGGAGAAACCACCACAACTTGGATAAACTGAAGTGGCACTTCATTCTCAGTCTAATTTTGTCTTGAACTTTCAGCCTTTCATCTTGACCTGCCATCGTGTCCTTCATTATCAACTTTCTCAGCACTTGTGTAGATACTTAGATACTGAGTAGATTATTCCCTCAGTCTTTTTGATTATATATAAATGCATTTTCTCTTTTCTCTGAGATAAAATCAGAATTGACTTTCTGAAGTCCTTCACAGTAAGGTTTGCATTCCAGTTCTCACCTCATTCTTTCCCAAGCCTTCTTAAGTCCTCCCCAGTCCAGCATGCACAAGCACTGTGCACTGCTCAATCCTCACACCTAATGTTTTTCAGAAGTAAACCATACTGGTCACACATCTTATAGCCTCCCCTGCTAACACCCTCCCACATAGCCAGATAGTCTCCAAGAGGCTGTATCCAAAAGGGACAGCATGCAAGGGGACCAACAACCTACCAGAGGTGATGTCATGGCTGATTCCTTGGACAGAAATCACTGCTCCTGCAATGCCATTGTTGTTCTCATCTGACACCATCCCTTTGATGCCCTGGTGGACCTGCAGGGAGGGAGACAGACTGCTGGGCCAAGGACCCTCCTTTGCTCAAGAGGATATTGCCAGCACTGGAGGAGTGCAGAGCTCTGGTGACAACCCCATCTTTCCCCATACCCTTGGATCTCCCAGTTCTCCCCAGCAGAGCCAGTCTACGAAACAAAAACCCTCCCAAAGCCTGCCAACTAGGACATCCAGCGGGCTCCACAACCACCTCCTTTCCACCCCTGTGTTCCCAGGTTCCATTGGTGTCTTGCCACCAGGGCTGGGACCCATGGAAGCCTGCAGGAGAAAGGCATAGGTCCCAGGACTGCCCCCTTACCTCTTCCATGAAAGCAACAAGGGCCTCCCGGTTGGCCATCCATTGTCGCTCCAGGTCTTCTTCAGGCGGGAACTTATTGCAACTCAGCTCCAGAGTGATTTCAAAGCAGTTGGTGTAGAGGTAGTTGAAGTCCTGCATGCCTGGAAGAGAAGAGCCCATGGCCAGGGGAATCCAAGGCCCCCTTTCTGCCCCGCTCCCATCTCCCAGGCATCCTGGCCCATGTCTGTTTTCCAGCAGAACTGTCTTGCTCTTCCTCTTTGCTCCACAGGTGTAGCCTCCTCTCTCCATGCAGCACAACCAGCACCTTCTCCCCTGGTGCATCTCCCTCCCTTATAGCCACCTGACTCCCTCCTTCAGATGGATTATTCACCACTCTGACTCCAGAAGCTCAGGGAAGTCTGGTACCACAGGGGCTGTATGTCCCTTTCCAGTTGCTCTCCAGTCTTTTTTTCTAGCCTAATTTGCTGATCTTCAGTTTCTTCATTATGCCTTTTTAAATCAGATTTTTCAGGAGCTAGCCACTATGAGAAATGTCTTCCCGTTGGTCACAGTTGTGGTTCCTGATGGAGTTACGACATAGCATTTTCAAATACAGTAACAGATAAATGCTTCTTTCATCCAGCAGCAAACAGCAGCTCTCTGCAGACCTCGACTACTTCTGTGGCTCTTTCCCAAGCCACTTCCAGTCTTCTCAAGCCACTTCCCAGTCTGAGGTGCAGACACCAGAACCGTATCTAGTAATGGGCACAGAGCTATCACCACAGCCCTTCCCCAGGCCATCCCGTCCTGAGGTTTCTAGTCTATCCCTTCACCTCTCTTCAGCTGAACACCTTGCTGCAGGTGGTGCTCACCTGCCCAGCACTTACCTTTGCTGAGCGAGTACCAGGATGCCCCATTTGTGATGCCATCAGCAAAGTAGTCCCCACAGTTCCAGCCACGGTGCATCCATCCGTGAGCGTACGAGTAGGTCTTGGCCAGCTAAAGAGAGCAGCCATTGGTCACTGCTCCAGCACTGTGTGGCTGGGGACCCTGCCCAGCTCTGGGCAAAACATCCCCCCTCCTGCACGGGCTTTGCTGGGGAGCGTGGGAGGGAAGTCAGACAGGAGACAGCCCCTGCATTTTACTGCCATGAAATACAACACAAAGTGCCAGGACCTCTATGAAATGTTGGCAGATGAAGGCGGAGGAGGAAGAGCAGAAATCCGGCAAGCTGGAGGCTTGCTGATGGCACAGGCAGCTTCTGCCCTGCTCCCGCTGAGACGAGGGGGAGTGGAGGGCAGTGGGCCCATGCAGGGGCACCCAGCCCCATCACTGCTGGCCCACACATCTCAAATGGCACTAACAGGGGGGAGCAAATATGCGAGGAAGACTAACCAGTGTCAGTGCTGATGCAAATATCACATATATCAGGGGAATTTCTATTAAGAAATAATTTAGGCAACTTCTGGTTCTGGCAACCACTTGTTTATCGCCCTTTTTTAAGACTACTGCTTACTTTTAGGCATGAGGGCAGGGCTAAAATCAGGCTACTACATCCAAAGTTTGCCCTCTGTGTAAGACACAGTTTAAGAGATTGCTGTTTGCATTTTCTAAAGGAAACTCTATAGCCTTGTATTATGGTTCAGATAGTGCTATAATCTGCTGTTAGCAGGAGAACAGTTACTTTGCAACATTTCTGATTTCTGAGGCTATGTGGGTGTCATTAGGCTACGCCCCAGACTGCAGCCTCTCTACATCTGGGTCTGAGTGCAGCCCTGATCCCAGCAGGTCCTGGCAAGCCCCTGCACAGCCTCTGCTTCCAGAGAAGGCTGAACTCCAGCTCAGACTTATTTTTCTCATTAACTGTTCTAATGCAGACTTGCTTTTTCTTGTGCTGGGTATTTCCTAATGGAAGCAGTGACTGAAGGCACTGTTTTCAAGGACATTTTAACAATAGAGCAAAACCACAGGCTTCAACTAGAGCTAGCAGGATCAGCAGCACACTGATACATTCCCTGATGTCTGCCTATTATCTTGGCACTCTTTTTGTTGTATTTCTTATTCTTCACTATCCACAAGACCAGCTGGGCACCCACCTCCCGTATCCTGCTCTCAGCAGACCCCCAGACAAACCCTGCCACCTCTCCAGGAAGAACAAACAAACAAGCAAGCATATACATATATACATGCTACAATGGTGAAGCAAAGGTGAGGGCACGCTCCAGCTCTGGAAGAACAGGGTGGTACTGAAGACACCTGTGGTACTGGGGTTATGGGGAACCTAAACGTGGCATGGATGAGGAAGGGGCTTGCGAGGGTTACTACTGGCATGTCCATGCAGTAGAACCAGCTCACAGTGGGACTGCCCTGAGCTGGCTCACGAGCCAGTGGCTGGCAGCAATGCCGTAGTCTGCTAAAGGCTATTTCCAACACGTTTCCTGGCTTGGCTGCTGTGTGAGGCAGTGACCCAGAGGCTCCCAGCCAGCTCTCGTACACCGCACCCTGCCAGGGCTGTGGGAATGCCCTGGCCCACTGGGGCCGTGCTCACCTTCTGAAACAACTTGTCGTCAGGGGTAGGTGTGTTGACTGTGCGCCGGTGGTTCCTGAACCGCTGGTCCTGGGACTTGTCATAGGGGTAATTTGCCACCACCGCTCCACCGTGCAGGTTGGCTGAGAGCACAAAGTTGTAGCTGCTGATCCACTGGATCACAGCCAACGTCTCCGGCTCCACCTGTGAGGAGAGGGCCAGAGACAAGGAGAAGAGCTCAGCCACCTCTGGGCCAGCTGCTGGTCTGTGTCAGGCTGCGGTGTGAGCAGTCACATCAGACCCTACCTTGCAATGTGCCTGCTTCAGCTCCTGCAGCTTCCTCCACTGTCCACCGCCCACCCTAGTGCACAGAGCTGGCTCCTCTGGTGCACACCTTGCTACAGCTCTCCCAGCACAGCCCCAAAACCCAAGGCACAGGCATTAGCCAGCACATGCCACCTCCTCTGGATTGCAACCTCCTTCCTAAGCTGGCTGTGATGCCAGCCTCTCCTGGCAGAGATGCAAGCTGTGATACAGGGCAGGTTTACACGGTTTCTCTGCATGCTGGAGGCACAGGGAAGGAGACAAGCAACATGCAAGCCAAAGAACAGTATATCTGCTAGGGTGCTGGGCCACTGTAAGAGGATGCCAAAGCCCTCACAGCACCCCAGACAGGTACCTGGCTTTTCCAGTTGTCAGGCAGTGGGATATGGTGATTTGGCCCACTGATTTCCCCACTGTAGTACATGAATGTGTTGAGGTCAGGGAAGTTGCGATTCAAGTCCACTCCATTGGCGTTGTTCCTCCCCGTCAAGTACCCGTTGCTGTCTGGGCCCTGCAGGGCAAAGGTGCATCACAGGGTGAGTACAGGGTGCAAGCAGGCAGGCCAGGTGTCAGGCTGACAAGGACTGGCTGTCCTAACAGTGGTTCGTGCATTTGAGTCACAACATGCATGTTATTGCTGGCAGGAGAATAAAAAGTATTGGTACTGACAGGGAAAGTCAATAACAATATTTGTTTTCCAGGGTGACAGAGCAAGGCATGAGCCAAATAAACAATTTGCCTCAACCAGAAGAGCCACAAATAAAATATTTTCCTGAGTTGTAGCAGTGTGAAGTTGGACTTGATGGTCCTTGTGGGTCCCTTCCAACTTCTGACATTCTATGATTCTATGAAGGGTGAGGTTTTTGGGGAGGACTAGAGGGCTTCCCCCCTGCCTCATCCCTCATGTCCCCATTTGCTCATGACAGTGGCATTCAGCTGCCACTTCTCCCACCTGGGGTAGGAAGTTTGCAGTGACCATCCTGTGACAAATAACTTCTGGAGAGGGCAAGGCCGGTGCAGGAAGGCACCTCCACCACGTGCCAGGGCCACCTGGGGCAGGACACACAGCATGAGCTCTTGGCACAGGAGCAGAGGAGCAATGATGCCAGTTGAGGGGGCTGCGTTTGGCAGAGCATGGAGAGGAAGGATGCTCCCTCCCCACAGGCAGGGTGAAAGGGATCTTGCAGGGATCTGAAGGGCTTTCTGCCCCTGCCCAGCTGGAGGAGGCAATCGCTGCCTGGTACCTGCTTGGCAGCCACTTCGTACCCGTCGGGGTTCATGGAGGGCATGATGTGGATGCGCGTGTCGTGGATGAGGCGGGTGATGCGCTCGTTGCCCCGGCGGTACTCCTCGCACAGGAACTCAGAGAGTTGCAGCAGCAGCTCACGGCCCAGCACCTCATTCCCATGCATGTTCCCAACATACTTGAACTCCGGCTCCACTAGAGAGAGCAACAGAGAGTGAAGCTGTCAGCCAAGGCTGCCACAGGGCTAAAAGCCAATTCCTACTGCAGGGAGCCTGGGCAAGTCCAAAGGATGACCAGTAAATGGTGTGAAATAGCCCTTTCCGTTGGAAAATGGAAACCCCAGTGAGGGAGAGTGGTACAGTTCTCATATGGGCTCCCATATGAGTTTTGCACAGCACCCCTGGGAGCAGCTCAGGCTCTCCACAGGTTGCTGCTCGCCTTCAGAGCACACAAGAGGATGTATTTGCCAGTGGTTTGGTCTCAGAATGGGCAGAGGCAGCACAGAGGGACCATGGAGCACCGGCAGTGTTGCTGCTGCCCCGAGCCCTGGGGTCCCGGGGCCTCCCAACTCTGCGGTGGGTGGCAGGGGAGAAAACAGCCCATTTCTACCACCTCTGCCCTTCACTGTTTGCTCTCAGTGCCTCTCACCAGCATGGTACATTCCTGTCTCTGCATGCAGAAAGGAGCTTTTCACTACTCGGCAGGATAAAATCAGTCTCTGGCTTGGGATGAGCCATGCTCTTTCACTGGAAGGGCACAGTTGCCTCTGGCTGCTGCCTGTCAGCCCCTGACTCCTGGGGTGGTGGGAGGCATCAGCAGCTTCTCCGCTTCCTCCCCTTCACCTGCCTCCAAGGAAAAGGTTTAGGGGGCTTCCTTACCCTAAAAGGACAGGGGCAAAAGCCTGGAGAAACCCTCAGTGATTGAGTTGAATATGGATCAAACTGTCCCTCAGGCAATTTAATTACAAGCAAAAAGGTCCCTTGCCACTGACTTTTCTAAAATGAGGTCACAGTCTCCTGAGGGAACTGGCAGATGAAATTGCTAAGCCACTATCCATAATATTTGAGAAGTTGTGGCAGTCCAGTGAAGCTTCCACTGACTGGAAAAAGGGAAACATAACCAGCAATTTTAAAAAGAGGAAAAAAGGAAGACCCAGAGAACTACAGGCCAGTCAGTCTCACCTCTGAGCCCACCAAGATTGTGGAACAGATCCTCCTGGAAACCGTGCTAAAGCACATGGGAAATAAGGAGATGATTGGTGACAGTTAACATGGCTTCACTAAGAGCAATCATGCCCAACAAATTTGTTGGCCTTCTACAAGGGGGTTATAGCATTGGTGGATAAGAGAAGAGCACCTGACATCATCTACCTGGACTTGTGCAAAGCATTTGACATTGTCCTGAGTGACATCCTTGTCTCTAAACTGGAGAGACATGAATTTGATGAATGGACCAGTCGGTGGATAAAAGATTGGCTGGACTGTCGCAGTCAAGGAATTATGGTCAACAGCTCAATGTCCAAGTGGAGACTGGTGACGAGTGGGGCTGGTATTGGGACTGGCGCTGTTTAACATCTTTGTTGGTGATATGGACAGTGGGACTGAGTGCACCCTCAGCAAGTTTGTGGCCGACACCAAGCTCTGTGGTGCAGCTGACACGCTGGAGGGAAGGGATGCCATACAGAAGTGCCTCGATAGGCTTGAAAGCTGGGCCTGTGCGAACATCATGAAGTTTAAAAAAGGCCAACTGCAAGGTCCTTCACCTGGGTAGACAAAATCCCAAACACAAATACAGGCTGGGCAGAGAATAGATTGAGAGCAGCCCTGAGGAGAAGAACTTGGGGTGTTGGTTGCTGAGAAGCTCAACATAACCTGGCAACGTGCACTTGCAGCGCAGAAAGCCAACCGTGTCTGGGGCTACATCAAAACAAGTGTGACCAGGAGGTCAAGGGAGGTGATTCTCTTGGTCTATTCCACTCTCATGAGACCCCACCTTGAATACTGTGTTCAGCTCTGGCCCCCAACATAAGAAGGACATGGACCTGTTGGAGAGAGTCCAGAGCAGGGTCATAAAGATGATAGGAGGGCTGGAGCATCTCTCCCATGAAGACAGGCTGAGAGAGCTGGGGTTGTTCAGCCTGGAGAAGAGAAGGCTCCAGGGGAATCTTATTGCAGCCTTTCAGCACCTAAAGGGGATGGACAAGAAAGCTGGAGAGAGACTTTTTACAAAGACATGTAGTGATAGGACAAAAGGTGATGGCTTTAAACAGAAAGAGGGTAGATTTAGATTAGATACAAGGTGGTGAGGCACAGGAACAGGTTGCCTAGAAAAGCTGTGGATGCCCCATCCATGGAAGCATTCAAGGCCAGGCTGGATGAGGCTTTGAGCAACCTGGTCTAGTGGAAGGTGCCCCTGCCCAGGGCAGGGGGTTTGGAACTAGATGATCTTTAAGGTCCCTTCCAACCCAAACCATTCTATGATGAAATACTGATTTAGAGACTGCAGGCAGACAGTGCCCAGAGCAGGACTTGCTTCCTTGCTGCAGGAGAGGCACCACACGTGACCGATAGGTAATGCTTTCCCAGAGGGGCTTTTAAAGCAGTTACTTGTGGGAAAATATAATGTCCCCTTGCAGGCTGGAGTTAGCACTGGTAAGATGAGAGATACCATGGGAATTTGGTTAAAAAAGAAGGCTGAATTTCACATGAAAGGGTCAGAGAAGAACAAGGAAAAGCAGGGTGTCATTATAAATGCCGTCTGTGCCAGAACTGGAGACTCCCATTGCACCATGAGTTTTCCAGCCACCAGCAGCAGCCAGACTCACCGTGGCAGCATGCAGCCCCCCCTGCCACACACAGTGTCTGCCATGATCCCCGGGGCAAAAGCACCACAGGGCCATGCGTCATGCATCTGCTGCCTCCAAAATCCCCCACGCCTTATGCTTTTCCATATATTTTGATCACTGTGCCTCAGTGCAGGAGACCACAAGTGGGCAATGTGTTTTGACCTGGGTAGATTTCAGGAGACATGAGAACTGGTTTAATTAGGTAATCCAGTTATAAAAACTATAAAAATGTCCTTGGGATATGTGCAGCCTTTATTTAAAAATCTAAGGTCTCAGCAGGGATTCTTTACTGCTTTGTTTGAGTCTGTGGCAGGACTTGTAAGCCTTTTCAATATGCAGACCCCTAAACATTACCAACGTAGACACACAGACCCTAATTACTGCACATATGCTCATTAACTCTAGGCTTTTTGGAGTTACTTTCCACGGCCTTCAAGGGAGCCCACAGATTCCTGAAATCATCATGCTACATGCTTAAAGGGCAGCCTGAAGGTGGCCCATGCTACAAACAGGGCCACAGGTCCATGCTGCCCACCTGGGGCAGAGGAGATCTCTGTCACCTCCTGTGGCCCTTCCGGCTGCTCTCCTGAAGCTCTGCAGGTATAAAATCCACTGGCACATTGCCCGTGCCCTTTGCTCACTCCTTGCTTTGTGCTGTGGAGGTGCCCGAGGTGTCCTCCGGACTATGCAATTTTCCCTGTACCAAATGGAGCTGGCATGGAGGAGGTCAGGGTGGGAAGCCTTCCATCCCATGCCCTGGCACCCCTGAAGGCAATACTCTGGGCTTCAGGAGGGGAGCAGAGAGTACAGTGCGGTTGGGGGGAGCTGCTCTGGTGAGGGGGGTGCAGGTACAGCTCCTGCTCACCCCTGCAGTGCTGCCAGCACTTTTGCACGTGACTTGGCTGCCTGTACTTGTCAGCCCCTGCGCTTAACCACACCAGAGAGCGAGCCAGGATTTGAAAATGCAAAAGATCCTGCAAAAAGCAGGCAGAACCCTGTCTGCTTCTGTGGCTCTGGGGCACAAGACGGGGAAGTGAGGAAGCCCTGTGCATACGCCTCCAGCCTGGGAGCCATCTGGTTCCCTCAGCCCTCCACAGGGCACCTGGCTGCCAGCAAGGTCTGGCTCCGCAGCGTCTCCACGCTGCACAGGCAGCAGCTCAGGGGGCTGTGGCTGCCAAGGCTCCGCAGGGCCACGTGGCAGCAGGTGGAGATCCCTGAGACCTGCCTGTCACAGGGGCTGCACAGCCCGTGGGGCTGTGGGAGCACAGCGTCTGCTCAGCGGGGGCTTCTCATTTGCTGTCCCCTTGCTCTGTGGTCTGGAGGAGGAAGGGCTCAACTCTTCCCTCCTGCCACTATCCAGCAGTGAAGGGTGGAGGGTGCGTGCTCCCTTCCCCTGCCTACCCCATTCTGTTTTGGGAGGGAGGAGGTGGCATTGCACGTGTGGTGCTCGGAGGGACTTGCCTGGGTTCCCGTGTTTTCCTGTGCTGAAAAGTCAGAGCTCTGTCCAAAGTACGAGCCTGGGCCATGCTGCAGCTCATGAAAGCAAAGCATATGTGCATGTGTTTTGGGTGCCCGTCCCTGGGCTGGCTATGGGGTCCCTGCCAGAGCCAGCACTGCCTGACACCCGGGCATCACTGGGAGTCCTACCTAGGAAGGAATATAACCACCACCCCGTGTCCAATGGTGCTGTGTGGCCAGGAGCGCCGCAATGACTCCCATCCTCTCCAAACCGCCACATCCCTGTCCCCCCATACTTACAGGGCTCATGGATGCCTGGGTAGTCGCTGAACTCCAGCACGTAGAGGTGTCGGCCCTCGACGCTGCGGCCGATGCTGTAGATGCGGGTGACGTAGGGGCACTGGCTCTGCACGCGGAACAGGGCCTGCACCATCTCCTCGTAGCGATGGTGGAGAAAGCTGAGAGCAGCCGCCCCCTCGAGCAGGATCAGGGCTCCCACGAGGGGCCGCAACCACCGAGCCATCCTCCCGGCGCCCAAACCAGCTCCGAGCCCCCGGTTCCCTCCCAGCCGGGAGCTTAAAGTGCAAACTCCAACCAGCTCTTTCCAGTTCCCGAGTGCCAGCCCCCTGCACCTGCGGGCGGGGGGCGGTGGGAGCGGGGCGCGCCGGGGCCCCGCGGCGCAGGAACGCTCCCCCCTCCCGCCCGCCGCGGCGAACCCGCTCTCCGCCGTCGGGGAAGTTTCCCCCTGCTCCAGCTCACTTATTAACCGGATAGTAAACAGGCCCCGGCAGCCACTGGCTGTCACTGCAGAAGAAGCGCAAGGCTGGAAAACTGGCTGCGGAGGGCGTCGGGGCTGCCAAGCGCACGGCAAGCGGCGGGGCGGGGGAGAGGAGAAGGGGGCGGCGGGCGGGGGGCATGCCTGTCGTCGAGCCCGTCGGTGGGGCAAGAGCCGAGCGGGGTGGGAACGGTGCCGGGGCGGCCCCGGTGACCGCACTGCTGCTGCAGCTTTGCCCAGCGCGGGCAGCTCCCGCCGCTCCTCCCGGGGCCCCGCCGCCAGCTCGGAACCGCTCCTGCTCTCCTGCCCCATCTCCTGGGGAAGCAGAGGGAGACATCACCGCAGGTTTTGCGGATCTCCCAGGCCCTGTGCCCCGGCCCCTGTTCGCCCGGCAGTCCCGCTGCTCCCGAGACAAACAGAGGCGCAGACCGCATCGCTCTCCCCGGAGCTGCCAACCCAGGCAGCCCAGCTAGGAAACCGCAAGGGGGGGTCAGGGCAACGTGGGGTCTGATGGAGGGGTTGTTTACTGAACACATACCAGCAAGGAGAGCGCTGTTCTGAGCTCAGGTGTCACCCTGCTCTGCACTGGAAGTGACCAAGATAATGGTCTCCGACAGGCATCAGGCAATGAGCAGCAGAAGAAAGCTCAACAGCCTAAAGCCAGATGAAGGTGCCCTACTGTCTGCTAATAAACAGAATTGCAGACTGTTCCTGACATTATGGGAAGCAAGTTCCTCTCCACCGCTCTCTTATTATATGCACCCTTGCCGCAGTGGGCAGCGGCCACCTCGAGGTCCCTGTGCTCTGCCCATGGATGGGTGCAGCTGTGGGAGGCAGCCTTGCTTTGCAGCCTTACCCCATGGGGCTAGAAGTCCACATCTTAGTGGCTCTGATGGAGATCTTTATTAGGATGTCCCTGACACAGAGGCCAAAAGTGACTACAAACAGCCAGAAGATTTACCGTCACACCTGGATGTGTCAGGAGAAAGTCTCCCTTTGCTCACGTGAGCCACACTGCTCTGTCCATGTCATCCTGGAAAGGAGCTCCTCCTGTCATCAGCAATGGGCTTCTCAGGATACTCTGTGCCATGCTAAACATCTATCTTCCCTTCAGCCTTGAGGTGAATCCATGCTACATTGCTCTAAACTCTGTGACAAGGTTTGCTCTAGCTGCCTCTCTCCCCAGCAAAGCATCCTCTACCAGTGCTGCCCTACCTGTCCTCCACATCCACTTGGGTCACTGACCACCTTTCTGCATCAGTTTCCCAAGAAGTGCAGTGGTTAAACCAAGGAGCCACTATTTATATCCTCTAATGCAAGCAGTGCAGACTGGTGGGCAAAGCACACAGTCTGTCTGCTCCTGGCTTGGCTTACTCAGATTTTCCCACTTCCAACTTTCTTCTGGCCCAGTCCCACCATACCAGTCCTTTCTGTCCTTGTCCCTGTGCATTCTTGGTCTCCTGCCCCATCTGCACAGCATCCTCCTCTCAATTATGGCCCCTTTAAAGAAAACAAAAAAACAAATAAAACAGGTTGTAAAAGTCTTAGTTTTGAATAAATATATCTTGAAGACATGACCAGAAAAAAAGATAATATTGTACATACATAAAGATAGCATTAATACCTTTTCCCACTTAAGCTCCATCCCACCACATCTCCACTTGTCAGTCAGTCTCAGAGCAACACATGTTCAGGAGCAGGATGTCATTGCACCTATCTTTAATCAGGTAACAAGAAACAGTCCTGGAGATGCTAGCTTCTTCCAGCTCTTACAGAAAACCAAGGAAAAGTAGCTGAGGCGTTAACGGGGCACGGTGAGCACGGGTATGGCAGGACAGCTTGTATCTCTACAGCACACCATGCCTGGTGGTATTCTGTGGAGCTGGAAGCTCACACAGCAGTGGCAAATGCCTTCACCTCCTTCACATCACTGCTCCCAGGGCTGCTGCCTTCCCGGGGAAGTGCTCTCCCCCCAGCTTTCAGCAACCAAGGAGATGCAAAGGAGGTGGGCAGGTTTCCAGTGCTAGCCAGTGTTACTTGGCAGCCAGAGAGCGCTAGGCATGGCTATAGTAAAATAGCACAAACCCCATGTTTGGTATGTTTCCTCCCTCCTCTTTCTCTTCCCAGGCTGTTTCAAGTGGCCCGCGACAGCAGTGGAGAGTTGGAGCTGCAGTGCTGCCAAGAGATGCATGAGAAAAGCACTCGCTTTCCTATGGAGACACGCAACACTGATGTGAGAAACAACAGAAAAAAAATGCCAGACCATTAGATCCTAAAAAGGAGCCATAAGCAAAATCTGGGGTGGGCGGAGAACGCATCTGACGCACTACTAGGTCTGGAGAATTAGTCAGCATTATCCATAGCATAGAGATGGAGACAGCCTGTTATCAGGCAGCAGGTTTAAATCAAACAAAAGGAAATAGTTTTGCACATAAGGCACAATGAAATTACCTCATCAAAGCTGAAAGTTAAGTCAGTGCAAAAGAGGATAGGATGAATTCACAGAGAAACAGGGCATCCACAGCTATTAGTTATGTAGATCCAGAAGCAATTGCTTGATCACAAATTTCCTACACCCCCGATGCCTAGAAGGATCATACCCTTTCCCTCACTGTCCATCTAAATCCTTGCCCACCACACAGCTGAAGATGAGCACCAATGTGCTGACTCGCTCTTATCACATCCTAGGAAAACAACATGGAAATGAAGCACTAAGCCAATAACATATTCACATATGTTAAAAAAACACTGACGAAAGTAGAAATAAACAGTGTAGGACCTTAGTTCTTAGAAACAAGACAGGAAGTAAACATAGACTTCATTTGGAACATGCAGCTAACACATCTGGGATGGATCATCCCCCCAGATGTGCAAAGATAGAGGGACCTTGAGGCAGTGGGAGAAAGAGGGCAAGCAGGAAGGCGCTGTGCCACAGCAAGGAGAGTGAGAGGAATGCAAATGTGAGCCCCGTCCCCCTCATCCCTCTGCAGCTGAGAGTCAGAGGCAGCAAGGAGCCAATCCCTGTGGAGCCGCCTGTGGAAAGACTCCACCTGGTGTGTTTGTTTTAATTCTGACCATATTGTTACCAGAAGAAGATTGGAAAATTTGAGGAAAGTTCAAGCTAAGAGCTCTAAGAATGAGCAAACTGGGGAGAGCGTGTACTGAAAGAAAAATGATGAGCCTTGACAAGCATGTTTGCCTTGGCAGAGCTACAGCCTTGGCTGTATGCAGAGGCACGCAGCCGCTCGGCCCCACAAACAAGGGGCACGGGCCCCCATCCTTCATCTATTTGAGGGTGTTGCAGTGCCAGCATGATGCCAGTGGTGCTGCCTGGGGGAGCGAGAGGACAGAGGACTGCTGCCGGCCAGTGCACTGCAGGGAGAGCAAACTGCTTTGGGGAGGTCAGGATAAAGCTAAAGCAAGGAAAGATGGGGTTTGGGTACTAGCAGCCTTCCTAGGAGTGAGGCCACCAATGTGAGGTGCTTGGAGCCTGGGAAGGACCACAGTGCCTTTCCTTGCCAGAAGGGGATGCTGCCCATCCACCAGCAACTCCAGGTCTGATCCAGAAGAACAGCAGGGAACAGGCAAGAGAGGAAATCTTATCTCTGGACTTTTCCATATTTAGTGCCAGAAGCTCCATTCCACTATTGGCAGGTTCCCATCTTCTGGAAAACAGTGCGAATATTTTTCTGGCATCAGTTCAGAAATCTTTATTGTGATAAGGATACAGAGATCTGTGCCTGCATCAAAACAAAGATTCATTTCATCAGGGCTGAGCCACAAAAATAAAGCACATGGCCTGTGTGGCAGGGACTCAGCGTGTCCCTCCCAGCCCCTCCTGAACATGGTGGTGAGCTTTGTGATGCAGCTGGCAGCCCTGCAGAGCCTGCATGTCCCCCCAGCACAGAGCATGGGAAGAACTGGGACAGACGAGGAGGGGGCACATGTCCAATTGAGAGTTGCCCTTGGAGAAGCTGGGAAGTCTCAGCCAGCTCCAACATTGCAAATCGGCCTCCCACCACAAAGGTGATGGCCCCACTTTCAAGAGCTTTCTACCAAGTGGAGGCTCCACTGTGCTTTGCTGTAGGGCCAGCGAAATCAGCTGTGGCCTGTGCACAGAGGAGAGCTGGCTGTGTTAGGGAGGAGAGTGAAGGGTACTTAGAGCCTGCAGTGGGAACTGGTTGTTTCTGCAAGATGTGAGGATGCTGCAGGCACCCAGGCTTTCTCTTCCAACCACTGGAAATCTCAGCCTCACCACTAAGTTTTGCCTCAGAACTGACACTTGAGTGAACATGAGAGACCTCCCGGAAGTCATCAGTGCCAGAGAGACTAGAATGCTACCACACCAAACAAAGCTATTGAGTCCCCCCAGAACCGGAACACTCCACATTTGAACCCAAACCAGAGACCCTCATCCCAGCTTGCTGCAGCACATCTCATGGCTTCCTGTGGCAAAACGGGAGAGACCAAGGTCTGGAGCCTCAGCAGCCCAGCAGAGCTGATCAGTGAATAAATATTTGCAAGACAAGAATATGTGGTGTTAAAAGATGTTTTAACCCAGAAAAGCAAAACTGTATAGGAGCCAGCAGCTAGAAATTAAAGCCAGAAGCTATCAAATTAGAAATAAGGCACAGATAATTATCAGTGAGGCAGATCAACTGCATTAACAAGAGAAGTGATACCGTATTATCACTGGCATATCTGGAAATTCCTCCCACTGTCATTAAGGGTCTTAATGTACACATTGGGTGGCACAGGAACACACACTTGAGCTGAGTACAGCTGGGTCAGAGGCAGCACAGAAGCAAAGAAATTAATGTTCATTAAACAGGGATTTTGAATAGCTTCCATGGATAAAGTCCTGCAATAGTTGAAGAAATGGAGTGAAAAAAAGGATATACTTTTCTGGGAAGGTTCAAGTACGGCCAGTGATATGCAAGGGTCTCACCCTGATAGGATGCTTTCAGTTAACCAACTCCTGGAGCCTCAGCCTGCTCAAATAATTTTTACACAGCACATCTGGTGTCACCTTAGAAATTCTAGTTCTGGAGAGATTGACTTATAAGTGTGGTCTAAAAGTCATGAGGTTTAAAAATAATGTAACATATTTTGTATTTGTCTTAGTTTGGGGCCTTTAGATTGCACTCAAATCACATTTACAGCTTTAAAAGAAAAACAAAACCCAAACCAAAGAGCAAGAGAAGGAAGGCAGGAGGGAGTAAGTGATGATACCAGCTGATCACCTAACTCCAGAATCAAGAGCTAACAATATTAATACTATGGGACTTGCAATTAAGGTACAAAACATTGCTTCTCTTCTCCCAGATTCTGTATTTGACCTTTTCCTTTGGCACAAACCCTTAGCAAGGACCAGAAGAACAGACTGGCACAGGCTTTCTCTCCACACGAGCTTCCATATGGAGTTTCTCCATCAATTTCTGAAATACCCCGATGGATCTGCCAGTTCCAGCGTCACAGACACAACTAAGCAGCAGCCAGATCCCTGAGGAGAGGAATTACCATTCTGCAGTTTTCCACACTGTTCACAGGGAAGAAGGATGCACCAGCCCAGGGGGAGAACTTCTCTAGGGCACCTGCTCTGCTGCAAAGACTCCATATGGAGGGAATGGCACAGGGTGGGGTGTGCTGCAAGGGGGGCTGACTGGGGAGCTGATGCAGCTCTGATCACATGCTCCTCCTGCAAGCTGCCTAGCCATGCTCAGTGACCACTGTTAATCTCTCATCTACCTGTTGTTGCTGACAAAACCAGAAGGAAAATGCCATCTCTACATGAATTCCAACATCTCAATGTATTTGCAGGTAAAACAAAAACTAGTCAATAGACAAACTGTGTGGGAAGGTGACATTTGTGGGTTGATCTGGATCACTTGCTTGAGGGATTATTATTTCAATAGTGTCCATTTCAGTGGAGCCATGTGGAAGGCAAAGCAGCTCATATTCAGAGACAGTTATGTGGGGTGTGAGGCAGATCCTTCTGGAATACAATGAGTGGGGAAAAAAGGCCAAGTTGCAACAGTCCAACTGGACAAAACAGCTCCAAAACTTTATCTTAAGTGAGGAAACCTGGCCCTGAGATATACGAACAGGGAACACAGAGTATAGATCAAAATCAGAGGGTATTACTTTTATTTACACTATTAGCAAATCAACCGCCACTCGCTGCTGAAAACTTTGGTGTCCAAATTTCAGAGAGATGTAAAAATTTTCAAAGAAGTGGAGTCAAGAGCTACAAGTAAGGTCAGCACAGAGGACTTTACAGACTGAATATCAATCTATTTAATATGATACAATGACAACTTGCAAGCACCAACAAAGAAAAAGGGATTTTGACAGTAGAGTTACTCAGTCTTTCTGAAATGGGCAGAACAAGATCCAAAAGAAGCTGAAGCCAGCTAATTCAGAGCAAAAGTAAGACACAGATTTTTGGAAGAACAATAAACTGCCCAAAGTTCTTACCACAAGACAGGGTAGACTTTTCCCTCACCTTTAGGTCCTTCAATATGTTACAGCTCCTACTTCCAGGCATGAAGTAAGAAATAACAGGGGGATGTTTTCGAGCCTGCACTATGCAAATCAACAGGCTGGGAGAGCGTGAAAACCCCGAGCTGTGTGTCTGTGCCTGCCTAAAGGAGAAGGCTTTATTGGGATTCCAGATCCTTATCCCCGCCACACATTCTACAGCTTTGCTTGGGCAAACAGGTGAAGGTGTGTGTCTGCCATGCCTTTCTCCCTACAATATCTGCTTTCTTTTGGCCTCCAGCACTTACAGGTCATTAGAAGAAGATATTTGCAAGATTTTGTGGGAGGCAGAGAGGCACCAGTGGTTTCCAAGTATTTTTATAAAAATGGTCTTCTGACTTACCTCTCTTTTTATTTGGACCAAGGAATGGAAAAATGGAAGAAAGAGATTCATAAACCCGATCAGTGGCATTGCCCTAGCTGTGTGCTAGAAGATGGGCTGCAGTATGTATGCTCACAAGCCCTAGCTCTTAGTCATGAGATAAACCTAAGCCATGAGGGAAGGAAAAGCAAATTTTCACTGATTTTGCTAGTGGAAAGAGTGGTTCAATCTGATTAACTGCTGCCAGCTGTCTATTTATAAATGAACATGACCTAATAAATGTTTTCACTAGATCGGAGGCTGCTGTATGATCAGCACAGTGACACCGGATTTCTTTAGTGGGTGCATACCTGTAGGCACGCTGATCACACCAGAGTCCCTGTAGGCATAAGCACTCACTACTGGTCATGGATCCTTGGCCAGTATGAGCTGTTCCTACAAAAATCAGCAATGCCTGCCTGGGAACTCGTGTCTTGATGTACCCTAGGGACATGGAAATGGCTCAGTGTAACAGTGAGCCAGCTTTGGTCCAGCAACATCAGGAAGACATGGGAAAGAGGCTTCTTGCCACCTGTGAAAGGAGCAGACAGCCACCAGAGCCCAACTAAGGGCGGATGACCACCAGCACACTCAATTTTTCATCCTTATCCCTTCTTGTCCCAGAGTGGTAATTGGGAGCCTGGCCAGCCTTCAGGGGCCAGCTGGGTGGCCGTACCTGGCTGTAGGACTGCAAGGGCTCAGGGAGGCAAGCAGAGGTGTGCTGGTGCAGGAAGGGCTCTTGGGAACAGCTTCAGAGGAGGAGGAGCAGGATCACCCTGTGTGTGATCACTCCCAAGAGCTCAGTGGGATGTGTGACCCTGAGATTACCCTTGCAGGAGCACCGGCTCCCAAAGATTGTTGCTGCTTTTCTCTTTATAATGCTGTGCACAAGGCAAAAACCAACAAGCAGCAAAGTTTCATTGAATGAAAGTACGACCCATTCAAGGAGGGGACACCCACTTGTCTGTCCTTGGCAGAGAGAGGTGGTGAGCCTGATGTCCCAACATCTGTCAGTGCAAGTGCGAGTCAGAAGAAATAAATGCCCTTGTTGTGCACAGTCAGTAGCTTCAGTGAGAGGGGCTCTGCAGTACAGCCTGCTCTGTGGGGGCCTCCTAGCCCCGAGCGGCTGGGGTGATATGGCCCCTCTCTCCCCAGTGCTCTTTCTAAACAATCCCCTTCTGCAGGCACTTGGGCTTGTGGAAGAGAAGCCAGGCAAACAGGAGCACAGACACCAGCACGAGGCAGCACAGCACCATCAACCCCACATAGCTGCCGTGGGAAAGAGGGGGCACCGCGGGCTCCTCTGCGGGGATCATGTTGGTCAGGTTCAGCATGTAGCCCAGGGTCCAACCCGCGTCACTGCTGCCGATCTGAAATGGGAGAGGAGCAGAATCAGTGCCGGGAGGTGCAAGGGCTGCTTTGCCAGGGCAGGGACATCCCTGGGGAAAAGGACCAGGCTGTGCAGCAGAGGTTGCAGTTGGCTGTGGGGGTATAGCCCTCCCCACCACAAGACACACCTTTCCAAGAAAGTGGATCCTTTGCCAGTTCTTTTCAGTGAATTCATAGCCGTTTTCCAGGAGAGAGAGGATGTAGACCCCAGAGAAGCAATATTCACTCAGGTACTTTTCTTTTATGTGGTGGTATGCTGACTTCACCTGGGGAAGGAGGGAGAAGTCACCAGACTGTTAAACACAGTTTCTTGCTTCTCCAGCTTGCACCTGAGCATCCACTGCAGGTGTTGGGGGTATCTTCCCCCTCCAGCCTTGGAACTTACCCCCAACCATTTATCCTACAGAAAAATAGCAGCAGCTTTGTCACCCGGCAGCCCCAGCCCATTGACACAAGCACTGCTCACCTTGTGCCAAGGCTGGGCGCAGAAGCTCTCAATGGCACTGGTCACTTTGTCCAGGGAAATTGGGCTTTGATCACTGGTCAGGTTCAAAAAGTTCATCACAAAGTAGAAAGCAGAAAAAGCCTGAAGGAGAAAGAATATTTCAACCTGACTGGGCTGCAGCAGGAGCAGGATGGAGGAAATCCCACAAAATAAAGTGGTTTTATTTACACATCGAGAAATATAAGAAGCAATATCACACAAACAAAAGTAGGTGTATTTTCAATAGCAATGTCATTTTGAGACATCACTCAGAGCTGATGAGAGGTAAGGACCCCAAAAAGGAAGGTGTGGGTAGGAACTTCACTGACCACAGTACCCTGAAGAACTTCAATAAATCCCTCTCCTCTGTGTCCTGCTGCCAGAGTGGCACCTGGCAAACTGTGCTTGCCATCACATCTGTGATCCCATTTGGGCAACTGAATGAGATGAATGTGCAGCCAGTCTCACCACAAACAACAGAGGTGACGGTCTGAAAGGACTGTACACAGCCCCAGCATATAATCCAAAATACAGATAGCCCATATCTGACCATGGCCAATTGGTGACAGGTAGGGAGGAGTTTATTAACTGGGCAAGGGAGTATTAACAGTTCCCCCAGGGAACCTCACAGCCACTGGAGTCTTGGAGCTCTAGGACTGATGTTCAGTGTGGTGTCACACAGGATTTGTGTTCAGAGCATGCACTTTCCCTGCATCACATCTGGGAAGGAGACAGGTGAGCTGACTGGTTTCAGTAGTGTTCACACACTTCTGGATGAATTTCTGATCTGATGCTGCTTTTTGACCCAGGAGACAATGTAGGAGCAGCGTGTCATGCGTGGCCTGCAGCAGGCTCTCCTGCCTCTGGTGCTGGCCATCAGGAGGGCCTGCTTGAAAAATGCATTGGTGAACAGAGCACCCCAAGGAGATGCCTAAAGGAGATGGGTTAGAATGGGAACAGTGCAGTGCTATTTACTGGGGTAGCTTGTACACATGCTGTCCTTAGAGCAAGTGCAACACTACTTTTCTAGTTACATGTCCAAAAAGCCATATTGTAAACAATTTCCTGCCCCAGCCATGGACAACACACTCTAGCATTACTCTGAGTTTCTGCTCTTCTGATATTCTGGGTTACAGAGTTGAAGAATGTGAAGACTTACCCCAAAATCCCCTTGTAATGGAGGTAGGTATATCCCATTAAAGGAGCAACTGGAGTAAGGACAATTGGTTTTGTTGAAGAGTTTCTGGATATTTCTTCGGCACTCTTGATAATCCCCCTCTCCCTGTATGTGCAGCTGGCTGAAAGGGAATTGCTTTTTCTTGGCTGATGTACAAGGATTTTTGAAGAGGTCACTTATATTTATAGTCCTCTGATATCCCTGGTGAAAGCATGGATCAAGGAGGCTGCTGTTCTCCATGGTCTGAAAGTAAAATCAACCCAAGATGTTACACTTCACTCTAGGCTAACCCTGGGAAAGTGCCACAAGAAAGGGTGGCCACAAAGTACAGTACATCACACCAAGACACACACATCAGGTCAAAGTGATGAGGATCATTTAAGGCAGGGGTGTCAAACTAATTTTCACTGGGGGCCACATCGGCCTCGTGGTTGCCTTCAAAGGGCTGAATGTAATTTTAGGACTGTATTAATGGCCTTTGAAGGCAACTGCGAGGCCAATGTGGCCCCCAGTGAAAATGAGTTTGACACCCCTGGTTTAAGGCATTGGCTGTGATTTGGGAGGGGTGGGTACTGCCACAGCCTCCCTGTAGGACCCCTGAGCAAATCACTTTTGACCAGATTTTGTGAAGCTTCTGTTGATTTGGGATTCTCAGAGACAGTGAAACTTCACCTCCCCTGAGTACTTCAGTTAAGTATAGTACTCATGCTATCCCATGCCCAAGAATCACAGCACCTCAGATTGGTACTACTTTTGAAAATGTTGGCTGTCAACTCTTTGGGCATCTGCCAAGTCTTTATGGTGGATAATGATGTTTCCTAAATCCAGACTAAGGGATGAGACATTTAGCTGGAACACAGCAACTTTACAGCACCAGTGTGCCAAAGCGGGGAGGGTCAAGGATCTGTACCTGCCACTACAGATGTACTTGCCTGTAGGTCTTTGGCCAGTTTCTGTTGCAGAGCCTGGTCCTTCCCATAGCAGAGGAAGCTGTGTGTGTACACTATGTAATCCTTGCCATAGAGACGGAAGTAGAGCAGGTTCTCTGGGGACTCAGAAGAAAGTTCATTTGGTACAAAGGTAATCTGTGTTGAGGCTCCTCCAAGGTCTAGTGCTCCTGATGTCTCACTTATGGATTTCAGGGAATGT
The DNA here is from genome assembly GCF_963082525.1 of Nesoenas mayeri. Lineage (NCBI taxonomy): Eukaryota > Metazoa > Chordata > Aves > Columbiformes > Columbidae > Nesoenas > Nesoenas mayeri. The sequence goes on along the minus strand of NC_137551.1, from coordinate 24,700,865 downwards.
AGTAGTTTTGTCCAGCCAGACTTCACAAACAAACAAAAAAAACCCAAAGTAAAACAGACACGTCAGGAATGGAGAAGATTTATTTGGGAGGAAAAACAAAAAAAAAAAAGGAGAAAGACCTATGAAGATAGAAGCAGAAGCACAGAACACAAGAAAGGCAGGAAGACCTGGAGGGGGGCACAAGATTAGAGCTGGAACAAGACAGGAGAAAAAGACACAGGCTCAGAAAAGCAGAAGATGGATCATGTCTGAATGTCTGCAGGAGGACTAAGAATATGAAATCTAATACAGTTATTAGGTGAAAAACACAGTTGGCTTACTGTTTATAATCTCAATAGTAAAAAATCATTGTCAAATTTTGCAGGCACAAAAATATTTTGGATCAGGAAGTGAGGAGGATTCTGTACCTAAGAAAAGTTCTTGAAGATGCTGGTGTTTTATTTCAATGCTTTAAGCCTGACTACAGTGTTATCAGGATGTACTCAGGGTAATTGCTGAGGCAAGATGTGCAGCTTCCTGACCTCTGGTAAATGGCTTACAAGGGAAGACAATGCCCACAACACCCTCCGGCAAGGCATGGTTTAAAAACTGCTGCAAGGTGATGATTCAAGTATGGACTTGCAATTTATACAGTACCTGCTTGAAATTGCCCAGTAGGTAGTTAATAGTGATCCATCCATAGGCTCCTTCTTCCTGACCACTGATGATTCTGGCACCCTGGAAGTTGAAGGGAGCTGAGCGTAGTGTCTTCTCTACTGAGGACAAGACTTTGTCAGCTGCACTTTTATTCTGCAAGCTGGATGAATGGAAGAAAGGATGGAGTGACTCTGGCTGACAGCTCTCTACAGCCTATGGGCTTTATTCTGAGCAAGCAGGCTGCAAATCCCCCACCAAGCATTAATTATAACAGAACAGTAATTCATATAGGTATATCCAGCTCTAACTGGCCACGTCCTTCTCTGTCACATCTTGACAGCACAGATGCCACCAGCTATGACACTTACAGCTGAGAGTAGTACCTGGAGCAGAGACCAGAGTTTTCTTGCTCTCCTGGAGCATGTGCCCTGGCAGGGACTGCACTGTGGAGATAACTCTCACTCTTTGTCATCACCATTACAGAAGAAATACATGCTCTTGGGTATCATCAGAGGGATTCCCCAGGTAATACTTACATAAGATCAGCTCCCTGTCCCAGCTAGGCAAGAGATCTGGGGCACCCCCAATAAAATCACAAATTGGAATTAAAGGAGGAAATATGATTATAAAGTTATGTTAGCTCTGAAGGTCTTGGCTGAGTCAAGGTATATGGGAAGTTGCAACATGGTTGGGCACAAAAATCCTAGGTCAGGCCTAATACCAGACTGTGGGGGATGTCTGAGCATCCCCTGAACAGCTTGGGCACTGTTACGCTCCTGGTGCCTTTGCACTGCGTGTGGGTGGCTGTAGAAGACAGGAGGTTGGAGTGAGTGGAAATGGACCTGCTGGGCAAGCTGGGGGACAAGCCCAGGGAGTCTTGGGGCTGAGATCAGTGGCAGAAGAGGGTCAAAGAGTGAACTGGAAGCATCTCCAAGGACTTTGCCCAAGAGGACCCCCACCCCAAGCATCTATGGTGGTCCCCAGTGCAGTGCTGAGGGGGAAGGGGACAAGCCCTGCGGTACCTGAGAAGCCGCATGCCAGCAGTTGCTCCGAGGTAGACAGGTGTCTCTTGGTGCTGCTGTGAGGGAATCACCTCTTCTGCTTGTCGTAGGCACTGTGCCAGAGAGGGACCTGCCTTCTCTGTGGCATGGGAGTAACCTGAGATCCCAGGGCCTGCAAGAAATAAGGATACTTCATTGCTCCAACTCCCAGCATAACCTCAGAGTGCTGTCATGAGCAGTCACATTAAACCATATCACTATCACAGGCAGCAATATCAGATTCAATCACCTCATTTCTACGTAGCTTTAGAAATCCTACTGTATCAACTAAGCCTGATAGGTGTGGGAAAGGCCACAGCGCCCAGCATCTGCCACCCATTCTGTGAGGACCAGGCTATGAACTAGCAATGAGGGCTGCAGTGAGACACATTGTTTGCTTAGCATGTCCTGGACATCTGCAGATTCATCTCTGCTTCTGCCTGGGTGTACCCTGGATCTCTGCCTGAAAATTCCTGACCCCTCACTGTGCTGGGTTCTCTGGGGAAAGATTCTGTCATTTGTTTGTGTATTGTATGCTCACACTACAGCACTGAGTGTTTTGCAGCCATCCTCTTTCATGCTAATCTTAGGAAAAATTCACTGTCCCTCCCTGCCATGTGTCCCCTGATGAGGAGACTGCCCCAGTACCAGTGCCTGCATGGGCAGCACTAAAACCCGCTCTGCGTTTGTTCCAGGTTGCTGTATGCTCAGCGTACTGCTCATGGCATGGCTGCAGCACCAAGCAGCTATCACAGCAGCTCGATAACAGCGTGGCTGTCCCCTGCACTGCAGATGGGCCTGAAAAGACCCCAGGCAGGGTCTGACAATGCCTCTTGATCCATAGTGGTCTACTCTGTTCCCTGTTATGTGCATGCTTGGGCCTCATTTATGCTTTCCTAAACCATACAATATCTACACAGCAATTAAACAGAATAAAAAATAAACCACGATGTGCATAAGTTGAGCAACCTTGGCCCACAAGCCCAGTGTGTAGCTTGCACAGAGGCCTTGAAAAAGAGCAAACCATGCCCTCCCCTTCCCTCTCCCTGCCTGGTGTTCATCAGTGCTTCATCAAGGGTGCATGCAGACTTTCTGTTTAAGTACACTCTTTGATGTAGTTCTTTCCAAAAAGCACTTACTTCCAAGCATCCTAAAAACAAATGGAAAAGTGGATCCAGCTTTCCTCTCAGAAAGGTTAGACACATAACAGGTCCCCATGAGAAGTGGTGGGATATACATTAGCTCACAGATGTAACACTCTTTGCACTGCTGGCCTCTTCCTCCAGGTTTCTCCTTCCCCACTCTTTGGTCACATTCTCTGTTTTTCATCCCACAGCTCCCTTTTCTCCTCTTACCTTCAACTTTACACTCCTCCACCTGCTGCACCACCCCAGTGTCGTTCTCCTTCTCTGCTGGCCACTCATACACGTAGAGGTTAGTGTGGGACGACCCTGCATCCAGCACAATCCCGTACTGTTGGCAAAACAGAGCTGTCATTGCACCTGAGGAACTGACCCAGACCCAATGTATGCCAGTCTCCACACGTGGAGGGACCAGAAATGAGCAGCCTATCTGGCAGCTGTGGGAACATGCTGTGCCATTACTCTTATCAGTAGTGCTTCAGTGCAAAGCTTCCATCAAAGGGATGCAAGAGCACAGAACTAGCAACATTGGGACTGATTACTTAGGAGATGATCCCCTGTGAAATCATGTCTGTTTTTACCATGAAGATGTAAAATGACATGTTGAGGTGCATGGAGCCAGAAAGAGAGTTGAGCCAGACCCTGCACAGGCAGCAACATGTCCTGGAGTACCATGCATGCCCAAACCCCAGGTTGGCTTGCTTTTCTGTAAGAGTCCCAGCTCATAATACCTTAATATTCTTCGGAAGTGGCTTGTTTTGGGTCACTGCTACAGCAATTAAAGCAATTACAGCCAAAGTAGAGAGGAATCCCAGGAAAAGTAGCATCTTTCTTGTCCATGACATCTTTGGTTTGGTGCCTGTGACTAGAGCAAGAAAAGCATGTGAGTATCCCAGTAGTTCATCTTACCTCAACCCAAAGGTCTTCAGGCACATACCCACAGTCCCTTACCACTTTGTAGCATCTGCCTTTGCCCATCCCTGCTCCCAGTCCCTGCTCCATGTTTTCATGTGGGGTTTCCTAGAGGCAGAGCTCAGCGCTGGTACCCTGCTCATCTGCTCTCATGGGCTGTGCCACATCTCCATGGGCTGCCCTGTGCCAAGCGGAGATGAAGGAGGACTTCAGGATGCAGCTTATGGTTAGCTTGCCCTTAAGGTGCACCTGCAGGTGACTGTGCAACCATATAGCAAAAGCATCTGCATGGGGAAAACTCCAGCTTCTTCTACAACTGTGCATTTGCCTTAATAATCCCTGATAAGCTGAAAGAACAGGCTGCTGATATATAAACAACATAACCTTGTGGAACCCAAGGCTTTAAACCCTGTGACATTTTATTCTAGCATACCTCGTGCTTCAGGTTTTTATGATGTTTATAACAATTTACAACATCCTCATCACTGGTAATGCCTTTAGGAAGTCTAACACTAGCATTTCAGTATATGGCAGTCATGGTTCAAACAATGCTGTCCTGGATCTTGGAAATACTGTATAGAAAATATGATCTGCACTCCACAGGATATTTAAGAAATCTATGGAGATTTTTGATGTCATTTCTCACAAGACCAGTAAATTACAAATAGTCTATATTTAGTCTAATAGTCTAACATATTTAAAAGACACACACTTTGCAAAATTTTTACCAGTCTGATTCCTTAACTATTACTGATCTATTTGGTATGATGTAACAAATTAACATTTTCTGGTTGAAGATATACAGTTAGCAGTAGAATTCTGTAAAAAATCCACTTATGGCTGATGGAAATCCATCACAACCAGTATGGCATTTGAGCTTTAAACCCATACACATATACCTGCATTTGTTACTAGCTAGCATAATGCTGAATTTTATATTTTCCTGCTCTGGTTTCTCCTTCATGTATCCCACTGTGGAAATCTCACTTCACCACTTAGGCTCAGCCAGTTTGGTAACTGCTTAATAAAAATACCATCTATACCACCAAGCTCTAAAAAAGTTATCCGCAAAAATATTTTCCAGATTTATAACCTAGTTGTAAATTCAACAATTACAACAAGCAAATTGCTTTGGCACTCCAGGGGACATGCTTGCTCCCACAATGATATAAAATCCATTTCTACCCACACTGATGCTCCATACTCAAAAGCACTGATTGTTGGACTGGTCACACAGGTACTAATTTCCCTTTTTCTTATACACAAGTACTCTAGAAGATGTTTAGAAGTACATTACAAGTTGTACCTCTGTGCAGCCAACCACATCAACTGTCTTCACATTCCAAGAAAGTAAGCTGGCTGAACCTGCTCTGCATCTTCATGCCAGAACTGGAGTTCCAGAGGTCACTCTCCAGCCCTCGGGTGATCCTGGTTCAACACTCCAAATCCATCCTGGCACCCCATGTTACATGTGCAAATACGAAAAGCATTCAAGTTCTGAACAGGGTTCTCTTCTAGCCGCTCTAGTTTCACATGAAAGGTAGTCCCAGGTGCCAGAACTATACTGAGTGTTACCCAACATTACAAATGACCCGAAGTCCCAGAGTTATTTTCAGAAGTTAGCCCACGTGAAAAGCAGCAATGCAACTCTGGAAATCTCTAGCTGTAGACAAATAACACCTTCTCACCTACCTAGAGAAAACAGAACCTGAAAGTGCCATGAGAACTTGTTTTGAAGATCTCCCTGCAGGCAGGTCCATTGGAAACCTAACACTGACCAGGAGCTTGGTGCTCCCCCTCATCGCACTCATGTGTAAATCTGCTGAGGCTAACCGTGAAATTTGAAGGCTTGTTATTCTTACATTTTGTGAGTGCCTGTTAGAGGCATGGCATGCTTGCCAGTATCTCCAAGAATGCAGTTTAAAAAAATAGTCTAGTGCACATACCAGACAGCGGAGATAAGAATCCGTTCTACACAGCTTTATTCAAAGGGCCCCAGAACTCATGGCTTGAAGTGATTAGAAACAGCAGAGCATGACAACTGGGAGACTTTTCTTCTTATTGGAAAGGGCAGTTGGCTCAGGTTATGATAGCACTGAGTGTGTCTGTTGAACAAAAATTATTTTAACACTAGAAAAATGAACAAAAATAGACACTAAAATGTAAAATTAGCTGCACAGTATAGATACGAAGCTACTATGCTTGAACACTGAAACTGCTGCTGACAGTTGCACAGCACATCCACATAAAGTATTGCCATCCTTACCCTGAGGTGTTACCTGGAGGCAGCCAGTAATGGCTCTGTTGGGTGTTTACTGTCATAGGAACAAAGGATGGGTGACTTCGCATCATTTCTATGATTTCAGACTTCCTGTTGTGATGGGTATTGTCTGTCTGCTGTATCTTTTCAGCAGCCACACTCTGAAAGTAGCAGCATTAACAGCAAGGCAGAAACATTTTTCTCACGGTAATGGACTGTCCCAATAAACAGCTGCAGAAATTCCTTGTCTGTAGGCAGAGGCATAATGATAATTTTCTGCATCCCACCTGCAACCTGAGATTAGTCTTTTTTTTTTTTTTTTCCCCAAGCCACATTATTTCCTTACCCCTGAACATGATTTTTTTCCTGAATTTTAGCTCAGTATCATGAGCACTTTTCCGGACTCTGAGGTTTCCATATGTGTGATTTCATTGCTGTATCCCATACTAGAGCACACATCTGTGTGAACTCTAATGCTACCAAGCAGCATTTTGTTGAAATATTTCATAGAAGAAAAGGTACAAAATGATAAGCATATCCCACAAGGTAGCCTAGCAAAGAAATAACCTTCCGAATAGCACTCAAAGTGTACAGACTTGAATACTTGATTGTTTAAAAATACCAAAATAGACCTACAACATTTGAAATCCAGAAAGAATTCAATGTAATTAAAATAAAACTCACCGGCCATTTGCTCAGAAAGGTGAGGCATTTGAACCAGTTCCTTTTTCTGCACACTTGGCTACCTCCATCATCTCTAGGCATAATTGTAGGTTCTGCAGTGGCTAAAGAATTAACTTATTCCCTAAGACTTTTCCTGCTCTTTTGCACCCCACGTTCATGTCAGTGAATGCTGTAAAATGTAAAATCACTCCTCGTTCTCCACCAAATGGGGCACTACTTGACCCTTCAGCACCTCTGATTGCCAGGTCCCAGGACTTCTCTTTCACTAGCAGTTTTCCTCAGCTACGTCTTAACCAGACACGATCTTCTGTCTCTGTGCCCAGCCAGAACCCAAATAGAGATAGGTCTCTGCTCTTTATCCCACAGTACACACTGTCAGTGGTAATCAAAACATCACATAAGGCCATAAATCAGCATAGAAATGATGCTGCTTTTCTTCTTCCCCACCCCAAAACTCAGAGCAGCCTGGCGCTGGAGCCTTGCCCAGCCGCTCAGGCATTAAGCACTCTCCAGATGTTGGACCACTGCCCAGCTGCTCAGGCATCTCTGTTTCTAATTTTGGTCTCTTTCGGTTTTTTGTAGTGGCTACCACTGACTCCATCCAGTGACTGGTGCAGGTTCCAGGACATAAACAGATCCTATGTCCATTTTGTCTCTGAATTAGCTATCAACTGAGAATGACATGGGCAGCCACTCCAAATAGCAGCAGTTTTGCTGCAGAAACCCCATTGCTCTCAGTGAATAACCCAGGAAGGACCACACCAGCATGGGCAGCAGCTCTGTGTGAAGGCAAGGAAGCAGGATCCTCCCTACTTTCTTCCAGAACATCAAGGCAAATAGGAAACTGCTCCTCCAGCTGAAATCATGCTAAGTCACTGGCAGCTCTGTGCACCAGGAGATGTCACTCACAGCCAAGGCTGCCCACCTTCCAACTCCCTGCTCACCAAATAAGACTTAGCAACAAATGTTTAAAGGAATCGGACAGCCAGCGGATTTTAGAGATGCAATAAGGAGAGGCTAAGGCTGGTTTAAGGACTGAAATTAGGACTGTCAAGCAGAAAAGCAGAGAAGCTGCACATAGTCCAAAGCCATGCTCAGTTCAGATAACTTTACTATGACCCATCATCTCTCAATAAATACAAATAGTGTTGTAAACTCTGGCTTAGCCCAACAGCTAAAGCTGATGTTTGCTCTTTCCTTTGGATGCTTACATTCAGTCTGTTATAGACAGGATCACAAGAGGCTGTACTGTAAGGCGATCACTCTTCCACCGCACAAGTGCCACACCGATGGAGGAAGTTCCCACCATCACCTTTATGCCCTCAGCACATTTCTGTATGGTCAGAAACCTTCTTATTTTCAGCCTTAATGTATTTATTGCCAGTCTATTACCTCTGTTTTTGTTCCACCTCTGTCTCAAAACTGCAACACTCAATTCTCCTGGAATTTATTGTCTTAATCAACTTATAAGCAATAATCCTTTCTGGACTTTTTGTCTTTCCAGACTTCTCCATAGTACAGAAACGCTTCTCTGTATATAGAATAATCTGCTTGTAAGTATTCTGCCCAGAACTGCAATGAGAGTAGCATTGCACAATCATGTACTTGTTACACCAGGAAATGATACAGTCCTAGTCTAAATGAAGTGAGGTGAGGACCTGTACTACCTCAGACACATGATCTTCTACCATCACAGCCAGTGCTAAATCAACACAGTACCTCTCCTACGCAATCCCAGCAAACCCATATTTGATCACATTTAATTAAATTAGCCCTACCACATGCTATAAGCAAAAGGAGCTCCAAGACGCAATGCCTGCTGCCCATGAGGTTTGGAGAGATGACACAATAAGACACCATCTTACGAATTCTGCCCATCAGCTACATCTGCTGCTGATCACCCAAATTGCTGCTGCAGCCTGTTGGGAGTCTCTCCAGTAACTGCTTTCCTAAGCACATGTCCAGGCTTTGTGGGAGAGCTGCTGGATGCTCACACAATCATGTAGCCCAGCACGTGGGAATATAGTCCGTGGAGCTGCTCACTCTAAACATATCAGAGAAACACAGTTCAGTGCTGAGAAGCCACTGAATCATATGACCTGTCACAAAGGGACACAGGCGTTTTTGAAGACTGAGAAACGCTACAGATTGAAATGAGTCAGATACCACTGAATTTTTAAAGCAAGTAGCAACAACTTGCCTGCCTGACTGACAACTGAAAGAGCACAGGAACCCATGGCTGACGCATGCCTGAATCCCTCAGCAGCCTGAGTGCATCCAGCACCTGTGAACAGCTCTGTGGCACAGGGTGGGCAGCTTGGGCAGAAGGAGCATCCCTCAGGGCAGGTGCTTGCAGACAAACATCATCCAGGTCAGCAGAGAGCCCAGTAGACTGAGGCTCCAGCAATGCAACCTGTGCACATTTGTTAACTGCAAGAACTCACTCATGTCTATGGGGCTCTGTCAGCAGTGATGGCAAGGAAAAGGGATGGAAGCAGTCAGTGCTGCCATTCAAGGTGTGTGTGGGGGGGACACATGCACATTAACATCCTGCTAAGAGAAAATGAGCTTTTGGTAATAATAAAGTTTGTCAGGCTGAATTCTACACCAGGTGATATTGCTGAATGTGCATGAGGTTTCGAGGCACTAATGAAAAGGCAGTCCTGTCTTCAGCCTCACCACAACCAAACATCTGAGTCCATCAGCACTCAGAAGAGCCACACTGCTTCATTTATCAACCCTCTTCTGAAATCGTCTCTGTCCCCATCTGAGTTCTTACTCATTCTTCATCTGTTTCTTTCATTCAAACATGCTCTTGTCCAAGTTACCTAGGAAGATTTTGCTGCAAAGTAATGCAAACAACTTGTTTCAGGCCAACGTATTGGAAAAGTCTTTTCTTAGGTTGGTGAGAGGCTCAGGTTTTTCTTAGAACATACATACAAGCACATATACAGTAAGTGAATTACTTTAGTATGACAGGTTTTATTTAAAAATATCAGGGCAAGGCACTGAACCTGTTGAAATTAGAATTAAAGTTCCAGATAAGGACTGGTTTTACATCACTTTTTACAGTGGGAGGCTCTGCTCCAAGTTTTAATTATTCATTTGACACAGACCATAACCTAAATACTGGTGTGAACTCTGACCCTCCTTGTGGTGCTATATGCAATTATAAATACACATTTAATGGATTATGTCTTTCCAGATTAAATACTTATAAGTGCTGAAGTAAAAACACTGAAATGTCAGTGAAACCGATAATCCAAACAATGTAATATGGTGGTTTTGGATGCCGTCTTTCAGAGACATTTGATACTTTGAAATCACACAGCCCTACGAGTCTCAAACCCCGGCAGACTCCTATTGATCTAGTCTATGCAGCAAGGCAGAGTGCTTGAACTAGTCTGTGCCATGTGCACATGTGTATTAGTGAGCTGCAATATGGAGTAAAGAGTGCACCTATATCTGTGATAGTACCAAGCTGGAAGCAAAAGGCAGCTTGGCAGTGAGATCCTTCATTTACTTTCACAAAACTCAACCTGAGCCATCCAAACCCCTGGATACTTCACTACCAACTGATGCATCCTCTCTGCTGTATTTTAGCTACACCCCCCAAAAAAGGGCAAAACACCTTCTACAGTGATAAGAATATCTTTGAAGTTATACCCTGTGAAGCTGCTGCTACAATTTTGAAGACAAAGTAATGTGGGTTGGACTAGATGATCTCCAGAGGTCCCTTCCAACCCCAACCATTCTGTGAAAAGCACATGACACATAAATAGGGAAGAGCCTGGGGAAAGCATCCAACTCACTTGAGTAAGGACAAGAGTGAATATGACATTTAGAAAATAGCCATCACCCAAAGACAGTGTGGTGAGCAATCAGTTAATCAGTACTTCTAGAGAAAATATTCTTGCAGCTATAGTAGTTTGCAGTAATCCTTCCCTCCATCTAACGCTGGTGAAGCCTCCTATGAAGTTCTATGCCCAATTTAGGACACTGCCTTGAAAGATGTAGACCACTTGGAGAAACTCCAGAAGAGAACAAGAAGAAAGATCGGAAGTCTGAAAACTTGACCTATGAGGGAAGATTGAAGGAATTGTGCTGTTTAGTTTAGAAAGAGAAGAGCAAGGGAGACACGTTAGCTGTTCCCAGACAAAAAAAGCCTCTATCTACCAGCACAGCTGATCCTGCCTCAGGGCAGGGGTGGCTCCTAAACTTTCTCCCAGCTCTGTTTCCTCAGTTCAGAAGGCAGGGTTTTAGCAAAAAGAGGGTGACGCACTCATAAACCGTGCTGTTAGCAAAGACCAATGCAAGGCATATGCTCTCCTCATGGGACACAGATACATTTGAATAAATCTGTTCCCTCCTTCCCCCAAAGCAGCTCCAGGTTGCATTCAGGCATAATTCAGCCACAGCAATGAACCTGCTATATCCTATCCTTATGTACACAACATTGCTTGCGGTGGAAGCACCTCACTCTTTTGCTGCTTTTAGAGTTGCAACTGGGATCCAACCCTGGAAAATTGCACAAGACAGGTTGGAGTAGCCCTGTAAGGAAGGAAAGGAAGGAAAGCATATAGCAATCCTGGAGACCTGATGAGTGCTAAAGGCTGCAAAAGCCAAGCAGCAACCGCAAGAGACAGACACACAGGAGCAGGCAGCACACAGGCCCCTTCTCTCCTTTGCGCAGCCGCCCGCGCAGCAGCACAGAGGGGCTTTGTGCTGGGGGCAGTCCCACGGACCCATGTAAGGGTGTGGGTTTGCTGCTGGAGGAGTGATGTCCAGGGGATTCTGGGCAGGAGCCCCTGCAACCCGGGCTGCCTGACCAACAAATACTCCATTCACCCAGAGCACAAAGCAGATTCCCCTGTCAGATCTTCCCACGGTGTCCGGCCGTGCTGGGTGCTCTGCTCAGCCTCCCTGGCCGCTCTGCAGGGCACTCACGCTGCCCCCCAATCCCCAGTTGCAGCCACTCTCCCTGTTGTTATACACCATCCTCACCAGCTTTCCAGATGCCTGTTCACTAAATAGTCCCTCCACAGGAAGATCTTTTTCTGGCTTACATCTCAGCAGTCTGACCAAGATACTCAATATTCTCAGATACAGCAACGAGTGGCAGGATACCCCTGAAACAATGACTTCTAGGCAGTTAATTTTCACATTTATATGATGTTTACTGGGCTTCTGAGCCTGTACCCTATTTGTGCTTATTTCTTTAGGATTCACACATCAAAGAGGTTTTCAAATCAGAAGCAGTAACTGTTATCAGTTATACCAGCCTCCTACCAGGCAACTTCTGTTATTAACTTGCTACCAGACCATCAAATCTATATTTTAACTGGAGAGTATTTATTGCCATTACCCACAAAGCTTGAAGTTTCATCAGAAAATATCCAGGGAAGTCAAGACAGCTTCCCTCCCTCCCCAGCCTATCACCTAAGTTACTGCCTGAATGTACTTGGCTATCACGTGATGGGAAGATGTCTGTTTTTCTTTTGGAGAAAAAGCGCTGACACTGACAACCTTTTCAGTTTTGTTATTATTGATGTGCTAATGTGCTGACTTGCAATGGGCCAATGGTGCTGCTAGACTTCATTCTTTGCTCAATATCCTTAAATTATTCTTTGCTCTTCTTAAATCTCTGGCCGTATTTTTTTCCTTATGCTTCTTTTGACTGTCTTCTACACTTTCCAACTTTAAATTTGCATTAATTGCAGCTTCCTTTTTTGCCCTAAATATGCATCTCTTACAGATGTTATTATTTCTCAAATTAGCATAACTTTCAAGTGTTGGATTAAGGCTTTGGGGGAATAAAATAAGAAGTGAATAGGCTGCTTCTGATTAGCATTCCTATTTGATTATTTTAAATACTCCACTGATTCAGATCAAGCATTTTTAAATCTTGGAAATAACTTATTTTAAGAGCTACTTGACATTATTTGTTGACACAGAATAAGTGTGCATTACTTGTATAATAATTCATAAACTCTCATAGCAATGTTTCTTTCTCAGTCAAGATTGAGGCCAATATACATTTCCCTTGTGCTGGAAGTAATACATTGCAAGTTATGAGATGGTTATCCTTGGTTTTGAGGAATTACCCTGTCATTTGCTAAAATCCAGTATCACACTAGCTTTTCTCATCCCTGTACAGGCAGTCACAGCCTTTGCTGCCTCCAGCATCCTGGCCGGTAATGAGCACCAATCTTCACACAACTCAGTTGCTTGTTCCCAGTTCAGTCCCAGGCAGCTATTAATTATTGTTGTTGCTGTTAAAGAAAGCAGGGCCACTGCTTTAATAGGAAATTGGTTATGTGTGAGTCATGTCAACAACCCAGTATAGCCCACCCTTCCTTGTGCCACATCAGCCACCCACACCCAGGGGATGTAGAATTTGTCATGGCAAAAGAGAGGAAATAGCCTCCAGAACAACTGTTTCCCTTCGCTTCAATACCCACATTGGGTCAGCAAGTTAGGAAACCTTCTGAATAACACCAAGTCCTGAGCACTGTAAATACTGGTACCCCCAACAGGAGGTTCTGGCGTGGGGAGCAACCGCAGAGAAAACACATCAAAACCCCATGCCGCACACAGCTCACTCTGCGCTTGGCACCTACAGAGGTGTTAAAATGCGCCCTTGCCAGTAGCCACCAGTTTCCCTGTATGCCCTCTCCACGACCACCTCTCCTGCCTCGAAGCAGCTGAGGCCACCAAGCCTCTTGCCACGTCTCAAAGACATTTTTCTCTGAATCACAGATTCCTGCAACTGCCTTGTGCCTTGAGTAACACAACCGCTTTCAGGGGCTCACTTCCCCAGCTTCCAAAAAACAACGTGGTTGCCCAGAGTGCTGCATGTGTGCGAACAGAGCAGCTGCCCACGCTGCTGCAGCCAGTGGCAACCTGAGCTTCCCGAGTATTTTTGCACAGCAAAGCAAACAGCTTTTCTCCTGAAGTTTCACTTCCCACTCGGGATCAAAAAACATTGGAGACCAACTGCAGAAGCACAAACATTGTCCCAGGCTGGTACAGTAGCAGCAGAGCCACTGGCAAAGCCCCTGTGTGATAAGGCCATGCATACAGAGCAACAGATGCAAGTGCATGTGCTGGGGACTGCTGCTGTGCTCATGCGTGCCTGGGATTTTGCCTACATCTGGATTGTGCCACCCCTTGCACATGTGATTTCCAGCACAGGTTCTTGGTCTTTTAGAGGAACATATCTTAGACCTGCAAAGTAGCCATTGAGTTTTTCCTCCCTTAACATATGTAGTACCCATTTGCAGCAGAGAAAGCTGTAGGCATCTTCCCTTTGCAACTAATTCTAGCAGATGAAGTGAAAGGCCCCTTGCTATGCAGGTAGGGCAGCAGCCTTGCTGCCTCCTTGCAGTAAGCTAAGGTTAAGGCTGCATGCATAACAGAGATAGCTCTCTAGCTAAACACTTCCAGATTTGCCCCCGTACCTCCAGCTGTCAGCACTGGTATCTCCATTCCTTATTGCAGAGCACAGAACAGGGAACAGCTGTGATAGTTTCTGGCTCCTGCTGGGGACTGCATCCGCTCCCTAAGCTTTGCGGAAAAATATACTGATTTCTCAGAGGGCAGCTTTAATAACTAGGATTCCCACAAGCCATTAGGAGAATTCAGCTCATGATATTTGGCATGAATATCACACTCTGTTCCTCATGTTGCTACAATTTCCATTTCAAATAGCAGGAAACAAATTACCCTGTGGTATTTTTCAGGACAACCAATGGTAAGGAACATGGAAGAGGCTGTTGCGGGGCACACGCCTTGACAAAGTGCCGAGTGTAAGAGAAGAAATACTTCTTGGAGGTTACACAGGTAAGAAGTTAAATATGAATCTAAATTTTCACGGTCAGAAGAGCATTTTGCAAGGGCTGGAGCCTCATACAATCATTGAACAAAACGGCAAAGGAGTTTTGCTGGATGAATGGGCTGGCACAGGATGTTATTAATCTCTAAAGTTCAGTTTACTTATTGCCGAGACATGCAGTGAATCCTGGGGGAGAATTAGGCTCAGGAAAGGAAACCCATTTACAATCAAACTGTAGTTTGGCCTTCAATTTGTATGCCTTCATTATTTCCCCACCCTCCTGCCCCAAAGTCCTTGCCTCAAATAGTGCGAAATACAAACATGAAATATTGTGGATAAGGCAGCATGGAAGCACAGAGGTGACAAGGACAAGGGACTGTCACAGCAACCCATTCTTCTGACAAGTGCCTGAGCTGCCCTGTCTGTTACAGCTGCTGCAGGGGTGTTAAACGACCATCACCTCTGGGTGACCGAGCAGCTCCCAGGCATCTGCAGAGACCACACCAGGACCGGAACCAGCAAACGGATGTCACAGCTCTGACTTCTCATTGCATCTCCCCATGGGGAGTAAGAGCACGAGCTGTTCTCTGTTCCCAGCAAGGAGGTGCAAGCAGGGAAACCTCAAGCTCTTCTATAACACTTGCCACCAGTGTTCTGCCCTATGCTCTAGCCTCTGTGTCCAAAGATGCTCGCTGGCACAAAGAAATCAACACTCTCCACTGTCAGAAGTCAACAAAATGAAGGTTACTTCAGCTGCATAAGTGACAAGCTTGTGACACAGCTGCTCCAGCAAAGGGGACAGATTCACAGCATGGAAAAAGGCCACTGGCTGGCTCTGTTAAGATGAGTACAGCCTCTCAGCAACAGGACTGTCCAACAAACCTGTGCCCCTGCAAAAAGCAGCTACAGCTCTGCTGCTTCCCTGCCACTACTGCATTTCCCCGTCTCTGAGCACCATTCTCCCCCCAGGTACGGGAGGTCCCAAGCTCAAGCCAGAGGATCCAGCCATAGGATCCCCAGCCCAGCTCCAGCCCTTGCAGCAAGTTCATATGAGCACACGCCTCTTTCTTCACGTCTCCTGCAGTAGAAGGGACATTGTAAAGGTTGTTTATTAACAGCTCTGGGACAAAGGAGCAAGAAAGAAAACAAATCACTTTATAAATCAGCTAAAGAGAAACTTGTGACTCTAATGGTCTCCTTTGTAATTCCTTATGTGTGGCCTGGAGCTGCTCTGGCATCACTTCTCCTGATGCTGAATCAGCAGAACAGCCCCACTTGTGCAGTAAATAGCCCGATAAGGGCAGAATAGCCCTGAAGAAGAAAGCATTAACTTATGCTGCGTCCAGATTTTTCTTAGCTTTTGCTAGTATTCAGGAAGACTGATAGTGGTCAGCTTTCCCACCACTAAATACCAAGGAGTGACTCACATTAGCATCTACCTCAGCAAGCCAGGACATACGCTTTCCTATGGGACAAGGTGGAAACAGGATAAAGAGAGAAAACTCATGCAAGAGCTGTCTCAAACAATACCAGTCAGTGCTAGCTGAGCTCTCCAACGGGACCATACCAGTGCTGAATACTTTGCCAGACTTTTTCCTTTGATAACATTTCTCAAAGGGGGAGGGAGAACAAAAATAACAAAACACTGTTCTGTTTAACAGTTACCCAGAGAAAAGCTGAGCTAAAGTTTCCAACAATTATCAGTACAAGATCCTAAAATATACATGCAATGTATCATTTTTTAATTTAAAACTGCCTGGGATAGGAGTGCTGTCATGAGGATTGAAAGCTGTATAAGAGTACAAGGACACGTATTGAGATGACAAAAGACATGTTAGAACAATAGCATTAAAACGCTCAGTATGGCACTGATATGCCTCAAGCAAAAGTGGCAAATTGCACTGTAATTCATTGAGAGGAACTGCACATCCAGGGAGGATAGATAAATGATGTCCAAGGTATCTATGGAAACCACCATCCTACACAGGAAACAATAAAACTTGGAAAAAGATAAACATGAGAAAAATATCACAAACCTCACATACTCATAAAAACAATAGCACTAATTGAAAGCAGGATTTGATCCCAAAGAGATGGGTACTCACTTAAAGAGATGTGAAGCCTGGAAGTGAAGGCTAGCAGGCTGAAGGAGATATAGGAGCTGTACGGTAACTCTGCAAAGAGAAATCTGTGGGGACGTCTCCTCAGAGCAGATGTGGGAGCCCTAGCTTTAAAATCCATTTATAATCTGGCTGTGCTCCCAACACCACTCTTGTTCAGATGACTCTCGGCAGTGGGTCTTCTCCTGGGCCACGATCTGCTCACCCTTTACACAGACACACGGGAAGTCAACTCACTTTGGATGGAAACAATGAAGGCAAAGGACTGGTGAGTAGTTTCAGCTTTTCACTTTCCATCACTGAAAGTATCCAACAACTTTTCTTGCCCTCCTGTTTTGTTTTGTCTGATATTTTTGCCCAATAATTTTCAGCTCTCAGAGCCTCTCACAGCTCAATTTGGACCCTTTTTGTACAGCTGATCATGCCAAACCAAAAAATTCTTAAACTCTGCTGAGCTTACCAGTTATAAACAAAGGTTTCACATCTTTTTCTCATTTAAGAATGGAATATTTTTTAATGTAGCTATAATACAGGAAATTAATGTAGCAACAGTGAAATACTTATTGAACAGGAAGATGATATGTGTTTCAAAAAATTGTTTCCGTCACACTTATTTTCTCACCTGCTCTCACTTCCCTCAGAGGCACAGAGCTCACCCAGGTGCTCTGGCAGGATCCTGGTTAAGATGGGACCAAGGGTGCCAGATGCCAGGTTCACGCTGCACCTCTTCAGTGGCAAGCTACAAATTTTGGAAGAGGTCTTTTGCCATCTTGGTTACTACAGTGTGATCCCTTTGCCTTGAAATCTCACTCACCTCATGGCCAGAGAGCCCTAGTGTGGCTGGCTGCTCAGTGAATTTTTTTCCTCATTTTGAGTGCCTTAGCTCCCCCAGTCTGCCTTCCTGCTGGGAAGGAGGACTTGCTGTGACCTTGCTGCCATCCTTCTGTTATCAGAACACAGGTTTTTTTTCCCCCAAGGAGTCATCTGCACAGGGGCTTTATCACCACCCATGCCTTCTGACAAACCAACCATGTGAGGCTTATCAGGGTGCAGGCTGCCAGCCTTGTCACAAATACCACATTTGTCAGTGTTTTACCCAGTTTTAGTGCAGTTACATCCTCGGTTATCAAAACAGACCATTCTTTTAACTGTTGATCTGTTGCTTCTTCTAGTCCTCACACACACACTCTTCCATTCATGTTTCCTTCAGGCCAGCTGTAGTATTTCTGCTTCTTCAGCTGCATGCCTGCCTTATGCATGGTGTGCTTGGACCTTTGCTCCTTTGCTTCACAGGCCAGCATCATGGCTGGGAAAAGGTCTCCTGGGCTTAGTTAGGTTATGGGAGACCCTAATAACAGCAAAGTAGCAGACTTTAGGGCTGGTCTGGTGTCTGCTCCTGCACCCTGCTCTGCTGCTTGGATGTTGCTGTGTCTCCTGCTCAGAGCTTGCGGCACAGCACACAGCACATACGAGCACAGCACCAGCACTGGTCTTCTGGAAGTTAGAGGATGCTGAAATCCCAAATAGGAACAATGTACTCTGTCCCTGGCTGTTACTACTGGACTCACCACAAGGGATTTTAAACAGTTTACACCCAATATCTCACTGACAATGGTAGTTCCGGAGCTGTTTTCAGTCTGTCACATGCCAAGCAGCTCCCTGTGACAGAACAGAGTGAGACCATTGTCACTAGTGTAGTGCAGACCTGGTAGTGTTCCTGTACCCAGGCTCACAGGACAAGGCTGGCATTAACCTCAGCTTCCCCCATAAAGCTCCTGGTGAGACAGGAGAGCTGCAATTATCCCACAGCAGAGCCACGAGACTCACAAGGAGGCTTTTGTGCACACACATTTTCTCATGCTCATGTCACAGCCTTATGAGTTCAGCCTTCTCTCAGCACATAGACACCAAGCAAGGCCAGGACTATCTCACTACTTTCCCACTATTCCCAGACTCTCCTTGACTCTCTGGCTTTTGCAGCTGACTCCAGCTCTCAGCAGCGCTGTCTGCACGCAACATATGGGGAGCTAATACCAAACAAGTAATGCTGGAAGTGACCATCATGCTTTTCTGTCTGTTGAACCTCAGCCTTTCCCTAATAACAAATCATAACATTTCAATTTCTCACAATGCTTTCCACCTATATACTGCCAGCAGTTTACAGAGGTCAGCACCTTTGGCTCCTTTTCCACAGGTGGTGAAAAAGCACAAGAGAGCAGCAAATAGCCAGCCTGATGCTCAGACCCCTGCACCACTTAGTCTGCTTGTCTGGGAAGCTCTCACAGCACACTCATCCCATGGAGAGGCAGAGTCCCCAGAGTCCAGGGAAAGATCAGCATGCTCCAGCTACACCTACTCTTATATTAATCTTCTGTCATTTTGATATAGTCTCTAATGTTTTGCCAGACTAATAGCAACTTGGAGATTATTGGTCTAGTAAAGTACACACATGACTCATACTACAAGATCTATCTAGTTCTTGTACAACTTTAAAATATGGAAAAATGGAAAATATAATTTAGGTTAGGAGAAATGTGCTGAAAAATAGGAACAAAGGCAGCTGAGCTCTGTATCAGGGAAGAAGGCATTCCCTGTGTTTCCTTCTCGCAGTCTGACTTGAGGGGTGGAGCCAGGAGAAACCAGTAGAGCAAAAGAGTTGTTCGCTACTTTATAAAGGAGTTAGGGACTATGTAACAGCAGTCTTGATGCATTATATATAATCTCTGTGAAACACTAGTAAACTTTAACTACTACACCACACCAAAAGTTCCTGAGATGTAGTTTACAGTAGATTACAACATAAATGTATGATTGCAGTCCCCTGAGAAGGAAACGGGCAGAAGAGGCCCTCTAAGATCCCTATTTACAGAAGGGCTTCTATTCCTATGAGATGCAGTTAGCATTTGCACAGACACCAAGAGGCCACAACACTAAAATTGGTAGAGAAATTACTGGTTTCGAGTTGAGAAATGCTTTGTAACCTAAAAAGCAACTGTAAAATTACTGTCTTTAACAGAGAGTTCATAGCATGGTGCCAGGCTCAGTTGTAAAACATTATTTTTAAGATGAACTGCACAGTCTTAGTTTCACAGTTGGCTTAACTCTGCCACAAAAAGGGACTATCCCACCTCTGCCTTTTGCCATAGTTCTACCTCATGCTTGTACAAGTGCAGATTGCTTTTCTAATTTATACATATATATTTTTTACCAAGCCATTCTTCAGACAGGTTAAGTTTTCTGGTCAGGCTGACACAGTCACAAGTGTTGTTCTGATGGTCCTCTTCATCAGGCAGGGTAGACATTACTTAATTTCATGTGTCAAACCACTTGCTAAAGTCATCATTAAACCTGCAATTGATTCACTTCAAAATAAGGTCTTTTCAAAATAAAGTCTTAATTATCTCTGGCTAATGACAGAATAAATTCTAAACAACACTGCTGGAATGTTATTTTCTTTATGGTTTTCGTGCTTTTTTTTTTTGTCACAACAGTATTTCTAAGTCTTGTAAACAAGAACCTAACCACTAGTTTTACCAGAATAAAGTTCTTTTCAGCTTCAGCTTGTTTTGTGTTTACTGCAGTCTCAGATAAAGCTGACAAATAGTAAGCTTTCTATACTATTTCCAGAAAAAAAGACGACATATATAGAAGCTACAGATCACCTTATTGGACACATTCAACACAAGGCAAAACTGCAGATTTCCAGTCTGTTTCCCACAAAGCAATTGGAGCCAGCAGCTAAGGGCTCATCTTGGACAAGAGCAGATGTTCTCCCTGGCAAGAGCTGCCCAATGCCATTCAGGCAAAGAGTAGGTAGGAGGGAGGGACAGTTTTCAGCAGAGGAATGAATCCCACTCCGTTACCTGTTCCCACCACCACGCTCCATACAGGAGCTCCATCTTTCCCACCCCACTGCATGCCTGCTCCCCATAGTTTACCATGGACCATGGATGTTCCCATCCCATCAGCTGTGCTGCAGATGTCCAAATCCCCTCCATCCCTCACTTTTGGAGGAGTCTCCCCCTTCTTGCTACAGCCCAGGGAGAAAGGTGCAGTGGCCGCTGCCTCCCCTGCCCCCAACTGCAGCATTGCTATAAGTGAATGTTGGAAACCGCAGCAGCTCGGCAGCTGCACCACCGGCAGTGCCGCTCCCCTGCCTCCGGGGCCCCCTGAACCGAGCGCAAATGTGCTGCAAACCAACTGAGGGGTTGAAGTGGTTTCTGTGTCCTGAGCTGCTGAGTCACCTTTTCCATGCAGTATATAGAGTTCAAAGGCCAGTGGTGGTTTGAGCTTTTGCTGAAACATTGCAGACAATGTAAAAACAAGCTAATTCTCATTCCTTTGGTGTCCATTTTATTACCATCCTTTCCCCCAAGAATGATCTGGCATTCACCACCCTATTGATCAGGGCAAATATTCTTATAGGAGGATCAGAAACAAAGGGAAGAATATAAATCAAAATAAAAGCCTTTAACTCCTACTTGTGCAAAATAAAAATGTTCTCTCAAAAGTGTAAGTTCCAACCCATAAATCATCCAGCCACCTCGTAAAATTTACTGTTTTGTCAGAAGAGATGTAGTGTGCAGCTGGATGAAAGTCACAAGGGAGCATGGGACAGTGCGGGCCAGACCGATGGGCACATGTCTCCTCATGCCAGAAGCTTAATGACTGCCAACAAAGTATGTTGACATTACAAGGGGAATTTGAAAGGCAATGTGAAGGCAGACAGTGAAGCAGCTCTGCAGATCCTCACAGAAAGCTCTTCCCAAGCTGGAACCAGTGAGAGCCCTAATGGGTTCATACAGGAACTATAACAGGCTGAAGCAACAGCACTGCTAGCAGTGGTTGAGCACTGACAGAACAGTGACAGCAGTGACCGCTACACATCCTGCATCACCCTTGAACAGTAACAGCTGGAGCAGCACAAGGGATGGAGGGACGAGGAGCCCAAAGAGTAGGCTGGGAAACGGATCTTTCCAGTCACATTTAGGGGGAGTGAATACATGAAAGGACACAAGCAGATGAATTTGTTCAGTGTGCACTTAGCTGACTCTGTTCCCTTCCATCTGGTCTCTCACACTTTTTCCCTTAACTCATTTCTTAATTTGCACTGCTAATGCAGCACTGTTTCAGAGCACAGGGCTGTTTTTGTGTCTCTCCTTGTCTTACACTGAAGCCCCCCCGCAGTAACTTTAATCTGAGTGACTTTTACCCTTGCCTCCTTCTGTTCTCTCACTTGGGCTGGCATTGGCTTTCAAGCCAGACAAGCTGAAAGTTTATTGCAGAAAAAAAGAATAAGGCTAGGGACAAGGACAGCCGCCTTTTCCCTTTTCTTTCAGCAGCACAGATTTATGTCAAATTAAGCTGGCTGTAGAAGTGCACCCTTAGGCTCTGCTGCTCCCCATGCAAGCATGCAGGCAACAGCTCTGCAGCTAGGAAATGCTGATGGAAGCACCTGTGATAAAACTTCAGCTCTGCTCAGGGAAGTTTTCACTGAGCTGAGAGATTAAGCCAGTTGTCACATCTAGCTGACAATGCCATAAGAAAACAGAATTTAAGAAATGGTTTAATGTGGCTCATCTTTCAGAAAACCAACAGGAGTGCTTCTCTTGTGAACACAATCCAGAATTTAAGTTTGATTGGCCTCAAGCAATACTATTCCCTGACAGGATGGCTTCCCAGTGTCACCTTATTATCATCCACTTCACCTCAAAGTTCAAGCTAAAACTTCCATCCTCAACCACATCATAACCACCCTGAACAGATAACTTCCAAACTGAGAACCTGGTGACTGTCTCAACACTTCAAACCCAGTCCAGCTCCATGGAACACAGGCATTGAGCACTGTCATTAACCAATGGGCTAGTAAAACAGTACAGAATACCTAGCCGGGGGTGTTAACCCCAAAGTTGGGTTCGCTAGTTACTTCCAATCCAACAGGTGATAAAAGTGCAAAGATATCTTAGGAAAAGAAGGAATGTGACCAAGCTTGATATTTTTGCACCCTACTAAGCCAGTTATACAACTTAGGAAAGGCTAAAAGTATTATCAATTATTACAGCTTTTGTAACCCTTCATTTTCAGGTGTCCAGCCTCTTAAATTTATTCTTTATCCTTTAGAAATTCCTCGAGAGTTTTCTACATATTTCTGGTAATTACAAGTCAGAACAAGGCAAACACAGGTTGCAGTGGTCACAATAAGGTTGACAATTTTCTCCCAAACAACAAAAATAATTACTTTAATAAAACAAATAAAGTATGAGTTACGGCTGTCACATACACATGTACACATACTTCTGTGTATTTTTTTCAGACAGCATTGTCTGGAAATCTTTCTAGTCTATTCAGGATCTGAATGTCCAATTTTCCACCCAAAGCTGCATTCGCTGTGCTTTTACAGGCTTGGCTTGAAGCCTATTATTTGCTCTTTATGTTTCCAACCACTCTTGGCTTCCTTTGACTTTTTCCTCTGACTTAATTGGTATTTGTACTGGTCCTCCTAGCACTGACAAACTCCATCTATAAATCAGCAATCATTTTATACTTTTTAGATCGTTATTGGAAATGTCTAATGCCATTAGACCTCTTACAGAATACCTCTGAAAACACAGCTGTTTAATAATTATTTCCTTTGATAGCTATTTTTGAGGTCTGTTGTTATCCAGGTCTTAATCCCTTAGCTCATTCTTTGCTGTAGAGTCATAGGGAAACTTTTGTAATCAGAACATCAGAACTGCATTTATTGCTGTGGATAAGTTTAGACACGGGAGATATTAATATTTACTGTTTTCAATCACATTTGCCATCTCTGAAAAATAAAACAAGTGCAAGTAATTAGTTGGAAAACAGATCAGATAAAGTTTCAGTTGTCTTCCCATCTCTACAGTCACAATCGACTGTTGCTATCAAATACTAACCAAGGAGATGAGTTCTTCCAGGTCCCCTTTTGTGAGGTGCTTCCTAACGATCAGGGAAGTCAGGCTTTAGAAGTCTGTTAACTTAAAGCCTAGATTTATTCAATATTAATTCAATTATTAAGAATACCTTCCCCCTCGAACTTCAATGAACCTCCAGACTTATTTGACGAAGTAAATCAAGAAGATAATGTTAATAGTGATAACATGCATAAGGCAAAATGTGGTCTGTTTTTCTTCCAAATGAGAATCAGGCTTGTTTGACAACTATTTTGTTAAGTCAGCTGACTTACTTTGTAAACAAAAAAATCCTTCAAGAAACCAAGGACAAATTAAAAGGTCCACCAGTACTTGAAATACTCCTCCCTCACCTCCCTTATAAATGCATTTTCTATCCAAATGCCAAAACCAAAAGGAACATATTCCTTGACGTTCTTGTTGCAAACTCTTGCAGGTGGGACTATCTCCTTTCTAGGATGCAGATTAATATGTTTGCTTGAGGGGACCACATGAACTCCCAGGCTTGCTTCCATCTGGGATGAGTAATTTCCTTTTTGATCCATTCATTCACATTATCCATTTTGATAGCGCTGTCAATTTCTATAATATTATTCCAAAAGCTACTTTAGTAAGTCTTATCCTTTACAAAAACAAGAGAACATGATCAAACTCCTATTAAAACTTGATTATTGGGGAGACCTCTCTCTCTATTTTACTGATATAAAACTAAATTGGCAATAGATCTCTAGGCTACCCACCATCATACTACTGAGATATTGGGTCAACAACAGCATCCTTCCCATTGCCTGGGATATCCCTAGTGTTTTATGCTAGTTTATTAAAAATTAACATCATTGAGCATAGATCTTCTCAGTAAGTACTCGGCACATTTAATTTCAAATTGTTTTAAAACAAACTTTGTTTCCCCCAAAATGTTAATCTACAAAACAGGCTACTTAGTTGTAATACTTCCGTGAAATATTCCTTTATGTGAAAATTTATTTTTCCCCTCAAATACGAAAAAATCCATAACCAACACTTCTGTGGGTTTTTTTTCTGCATCATTAAAATCTTACTCTCCATCTCTGTAATGATTATGCAACTGCTAGATATACATTATTTTGTTCCTAAGACATACAGAATGCCTCCTTTGAATTGTGCTTGGTCCTGTTAACTTTAGATTTTTTTTCCCTGACATCTTTGCTTTTTCTAAAGAGTCTTCCACAACTCACAGCCTGTATTTTCCATCAGGTGTTCCCCATTTCCTCTTTTCCCACTTCCTTTTCATTAATGCTTGTGTTATAATAACTTCTATTTACTGCCTCGACTACCCGAGTAAACTAGCCAGTCACCCTCATTCTTGTTTTTGGAGTGCTGGCCAGTACATATTCTTTAAATTCACAATCTTCATTCATACTCCTTTACCTTTTATTTTTTTCTTCCATCAGATTTTACTTTATTACTGCTCCACGCTGGAACAATCACTGGTCCACAGAAAGCAGTCATCCAGCAGCAGTGATTAATTCATCATTTATATAGAGCTTCAAACCAGACTTACTACCTCTTGTTCATTTCAGTAGCTTTTTTTGTTAAAATCTATACATTTTAGAATGTTCACTGCTTTTTACTGCTGTCTGCATGAGATCAGCATCATGTTTTCCCCAGACTGAAGACCCCCATGTATATTTTTCAGACTATGTCACACTTTCTGCCCAAGAAAGTACTCATACTGATTACTGTTGCTCTGTAGCACCCCAAGCAGATTTTCTTCCTTGGTCGTAATAGCATATTGGTCCAAATTTCAAGGCAGAGCTGACAGTATCAGTATTTAAAATATGGTCTTCCTAAAACTGAAGAGTAGGATTTTAAACCTGTTTGTTACAGTCCCCAAGGCTCCCAGGAAACAGGCCTCCCACTGAAACACTCCCTAGTAATTCCTTTCTGATGAAAGGATGTGCCCTTGGTGTGCCTTCATGCATCATTTCAAGGTGGAAACTTTTTTACTGGCTGAGAGATACTGCCTGTCCTGGACTCCCCCGTGTTGAACCTATTGATTGCTGCCTCTGGAACGCATACTGCGAGAGGCGTTTTCAAAAACACTGCCTTGTGTTTTCTTCTCCCACGCACATGAAACGCAGTTTCTTGCTATTCGTTGCACCAATTTTCATTAGGCAAGACAACCTGCATTTTCTGCAGGTCAGCCCATTCCTATACCATCACCACCTCTCCTGTGATTAGCTTGAACACTGTCAGTTTTTCTTCAGTTTCCTTCTGTCTCTTTAAATCACACTTTCTAAAAGAAGGCTTATTTGGTCCTCTTCGCTAAATCAGTTGCTCTCTGTGATTACTCACCTCACTAGAAAAGGGATCTCTGTTCATGCATTACATTTCATTTTTGGAACGAAACTTTAAAAGACTCGTTTCAAAGCTATTCTTATCTCCTTCCTCAGCAAAGGCAAATTATTTCTAAATTTCCAGCTTCACACATGACTGCATAAACTAATGAGCTAACCTTCTCCTTCTGCCAGTCTTTGCTTTAAATTTTGGTGTACGTCAGACTGTGAAAACACTTCTTTCACTCAAATGCCATTCATTACATTCTATGTAGTTAAAAACTTGGAGAGGTCTAGTTTACCACGTCATTTATTTAAAAAAAAAAAAAAAGAAAAAAAGAAACGAAACATATTTTGATTCTCTGTTGTCATAACAATGATAAATGAGAGACTTTCACCTGGTAATGAATAAGAAATTATCAAAATAGTAGAAACTATTATCTCTAAGCTTCTCACTCAACTTAAAAGCTAAGTTTCTGCCCAGGTCTTTTTTTCCCAGTTTACTGGTTCTTGCCTATTTGTTGGAGTCCCTGCTTTGTGTTTAAAGCCCCGTACAGAGCCAGCAGTATGGAAAGATGGTCCGTATTACAGAAGTTGCTGTAAACAGAGGGTGAGGCACCCAGATAGACAAAAGCTGATACTAAACTAGGAAATGTTTCTGCCAAGCGTTGTGTGACTAGTGCTGCTACGTGCACCATGCCAACTGATTATAAAAGGAAAACCCTGGCATAAGACGTATCTCGTGGAAAAATTACTGTGCAATACGCATCTCCAGCTAGCGCCGAGTCCCTCCCCGATGCCCATGACCGCAGATGAGGCGAGAGGGTTTCCCAGGATGCCAAGTGGGGAATCCCCCTCTCCCTTGCGCTCTCTCGCGCCGGTTCTGGCCCTGAGCCCACGCACTGAGAGCCCCCCGTGTACAGCAATTATTCCAGCCTCAGAGCTACCACTTTCCACCGCGGTTTTCTAACAGCCAATACTTCCGCTGAGTTTTTGCTGTTTTTTTTCCCTCTCTTCGTCCTTTGAGTGCGGCTCTCGGCGCCACAGGAGCTCGGCCCCGGCCCCGCAGGCAGCGCGGGCTGCAGCCGGGAACTCACCGCCAGCTCTTCCCCTGCGCGGCGAGGGAGGGAATCCCTCGCACTGACGCGGCCAAACTTCTGCTAGACGCCGGCGCGGAGCATCCGCTCCCGCCCGCCCCGCTGCACCGCCCGGGGACCCGCCAGCCCGCGGCCACCTCCAGCTTCCCCCGAGCTGCCGGGCCCCCTCGCAGGCACCCCAGTCCCAAGCGGACAATGTCCCATCAGAAACGACCAGGAGTGCAAAGGGTTGAGGTTGATGTCGCCTGGGGGAGGACTGCGGCAAGGCGGCACCCACCCAGGGGAGCCCCAGCCGCGGAGCCTTCGCCCACCGCCGGCAGCGCTCCGCGGGCGCGCAGAGAGGGACGCGCCACCCGGGGATGCCGCAGCCGCAGCTCCCTCCTGACTGGCGAAGCTCAAGGAGCTCCTCATGAATATGCACAGCCCTCCCCGAGCCCCGGCCGCGGGATGACCCCCCCCGGGGGCGCCCCGCCGAGCCCTGCCTCCCCTCCGCGCCCCCTCGCCGGGGGCCAGGGCTGCTTTTGGAGGTGAGCGCGTCGCTTCTGTCCTTACCCTTTGGCTCGTCCATCAGTACCGGTGCTCGCTCGCTCCCTCCTCCCTCTCTCTCCTCTTCTTCCTCTCTCAGCCTCTGCCGGCTCTGAGCTGCCTTAGTGAGAGGTGCTCATGAAAATGGGCGCTTTAGTGGTCCATGGCAGTGGGAGGGGTTAGTTTAACTCTAAATGGCTCAATCCATCTAATTTGCACGCTGACCTTCTGCTTTCCTTAAAGCACAGATGACCTCCGACTCGCCGCGTTACCAGGGCCTTGGGCTCCTCCGGCAGGTCGGAGGGTCCCAGGCGGACGGGGGGAGCGGTGCGTGCCCGGAGGACTAGCACTGGAGGCGGCCGCTGGCTCCACTGGGGCCGTGGTCTGAAGCAGGGTTGTATTGCTGGCTACGGGGGGCAGATGTCATTTTTGCTGCAGAGAGAGTGTTTGGCCAGTTGCCTTTTCTTTTTTTTTTTAAGTTGTGAAAGACTTTGTGAGGTACATAAGGAGAGCTGTCCTCAGAAGAGATAATCTCCTTTGTTTTTAGACGTGAATTCCAGCCCAGAGAAAGGAACAAACAAACAAACAAACCAACTCACAAACAGCGACTACTAAACAAACAACAAAAACATGAACATAGATTAATTTGGAATAACTGCTGACAAGTCACCACCTGCCCCTACCTGCCCCACAGAACAAGCTTGTGCCCATAGCTGCATCTCCTGGGGAACTTCAGGAAAGAGCCAATTTTTGACTACTTGTCAGGAAGGCCTGAAGGGACACTGCCCACCCATCCCATCCTCACTGTCTTTTACCCCTGCAGAGTCCCTGTGCACTCCCCAGGTTGACTCCACACAAACAAGAAATACAGGACAGCACTGGAGGAGTCTCAGCAGCTTTTCTCCATAGCCTCTGACATTCAGGCCCTATCCAGGCACCACACATCACCCCACAGTCCCACCTTGCATCTGTCAGCCTCTGGCTCCAAAGGAAGTTGCCAACCACCATGATTCTTTCATTCCTTCTCAGGTGTGGCTACCAGCTTCCCAGCCCCTGGGGCTCTTCCATCTCCCCACACACCTTCCCCACTTGTCACCCAGAGAGTAAAGTCACTGGAGCACAGGCTGCCACCACTACCTGGAGCCAGCTGCCATGTGTCCTGCCTGTGCCAGAGCCTGCTCACATCTCATAGGTGTCACTTTTACCACCTCACCCTCCTGCTTCTGGGGCTTGTCTTTGCAGCCAGACAAATGGACACACTGCCCTGCAGCTGGAAAGCATTCTGCTCTGTGCTCACAACCAGCTTCCAGAGATCTTGCCCCAGGGAGAAGTAGGAAGAGCAGGTCCTGCAGGCTGATGTGAGAACCACACTGCACAGATTTATCAACGATGCTATTGCCTTTTTCTTTTTTTCTTTTTTAAACAATACTGATAGAAGTACTTGTGCTTATGTACCAATCACACTGACTTCTGCAAAGAACACTTACTGGTAGAATGTCATCACAAGAAATAAAATAGTCACAGAAAATTGCCACATTAAATGAATTAAATCCTGTTGAAATTTAGTTTTTAAAAACATATAGTTGTGATTTAGGATTATGAGATGGCTATGTTTAGATTCAGTGTCTCTACAGCTAGAAAATAAGCAGCTCAGTCAGATGGGCTTCTTGAAGAGCTCATGTAAGGGATAAGGAAAGTAAATTTAACAAGTAGAAGATAGATAGACAGATAGGAGAAAGATAGACATGACTCCAAGCCACATCTAACATCTCTTATGGAGGTGTTAGACACCTCTAAACTGACCTATTTAAACTCGTTTAAATTTGTTTGTGTACCTGACAAACTACAATAAGCTCTTTCATCCAAGTCTGCCAAGGGCAGTTTTGTGTTTATCTCTTCTTTTGTCTGAGGAAGTTCAGCTTTAAACAGAAACAGGTGAAGCCTTTATGGGGAAGGATGGGCCATCATTAATCACTGACCATGACACACATACTCGCATTTTCACACAAGAGGAAGCTTCACCTCAAGTGTAAGGGCCCTACAGGGACGGGTTGCTATGAACCATGACCATTATGGTCTGCTACACCTAAAAACATCCAGGTCTTCCACAGAGCTGCAGGGAATAGATGAGTTGAAAATTATCTCCTTTAAGCAATTGACTGACAAACACATTAATAGTATTTTGCAGCTACAGGAGCAGAGAACGATGTTACATGCAACTTTGCAGCCATTCAGTTTAGGTGTAAGAGATGGTGATAAAACAAACTTTTCCCCTTTGGCTGTGACAAAGAAGGGGAAGGGTGGACGTTGTAGCCTCATGTGACATGAAAAGCAGACTTCCTCTTCCATAAAGTCAGATCCAGATTTTTTCAGAGCAGTTTGGTTCTGCCTGCTGATCCTCCTGCCTTTGGGCAAGCCTCGGACTGCAACCTGTGCGACCTGGAAGCGAGCAAAAGGCGATTCTGTGTTGCAGTCATTTCCATAAGAACACAAAACAAGAAAAAAAAAAGCAGCCCTGGAGGCAGGCGTTTGTGCTCAGATAAGGCTCCAGACAGTGTGAGGAGGAAGCTTGAAAACACACACACAAAAAAAGAGGAAACCAAAGAACTCAGGATGTAGTTTCCACACATCTTGAGCAGGGGGTAAGAATAGCAAAACAGAGTAACGCCACTCTTCTACTCCTAGGACGCAAGCAAGCATCCTGTGCAGCTTCAGAGGAACAAAATGTCTTAAATATCCATCTTCTTCCTAGCTATAGTAAGAGCTTAGTCTCAATCAACTCGCTTCTCTAAGTTTACACAAGTCCTGTGTCTAAAAATATGAAACCTTATGGATGTCAAGAATTTGCTGTTTTGCAGACAAGGTATGCTGCTTTTGGGACTCAGGAAAGAAGCAAGAGTGGGTGAGCACCAGAACGTGTTAGCTCCATTTCCACCCAACAGGAGACAGAAGGTACTGAGGTGATAAGGCTGGAATCCAGGGCCAGAACCTCTTGGATTTAGGATGGAGAAAGGAAACAGGCACAGGAAGAGAGTCAGGGAGCCTGGGAACAAACCTACAGGCATTAGAAACATAACTAGCTTGTTTCTACAGAAAGAATTAGCATGAAAATATCTGAAATGCTTTAAACAGGAAACAAGCCATCCCATCACCAATCTCAAGAACATTATTGAAGTAATCTGTGTCTTTGTTTGCTTAGGGTCAAGGCCTGGGGGTATGCATATTCAGATGACGACATATCACTGTCGGTGTGTTTAATCAACAGAGTGACAGCTTCAAAAGACTTTGTGCGTCAACACTGGCCTTAGCAGAGAGAGGCTGAATGTTCCTCAGGCTTTCCTAGACATTTGGCCCCAGCGGTGCTGGTTCATGTTCCCACCTCCCAGCTGGCTGTCCTGGGAAGCGGGGCAGCAGGTACCCAGCCCTCCATCCCAGCATCTCTGCAACATGTCTTAAACAGTGAAGGTCTCCAGAAAGACAGAACACATTTAATTGCTGGGACCAGAGGGAGCAGAATTCCCTACAAAGGGAGGTTGATCCAATTGATTAGTACAGCTTCCTTCTGGAAAGGAAGGCAAGAGAAGAGAGGCCAAGCATTAGAAAAACACAAATAGCCAAAAGAGCTAATGATGCCAAGATTATTTTGTTCCAGCTTTCAGCTCCTCGGCACACCCATTGCACATTGCAATCACCTCAGGCTTGACAGTTTTCACAATACAATAGGCCAAGTCCTCCCCACATTTCCAAGTTCTTCTGCAATACCTGAAGTTCAAATACTTAATTTAGAAAAACAAAACACTTCCTCTGCAAAAAGTAAACATCTTGGATGACCCCCGAAGAAACAAATAAACAAGCAACACTATTTGTCTGTGTGCACTGAGCACTGTTTTTAAAGAATGCAATTCTCTGAAAAAGGACAAATTACTTTTGGTATTTAGTAAAAAAAAAAAAAAATAATAACAAAATATATATAAAACCTTCAGCTTCATCTTACTGCAAACAAGCATTGCTCCTTAGCCTTAAACTTATGAAGTGCATTATCTATAAAAATGACTTATGCTTCTTTTCT
This sequence comes from Nesoenas mayeri, assembly GCF_963082525.1. Lineage (NCBI taxonomy): Eukaryota > Metazoa > Chordata > Aves > Columbiformes > Columbidae > Nesoenas > Nesoenas mayeri. The sequence continues at coordinate 24,669,299 of NC_137551.1, read as the reverse complement.
TCATCTTAGTTCCTTGTCTTGGTTTCCATATTTGCAACCTTCTCAGAGGATGCCACTATGCTGTCTCTATACCAATATTCACAGATCTTGTCACCCAAAACCTGTGTATCACCTCTAAGATACTTTTTTACTGCATTTCTTTCTCACCATTTTTTAGTCAGTAGCAAACAACACTATCTCCTCTATCATTCTGTTCCAATGCAAGTCCCTTTGATTTCTTTGCAGCTTCTTGCATCACACTGTATCTATATTGCTGGTTCCTCTTTCACTTTAATGTAATTTCCTCAGAGATCCTGATACTATTTTGTTTTGAAGAATGCAGAAATAGAAAACAACCATCTAGCTCATCTGTTACTCAGCCACTAGCTTTGTCATCATCTCTAATGGCTGTTTTCTTCTCCATTCATGTTAAAGTTGCAGAACCTTTGCCCATCTCTATTTTTGTGATATAGGGGTCATAGTGCTCAAATAACACATCTGCAGACCAACCGATTAAGCAGTTATTTACTGTTTGTTTGGGGTTTTTTTTGTGATCGTACAAAACTGGTAATGCAAATAATTATGTTCAGTGAAGCTGAAAAAAAAAAAAAGAGCTCCTGCTTTTGTTTGTAGAGGTGAATCATTTCTGTAGTTAATCTGTTAGGTTTGTTCCTCTAAGCAGTCACAGCTATTGGGGGCAAATTGTATTTGTACAAAATAAATGAAACAAATTAACACCATTATTGTTAAAAATCCACAGAACTTCAGCAATACATGCAAACAAGTTCCCACACTCAGTCTCAGAATAACAGAAGCCACATGAATGATGGGCACTGAAATGGCATTTGAAAGGAACATTACCAAACACCATAAAATGCCAAACTAGATTACATATTCATTAGCAAGTTATCAGGTGCAACTCTAACAGGCTTGCAATACCATACTCTATTAGTTCAACAGATTTTCAATGCTATTATCTCATAATATCATTAAAGATTCTATCATTGCCTTTATTTACATTTACAGAGATACATAAACATACTAAAAGCAAAGCCAATTAGTCTTCGTAAACTCTATACTTACTGAAAAAAAAAAGTATATCCTAAAAAGTTAACATGTCATATTGTTCATTGTTCAAGTACTAGTTAACAACACACCTGTTGCTCTTCCTGCCCAGGTTATTTCATGCACCTGATATTTTACCCATGTCAGCTATAAATATTCTAAACCAAATTCCAGAGGCTCTTTAATTTGCTCAATAGTTTTTTAAAACCATCACGGTCCCAAACATAGGCAACTCCCTGCCTTTTAACTCTGTTGCTCAGATCATTAGTCACCATATTTAGGCAGCACATCAATACTGCCCTGCTGGCAACAGAGCTCTTGTTTTTTCTTCTAAGCAACTGGGAATAGAGCTAGGCAAAACTGTTATTGTTGGTTTTCAGCAAATACACTAGTGGTGGTAGTTATTCAGATGCCTTTGAACTTTTATTCTTATGGTTTGCATCTTTTAGTACCTTCCTGTTGTTTTACCTGACAGGAATGGCAGACAGTAATGGCTTGCCAAAGCAAAAACTCCCAAGTTTCTGGTGTTCCCTCAGAGTAGGAAGCCCCTTTTTGGCTACACAGGACAGAGCTCTTCGGAGCAGCCAACAGCCACCTTTATCTCTTAAATCTCACTTTTCATGTCATGGGGTCACAAAATACAAGAAAGGAGAATTGTAAAGTGAAATATGTGAGGCTTATGGAAAGGTTCCATTAACAGAAAGAAAAAAAACAAAAGAGAAAAACCACAAAAATATCCTCAAAGTTCTAAGAGGATATAACAAGAAAAAAATAAAGAAAGAAGTGTAAGAAAAATCAGTATTAAATGTACCATGAATTGATAAGGGAAGACAGTGAGCACCAGATTGTCCTGTCTAACAAACAGAACTTCAAAATACCTCCCAAACTTAGTCAATTAGAGAAAGAAAATAAGAAACATAAATCAGCAACATGCATATAGGCCCTGAATAATTGCTATTTTAAGACTGGAGAATAGATACAGGTTTATTACCAGCTCGTCTGTATGGTTTTATGACAAAAATTATTTTTTGTCCTGTTAAATCTTAATTTATCATGTGACACATCGGTAGCTAAAACACAATAAATATACAAAATGCCTCAAAGTAGCTACTTTCAAAAAAGAAATGCATGTATTTAGATCAGATAAAGTCACTCAATTTTAATATTTCTTCAAAAGGATAAAACTAGACAGAATGTGGAAAATATGCATAAAATGAAAAAGAGTAACTTTAAAATAAATACTTTTTTTTCTATGTCTGAATTCAGCCTGACTACCCACTCACCCTCTGTTAAGTGATTTGTTCTTTAATAACTGAGCATCTGCAGAAGAAAACCAGTGGCAGCACAGAGACATTGTCCATCAGATGTCACTCAATCAATAGCAGAAGAGAAGCTGACTGCATCCATCCAGCAAGAATATCTGAAGACACTGGCAAAAAGGAAGATGCCTTAGATGCCCAAGTATCTAATTTGCATATGTTAACCATAAATATACCCATAATAATTCAGCCCACTTGCTTTGCTATGTTCTAGAAGCATAACATGTTCTTCCAACAGAGCTACAGAAAGCAGGTTTTGCTTTGAGAAACGTAATCATACAATCATTTTAGTTGGAAGAGACCCTTGAGATCATCAAGTCCAACCATAACCTAACTCTAAGCCATGTCCTCATCATTTTGTGTTGGACTATATATTAGCCTTTACCAAAAGGGAAATCACTAGATCTTTACAACTGCAAAAACCTACTGGCCTCTTTACACTCCACCTCATTTCAGTACATGCCTGTGCTGAGTTTACGCATGTCCATGAGCATCACAGAGAACTATCTATAGAGATGTGAGTTCTCAGATATTTTTGGATTCTCACTATGAGGTTTTTCCTCCATGTGAATTTATGTATGCCTTACATGACTTTGGATACAAGCATTTCAGTGTGGTCATCTTTATTTAGTCTCTGGAAACTTTCATGTTCTCTTTTTTAGTTTCACACTTCAATAGACTGAGAAAAATGGGAAGAAAAGGGACAGACTTCAAAAATCATCCTGAACTTTAGAAAGTGGTAGATCTTCGTTTACTGGTGATTGATATTTATTACCTTCACAGGTTCTAGTATATTTGCTTTATATAAAAGTCTTCACACCATTTCAATTCTTGAATTAACAGACAGTATTAAGTAACTATGTTTAAAGCAAGACTTTTTTTTATATACTTGCATTAGTTTATAAATTTGGGAAAGAGGTTAAGCCTGTTTATTTCTACCTGCATCAAGCTCCATACTAAATCCTAAATTTTGAAACTTGTAATTTTATGAAAAACAGAATTTGTGCATATATTAACAAAGGAGAATCAGTTCAGGGTGCACAGATTGATGCATATCAACTGCCTCATAGAAGTGGCTTTCCAACCCTTCTGTTTCTCTCAGTGGACTTTCCTTTTCCACCACCGACTCCAAGTGATTAACGTCAGCACTGCATTCCTTACCCAGTCTGTATCTGTAATAAAGGTGCAGATCTGGCCCCTTACTAAATATGGCTGTATAATTTCAAATCACATGTACCTTTTTCTCCTTGAGCTGTTCTATACACTGAAATACACTGAGATTTATGCTTTAATCATTCAGCAGCATCCTTCATCCACATTTTCCATGAACACAACTCCAACTTGGCATCCAGTTTCAATTGTCATTTGTATTGTCAGCATTCTCAATACATTTGTATTGTCAGTATATTCTCAGTGCCTTCACCTACTTAAATCTGTAAGTATATTCTTATGCAACAGTCTTGGCTGTAGAAATAGCCTTTCTACATATCTCAGCATCAGATGGTTAAGTCTTCAAACTAGAAGTATTTTTTTTCTGAAGTTAAATATCTCAGTATCTCTCATTCTGTCATTACGGCATAAATTCTTCAAACCTTCAACCTGACTATGAGATCACCAATAGATAATTTGAGAAAATTTGAGAAATTTGAGAAAAAACTTCTTCTCAGTGAGGGTGACAGACACTGGAACAGGCTGCCCAGGGGGGTTGTGGAGTCTCCTTCTCTGGAGACATTCAAGACCCACCTGGACATGTTCCTGTGCGACTTCACCTGGGCGTTCCTGCTCCAGCAGGGGGACTGGACTAGATGATCTTTTGAGGTCCCTTCCAATCCCAAACATACTGTGATACTGTGATAATTGACTTAATAGAATTTATTTAAACTGTTTTCTACAATACTTATTTCAGATTCAGTTATTTTCACATATACTGGGTAATACTGAAATAACTATTCTGTTATTTCCCCAAAGCATCCTTTGGAAAAAGTTACAAGGGAGATGAACATCCGTGGATAGGTATGGAGAAAGATAAATTCAGGTCTGAAAAGTATTCCCAGCCGAAAAGATTCATGAAAGACTAGATAAATATGCTTGACTGTCTTTTTAAGGAATTCCTGCATGAGTTGTTGTTTTTTTTTTTTCCAAGGAAAGTATCACATTTCAAATGCTCTTGCACAACACACTTTCTGGCACTCACAAATCAGGTACCTTAACTAGCTTAGTTACAAATTAGCAGGCTCTGAAATAACTTCTTATTTGCAGACAAGACCCTAATTGTACAGTGTCAGCCTTTCCCAAGCGTGCTCGCTATGCTTGGAATAAGGAATTAGCAATCTATTCAGACCTTGCAGGTGATATTTTCAGCAGATATTCCATTCTATGGCAATCATCAGATTCACGAAGCAGAAAGCTTGTACCATCGCTGGCAGCCCTGGCTGACGCTCAGGTAGAGAGGGTGGCACAGCTGGAGCAGGACCAGTCCTGCTCTGGGAGGGAAGCAGAGCTAGAGACAGGACATCAGCTGCACAGCTTGAGACCTGCTGCACGCAGAGAGGCACAGATAGCTGCTGATGGTCAAAAGAATCATTTGTGAGCAGATATTAGTTTAAAAACTCCACAGAGCAACTATCTGATGTGTGCCACAGTCTTACTGTCATACATTTAGGATAGCAGTTCTTTTGTCTGGATCAGAGGCTTCCATCAGGTCTTCATGTGACCTAGCCCTGATAGAATTAAATAAACTTAAAATAAAACATTAAAAAAAATTCATGTTGTTAGCCTTCTGTGAAACTGTTTGAACTGAGAGGCACACCAGTTACATTCATTTTGTGGTTTTCAGTCTACTAAAAAGACTTCAAAGCAAGAAAATCTGAAAACTTAATTCAAGGAATAATTCTAGTTTCAAACCTGTTAGGGAATGTCAACTTTCCAACATCTTAACTCAGATTTCAGATTTCTGATTTCAGGGTTACATGGTGCTTCTTTCTTTAAATTGATAGCTGGTCTTTTAACACCTGCGGGTCATCAAGCAAAATTTTAGGGCCAACACTAAAAGCTGCAAAAGAAATTAACTGCCTATAGAAGTGACTGATTTATCTTCTGCTGTTCATTCTCACATGAAGCAGACTTCCTCTAAACTCAGCTATGCCTGCTGGAACAACATTGCATCGCAGAAAGTCTAACATGCTAAAAATATATTCTGTAGGTATAATCTTAATTATGCCTAGGTTAAAAAGATTTTGTAACCTTGGAGATAGAAAACAGTGTAGAAATGATTATTTTTAGCATCAAGGAACTTTTCCAAGCAACAATACCACACAGTGTAAAAATATACCAGGTCAGTACACTTTGGAGATTTCAGATGTTTCATCCTCTTATGGCTAAAATACAGTACTGTTAATCTAAGCTATATTACCCTGGATGGAACCTTTTTTTTTTTTTTTCAGATTTATACTCCATATTACTAAAGAAATTACATAGACATACAAACATGTACAGGAACTTTAAGCACAACCTCTTTACAAACTGAGCCTGACTCAATGAAAATGGAGTTTTTCCACTTGCTTTCAAGACAACCATCCACTGTTTAAAATTTATTTTGCAATATAAGAGCAGAAATCCTAAGCAACAGTCTGAACTCAAGCTGAAGATGACAGAAATTTCTCCAGGTTTGTGGTATACTCCTCATAACTTAAAGTTCTCAGGCTGTAATCACAGACAAACATGGTCTCAGCAGGAGCACTATGGGATCAAAAATCCACATCATTTGGTTCTGTTGAATCATATTAGTGTATTGACAGTCCCCTCCACTCTCTTGGTTTCTCCTCTTACAAATATGCCAAGCTGGTCTGCTGGAGCAAACCCCACTCTGTCTCCTCACTGGGTACCGACTGTGTGTGACCGTAGGAGGAAATAATTGAAAGTACTGTGTGAGTAATTATCTGTTAATAACAGCTTGCTTATATTAATAGCAGCTTCATGCAATTATTCTAATATCAGCGGAGAGAATCACCCTGAGTTGATGCTCTATCAGGGAAATGCACCCCATGGTGATACTTGTCTAAGTTTCTATAGCTATGAAAAACTCACAGAAAAGTTTCCTGTCACAGAGAAAATGAAATTTTGAGTTTCAATTCTTAGTGACAAAGCCTACATGAAAGTTTATACACTGAAGATTCATTAATAAGTTTTACCAAAGGACGTATGTGTATATCAGTCATTAATATCCAACATTTCCCAAAATGCTCAGATTTCTCATGGGCTCATTTCCTTCATGTAACAACAGCTCCCATGTGCTGAACACGTGCTCAGATTTCTTAGCCATAAAGGGCAGGTCATGCTCTCCTCCACCAAAAATCAGTGTAAGCAGACAGAGAAAGACTGAGCAGCCCCAGAAAATGCAGGGGTCAGCTCCTGCCTGGAGCTGTGCTGCTGTGCACTGCTGCAGTAACTGGCACACGCTTTACCATTGTAAGAAAATAGACTTCAAGACAGCTCAGTTTAAATGCAGGCAAAATTAATAGTTAACATAGGAACAATAGGGTTCTTTGTGGCAGGAAAAATGTTTTTTCCTCTGAGTGCTGGCAGATTAGCCCCAGTCTATTCTGCTTCTCTATTGCCCTGACTGTTTTTCATTATTATTATTATTTTAATACTCTATTTTAAAGAACAGTCTGGAATCCAGGAAATAAAGCATTACTTACCACTGTGATACAGGCCTGCCTAGCAGTACAAAATAGGAAAATGCATTCTCCCAAAGTGGCCTCCCATTTAAACTCACAGAACTCCTAGAATAACTGATGGGGGCTACATTAGCATGTACAAACACAAACCCTGCCAACCTCAAGCTGTTAGTCTTTTCTTATGTAGTTCCCATTGCCATCCTTCAGCTCCTGCCTCAGCATTCATTTTTCTTTCATTTTTTGATGTTTCACTTTCCTTTACTCCCTTCCTCCCTCTGTTGGTTGCTCTTTCCCTTTTAACTACTCCTCTTTCTCACTTCCTATTAATTCTTCTTTTAATACAAATATTTATCTTTTCATATTTTTTACATAAGGCTTTTTCATCTTAGCTGTTAACTGTTTCTTTTATCTGAAAAGGATTTACGGCATTTCCCATTTGTTATAATTGATGTGCCTTTCTGTGTAATAAATTCTGAATGAAATGCTGCTAAACTAATTTAAAGCATAAAAGCTTGTTTTACTTCAGAAAAACAGTAATAACACTGCTTTAAATTGTTTACAGATATAAGACCGTAAGTTAAAGATGACAGCATTTACAGTATAGTGATCAAAGTATTGCATAATTTATGCAGTAGTCTACCATCACTGCTCTAAATGACTGCCAATAACTGAGACCTTGCAAGCATTTAGTGCATATTTAATATACATACCTTTCAAAACATGATAATGACAGCAGCAATGGACAGCTACGACAAGCTGAAGATCTACTGCATGATGCATTCATTTCTGAGAAATATTGTTTCTCTCAATTTCTTATGTAGCAAGACTTATACAAAATTCATTTAAAAACTGCTTTGATGAAATGGTATTGGTCACCTGCAGAAAGCTAGCCTTTACAGTATTTAGTTTTTAGAGTATTTGCTAATATTCCCAAAAAATCACAGAATCACACTCATTTAAACTATAGAATATTGTCCTTATCCTCACTAATTATTAATTCTTTATTTGAAGGAGACAATTGCAGCTGTTGTTTTTTGTATTTTTTCACTTTTTTCCTTATCTTTTTTCACCCTCAGGTATGAAACTAAGTTCTGCAGATTGACACTATTTCTAGATGACTGTCTGGAAATTCCTGGGATCCAGGAATGGCAAAATGCAGGAATGCAGCACTTACATTAAAATTATTTATTTAAACACACATCTGCATAAGTCTCCCAATAAACGAGCATTCTACTGGAAATCTTCCAGTTGATTTTCTTTACCTCTTCCTAATGGAAAATGGCTATTCATGATATATCTGTTAAGTCTGATTTAATAAAGGCAACTTCATCCCTACCATTTTTTTATTGGAGGAAAGGACAGGTCCCCTCACTTGTAACAACTATTACCTCTCCAGGCTCACCCAGTTCTGCTTGCAATCCCTTTTTTACCATTTTGCTTTCATTTCAGTATATTTGTCCATGTAGCCTTCTATACCTTTAGCATCCTTGTGAACCCATCAGCAAAGCAACTCTTGAATACATCATCTTCCTTGAGTCCTTCTCTAAATTAGCATTTTAAAAAGGAAATCTATAAACCCATCTTACACACTATACAACAAAAAAAAAAAGCAAGGAACAGATAAGCATCAAAAGAAATCCTGTAATGCAAAATCAATGCCAACCAGCCAAACACCATCCCTCAGGCACTTCTCACTGTGTCCTGATTTTGCTCCCTCAACTGCAATTCAAAAAATCCGAGGTCAAGAGCAATTTGGGACTTCAGCCAAAATCCAGCACAATAGTAAAATAATACTGGTCATTCAGGCTAGAATTGGAAACTGGAAACTAATGGCAGCCAAGTCACCTCTTTGGGTGCCACCACATAGAACACCAACTGCATTAACTGTGATGCTGCATGCTGCTGGAAACTAAGCAGGTGAACACAGATTACTGTTGAAACAAACATTTAAAAGACATGAGATTAATTAAGGTTCAGAGACAGTTTATGTAAAAAATATTCCTGCTGTCTGGTTCAAGATTCTTAACAGCTAAAAAAAACCAACCCTACAAGATTATTCCGTTCTTTGATTGCCTGTTCTTTTAGTCTCCTAATTCAGGGTGTCTATAGGTCTTATTTCCTCTGCAGCAGAGATAAACACAACAAAGAGCACGACCCAGAAGGTGCAGTAGAATATTGCAACTGGTTGCAACATGACCACATGCCTCCATCAGGCCTTTTGTCTTTTTTCAAACCAAGGAGGAGCTGGGATGGTACTTGAGAGGCCTGCCCAAAGCATAGTGCTTCCAGCATTGCCTGTACCTCCCTCGGCTGTCTGCAGCCATTTAAAGCCTCACCGTCACCAACACATTCTTTGTTTTGATCAGATCAGCATTTATGCGATTTCTTTGAAAGAAGTGTCTTTTCAGAATTTAATGACTCCTCAGGGAAACTCAGACAGGGCCCTGTCCAAGGCTGTGCAAGAGCAACTGTGCACTGAAGAGCTGCAAGTATAATTATGCAATATACCCCTATGGGCTGTACTGATGAGGGCATGCAAGTGTTGCACAGCTCACCCACCACAAGCACCACGTCCCTCATTGCCAGATAACCCCAGCCAGATCTCATCTTGGGCCAATGAGCACTCATGGGTTAACAGTTACAGCTCAATGTTCTTCTGCAATGTGGTTACAGTACCAGACTTGACATAGCCTAAAGCATCCCAGAAGCAGTTTGGTCCATGTCCTTGGGCAACTCTGTGCTGCAAAGCCCTCTTGGGCTGAGGGCTGCCCTGCAGGTTGGCCAAGTGAGCAGTGCAAATGGTCAGAAACGCATGGGAGACATCTATCCAGACATTTTGTCTGTCTTAGTTTGCGCCATTGTCTGCTTCCAAAGGAACTGTCCCAAATAAATATTCTCTACATTTGTAAACACTATCTGATGTGCTCTTGATGTAAGTCCCATGACAAAGCAGTAAGAGCTTCTTCCATCCTGGTCACCACAGTCAGCAGCAGCGCAGCAGCCTCAAGGATGACGTGACACTCCTGTCCCTTTACATGCATTTTTAGAGTTAGATTCAGCCCTATGTGAACTATGGAAACATTCTGGGTCTGTCTGTCCTCTGATCTAGTCCTCTCCAATAACCTGCACTCAAGTTCATTGCCTAAAGTTGATGTAGGTTAAAACTGGTCAGCTGGAGAGGTGATATTTGGCTTGGTAGTTTCTGAATGTGGAAGTTAACGAGTATAATAAAAGAGAACCAAACCAAAACAAACTTACTTTGAGTTTCTCTGATTTACTTATGAAAAGCAACCAGTTTGTGTTACATGAAATTTACTTTACCCTGTAAAATCTTTTTATTTGTCATAGAATTTTCCACTATTATCATCACATTTCAGGGCTGCATTTGATAGTTCCTAAGAGGCTTAGTGCTTTTATGTCACACACTGGGAATTATTTTGTTTACTGTATAACCCTAAAATACCTCAAAAATATAATTACTTAAGCTTAAAAGCATCACTGTCTGATTTGAAAGGAAACTAAGTGATAAATATTTCCTCCCTCTGTCCCCAGCAAATGGAAAGTAATTTAAATAAGTTATAGCTGCACATACAAAGACATAAGAAGTATTTCAGGAAATTTACTGCAAATATGATCTGATTTTCTTTAAGGAGATGATGGTAAAAGTAAACAAAAAAGCTGTTGGAAATGAAACTGCTTCCTAATCTATCCAAACTTAAACAGTGGGATGACTTAAGGCTTTGAGAGAGGTGATTAGCAGAAACTTCCACATAAAGCATTTCTAAATAGAGTGAAACCTGGTATTTTGCGATATTTAAAAAAAACCCCAAATGTGTTGGTAGTTGAATTGTAACTTACCACTTTGTGGTGCAAGATTTGTTTAGCTCATATATTCAAAACTACTTTGTGTGCTGTGCTAAAATACAAATTTTCCATGAAAACGTAGTAAAACTAATATGTGCATTTATATGGCGATCACACTGCAGAAACAGGAACATAAGTGCTCATAGTTTTAACTTTTTTTTTCCATTCTAGATGCTAGAATATGAACATTGCAGACTGAACAGAATAACAAAGCTCACTTAAAGTAAGAGTGTCCAGCGATGTTCAGGTAAGACTGTCAGCACTGAGGCACCAATTTAGAGTGCCACGGTGACAATGGGCTTGTCAGTTAAAAATAAAAAAACTATTCTACATAAATACATTTTTCAGTAATAATTTTTTGACTTAAAAATGAAATTGTTTCACCAGTACATTAGTTTAAATGGTGTAAGGTTTTGTGAAAGCATTTGCTCTATCAAGCGATTTTAATCTTGCTCCTGACATGCAAGCCACCCTCCAGCCTCCAGTAGAGAGCTCTCCCAGTATGGAGACACTTGGCACAACTCTACCAGGAGCCTAATGGAAAGGCTTTGAGATCTTCAGTCTTTTAACTGCACATGGTGGATCAGTAATTCCACTTCTTAAACACAACTTGTCCAGCACAAACAGCATTGGCACTTGCAACACTTTGCTTACGTGGTGTACAAATGTAGAAATATTGCTAAAGACCTGGTTTAAAGCTAACAATACAAACAAATATTAATTACATGTAAGTACTTTTAAAAATGTTAACATTATTCCTAGTTTGTTCTCTTTGGACTGTGAACTTTATAACTATACAACTCCCAGTGTTTTCTTATACCAATATGCTGTGTTTACCTTTACACACAGTAAAAATGTACTGCTTGGGTATTTAAATTCAATTCATACTTCGGAAAAACACAAAAATCTTTGTCCCAGTAACAAATCTAGATCAGGTTGGCAAAAGTCTTAAAAAAATCTTTGTAGATTTGAAGCAAATGTCTATTTAAGATTTAACAGGAATTATTTAAAATTCAATTTAAGTTTAATTGACAGTATTTAAGCAAATAAATAGGTCTTCTGAGATTAATTAAAAAGTTTCTTCGCAAGGGTTAAATTTCTTGGTGTATTTCCAGGCAGCAGTTCTATTGCTTGGAATTTTCACTTACATTAGATCACTGAAGGAAATGGTCAATGCGTGGCCTGAACAGTCATTGTAGCATACTTTGTCTACTCAAGTTTATTATACCGATTTACCAGTTTCTAGTATTAATCATTGTCCCAAGTTCCCTTCAAAATAAACAAATGCAAATGCACTGTTTCATTCAGCTTGAACTCTTACAAGCGTGTATTACAAAAGAACCGAATTCTATTACATAGTAGAGATGCTATCATGGAAAGAAATTACTCACTAATAAAATGACTTCTGCAGTGAAGCTCCTGTAAGGAGTAGTTTAATTTCAAGGGGTATCTACTAAAATCAATACAATGGAATTAATTTTAATACAGGCAGAAAGATTCATTTCAGTTTTTTCATTTGAAGTTCAAGAAAGTTTTAACAACACATTAACTGGTTTTACTGCAGAACTAAGCCAGAGTTTCCTGTGGAGCTTACAATGACAGAAATCCCACTCTGAACTACCCAAACACCCATCAACATTTAAACAAGTGGAATTATTCAGGTAATACAGAGAGAGCTCATTAGATAAGGGGTAGGTGAACACAGCTACAAGGAAATACTTATATAAAGCTAGACTGAAATCAGTCATTGCACCTGTAAATAACATCACCTATAAGCAGAACTCAGCAGTCAATACTGTAAAGAAAGATTAAAATTTCATGTTAGTCCACATATTTTCAACATCAATCTGTAGTTCTTAAACGACTTCATGTCAGAAGCTCAACGTCTGTCCTGCTCCTACAGGTTTATCAACCATTTTAAACAAAGGTGTGGCAGTGCTTTATATAAACCATATACATTGCATGAGCTGGTTACGTGTGCCAGCTTGCTGACCTCAGACTCTTCATGGCTACCAAGTCAGCAAAACCCTTATATCCAATCAGGTCCTTAGGAAAAACTTCTTCCTTAGAAGCCAAAACAATAAGTCTTCTTCTGGGGTTGGAATTGTCAGCCCTGGTAATAATCCACACACACATTGCCTTTGCCAATCTTTCTCATGACTTCACTTTTAAAATTGTTATTACAGCTACTACTGTATGCACCTCACCTGAATTAGGTCTGCAACCAGCATGAGCCCATATCCTAGGCTAGGAGACCACAAGATGAATGCATGTTTGTTCTACAAGATGAGAAGAGCTGCTGAGGCAGAAGAGGGTTTGAGGATGGTACCACACTGCCACCCGCAGCAGGAACAGCAAATAATCATTAATACAAACATTTTCCTCTCAAAAAAAAAAATTCAAATGACCTCGATTTTGCTTTGAGTAATAACCCATCTCCCATCCGCTGTGTGTGTCATTACTATAAGCATCATTGCACTTATAGGAAATAAAAATATGAAGTACCTGCACCAGTAAAATTTACTGTGCTCTGCTTAGGCTCCTCTTGAGTATGGGAAGACAAGAGGTACTGATGAACTGATAAGGGTTTGAGATATCTTTTTCCGTAGATACACAGTGACCAAAAACAGGTCACAACTGCCTGATTTGTCTTTTTTTTTTCCATTGTATAAACCTACAGAAACACCGATATTGTATAGTATATTTTGATTTTAAAATATTACACTAGATGTTTTTCTGACATAATGTACACTTTCGAAATCACTATCCTCTCTACTTTAGATACCATACATAATTTTACTTTTAAGATAACTCTAGAATCATTTCAGCAGATCACCAGATAATATTTTAATTAAAGTATTTATCTTGGATTCAACTGTGATTTCTCTTTCACTTAATTATGAGCTGACATCTGTAAAGAAGCACAAAACCTGCAATTTTGGAAGCATTAAGTAAGAGCTTTCACTTATTTCAAGGTCAGTTTATTTTTCTTTTTCCTACCTATAGTCTGTATAGTTCTCTAAACAATTATTTGATTTCAGGGCACAAAAGAGCACCTACACAGACCCAATTTCCTGTACATACTTATGTCTGAGTTGCTCTGTAATGAAGATTAGAGACTTCAGTAAAACACAGTCATATACACGGCAGTGTCAAATAGCTGTAATCTATGAAACAGGGTGTGATATCACAAAATTTGTCTGAACTCACACTTTTTTTTCCCCTATATTTCTGTCTGAAACTGCTCAGAAAAAAAATATCCCATAAGAAAATGTGCATTACTGGTAAAATAGAATTGCAGCTTGGGCCAAGCCCCTCAAATTCCATATTTGTATTATACTTTAAACTTGTATTAAAATACTCTAAATGGCGTTTCCTTAAAATTTACTATTTTATTAGTACATGATGGCAGTAGATGAACTAATTTGAACAATTTTTATTCACCGAAAGCAGACATTATTCCATATTCTGTTTCACTTCCAGGAGGCAAAATTTCAAATTTCTAGGTTCACAGCTACCTCAAATATTGTTATATGTTTCAGTATGATAGAAACCAAACCGTGGAAGAACATCTATTGCAGAACTGATTAACTAAGGTTGTTATTAAGTTACCTTATTTACATTTTTGCTGTATAAAGTGTAATAGCTACTTCTATTTTATTTTAATTTTTAGTAAAATTCCTGAAAAGTTTTTACTTCAGAGGCAAACCAAATGCTCTTCCTCAAATTCTTCAAATATCAGCACATCAGCTATTAAAGTTATGACATTTAATTCTGCATTGTCACCAGACTAGACACGTTTAATCATATTGTCATTACAGAGCTGACAAAGACTTAACAATTTTATTTCACTGTTAAAAGTAATTAACTCTGCAGCTTTGAATTCTTTTTCAGTTTCACTGGTTAGGGAAATAAATGTATGATATAATCATATACATGCTGTTATATTAGCCTGTGGGTTCCCAGCTAACTACTTTTGATTTAATTTATTAGTCTCAGGTTTGACACATAATTAGTCTCATATATATTGAATTATCCAAATTTTCATCCAAATAAACATGGAAAGAAGATCAGATCTTTTAGCATAGATCAGATCTCCCTTCTTAGAAGAAAGGCAGAATCCTGAACTGAACTCTATCTGGACCTAAAGAGCCCAAGCTCCACAAGAGAAATGATGATGCCTCAAGTCATAGGACAAAGCATCAGCCCAGACACCCTTTAAGACACTGGAGATTACAATCATGGGATAAATACAAGAACAGGGTTTTCATAGTATTCCTCCTCATAAATTACACATTACATACAATTCCTGTTTACCAGCTATTTACTGTCAGCCCACACCTTTGGCCCAAATATGTCAGTTTTCCAGGCTCCCCATTCAGTGCAGAGCCATGGTATTTCTATGGCCTTGGAATTAGACTGTCAAATTTACTGTATACAACCTTATTACTCTGCTTTATCAGAGATCAATATAAATCATACCAGGAGATTAATATTAATTGCATAACTTCAAGCATTAAAGGATGATTTCTAAGTGAAATTCCAAGCCTGCAGTATAATACATTTAAAGACCAGAGAAGAATAATGCAGGACAGAAGTAGGGTTATAGAATAACAAAACCCAAAATAATAAAAACCAAGCTAAAAAGATTAGCATTTGGAAGACACTTAAACCACACAAGACAGTGTTATTTTGAGGCTCTGAGCCTCAGCACTTCACATCCCAAGGACTGTTCATTTAGTGGGTTTGAAGTGAATTCTTTGAGTTCATTAAAAGTGACATTGAACATAATTCATTCCCATTTCATCAGTTACTGTGTGATTTTTAATCAATGTGGCATATAAGACCACTGTAGATGTTGACTTGCATTAACTTCCACTGGGAGATTTTTGTATGTCGTGTATATCTATAACTCTTTAAACTGCCTTTAGCATTTTCTGTTTTCAGAATTATTTTTTCTTCTAGTTTAATAGATCAGACAGATATTCCATCTTTTGAATTGAAACAACTTCTCATGCACTCCTGAGGAAAATGAAAACTGATTCGAGCAAAACTGCCCACCTCTCACAGTTGTTGTTTTGTTTTTAGTTTTCCTCAATTTAAATCTCTTTAGCTCCCGAGAATAACATAGATTACTTTTTTGTTTTCTAGCTGAAAATAAAGTCTGTCGTTACCCAGATTAAAGTTTTACTCCTGACTTAAATAGGAACATGAGGAAATCCTCTTTCATGACCCAAAGTTCACATATGTTAAGCTATCATAGCAATCTGTCAGCCTCACATCAAGTTTTCAGAACACGGACATTTCAGCTTAGGACTGCTGCAGTGGCTGACCCTGGCTGGAGGCCTCCAAAGGGCAACTGAGGCAGCCGGGGAAAAACATCCATCAGTATCTTTGCCTGGACACTTCCAATTTTCCCCTAACAAAGCTCATAGAAAAAGCCAGATAGTTTGAGTGTATTTTTTTTTTTTCTTCCTGGAAATTTTGCTCTAAATCTGACAGACTTACAAAGAAGTATTCCAAATAAAAACAATGTTCTTATCGCTTGTAGGAAATTTAACTTTACCAGCTGTTGGTCTAAATAGACCTCATGGGTTAATATTACTACACAATGGGGGTTCTTACATAGAATGTTAATAATGCAGACAAAAGTGAACATTATATTTCAGTCTGATAAATTTAAGATATGATCCAAATGACATTTAGGAGGCTACCATACCTCACTATTATTCTTCTTGCATAGTATTTAAGTAAATGAAAGGCTGACAAGTGCCTGTTAAAAATATTTTCTTCATGTTCATAACTGATTTTTAAAATAAATATTGGCAAATTCTTTTTGTGTTTATACATAGCTACTACACTTTAATCAATAGCATGTTGAACTCCACATTTAACAACATGAATAGGTCCTAGAATATGGGCTAGTGCACAGCCAACTAGAGAAACAAAATTTGTCTGAGTTTCCTCAGTATGCTATGAAAACTGTCAAGAGTACATTAATAGTAGAAATGCTTGTGTAAAATATTTTTTCCCCAGCATCTCCCTAAACTTTGACTCTCTAATGTCATTGGTAGATAGTATAGTGGAATAAACTGAAATATAGACAGATTAAGCCTTGTGGTACATATTAACAGCACAGTGCAATCCCATCTGGGTTGCAAAAAATATTTTCTGCCAAAGTACAGTTTCACTGTTATGTTATCACTTCTTTTAGATCACATAGCAGGTAGGACTTAAGAAATTAAACTTTAATGTGTTAATTCTTACAGCTTTTATTGCATCTCATGCAGAGTTGATGATAGTTGTCATAATCATGGACACTGGTGGCATCTTTAGATAGACTGAGCATGGACAGGAGAAAGTGATACTTTTCTAACAACTTCTCTCATAAGGAAGCGTAGAACAGTTCAGTAACCACTCCAGCTTCTCCTTGGGGAAGACAAGTCAACCTCCTCCTAGCAATTCAGTTTTATCTCTTGGATACAGAGCAAGAGCAAATATTTCTGGCTGGACAGTTAGAGTGAGCCTGGAGCCCCACAGCTTTTCCTGGTCCTATCTATGACTGGGGTTCACTAACTACACTCCAGTGCATTTATTTTACCCCATGTAATAGCCAGGCCAAAGAGCTCACAATGCATATTATTAATGTCTGTACAGCTCCCTATGACAATGGGGATTGTGAAAACTGCTGCTGATTTCTCAGTAGCACACTTGTCAGAGGCTTTTTGTTATTGATAGCTGAACAGGTACATGATGAAAAGTGAGCACTTCAGGCTGGTAAAAACAAACACACACCAAAAAATAACAAAAAATCCTAGCTTTCAATATAAGTCTTTCAAAACAGCAGGAGACATCACACAGCTATAGGCTTACAGATTTCCACTGTCCTCCCGATAATAAACTGGTGAATTGTAGATTATGCAAGACTAGCACAAGCCTGCCTGTTCTTGACAGAATCAGTTAATCCACCTGGCTTTTCAGGTATTGACAGCATTATACAAAGAAAATCAATTATCTGAGATAATCAAATCCACTATCTTCATCTCAGCTCTCTCATTCATTTAATCTAATTCTTGAGTATTGACATTATTCCAGGCATAATGGAAACATAAGTACTTCATTAAAGCCAGCACCTGGACATATTCAATAGTGTAGCAAGAGCTAATAAAACAATGCAATCTTGCTGTTATGAATCAACTGACATGAGAGACAACCAAAAATATGTGCTTCTCAAAACAACCTTTAAAGAAACAGTAGTTTCAGATGAAGATGCCTTGCTCCTGCAGAGGTTTCACCCCAGAGTGCTATGCCACATGGGAAAAGTAAAGGTTTGCACAGTGCCTGAAAACCATGATCTGAGATTGTTCAGGTGCAAGATGCATCCTGGCTGCCTATAACAGCATCTCTTAAGGTAACAGAGCCATAGGGCTCCAGACTGAGCAGGGGGGTAAAAGGCCCCAGTTTCAGTAAGAACAGGCTTTGATGTCAGCATGTGAATAATCCTAGAAGAAGTCAAATGAACATTAAATAACCCAGTAAGCATCAGTGACTTCAGTGAAAAAAAGCAAGTAGTGAAATGAGAAGTTCACTTGCCAAGTAAAGACTTATTAAAAGGGGAAGAATTTCACCCCAAGACGGGTCTAAGCCAAAATGAACACATCTGATACATAAAGCACAATCATTTTTATTTTGTATGTGTGACTGTTGCTCCAGGTAATGTTCAAATAATTTGTTGTGTGACTGGGCAACAAGATTAAAAAAGGGAACATATCTTATATTTGAGCCATTTTATGTTTCATTACTTTCCACTCAGATAATCCAGAATGGTTGCAGAGTATGTAGCCCTCAGGTCACTGAGTATTATTATAATAACTGAAAATGCAACTATTCATGCAGTCTGTAGTAGGTATAAGAATGTAGACTTTCATGGACAAACATTCCTATCTGAGATTAGACCTTATCAGGTATTAGAACATTAATTGACTCATCCTCTATTTCCCACATAATTTATATAAAGACAACTTTTTTCTAAAGAATTCTAAAGATGGAGCACTTTTTGTGGTGTCATTTTCATCCTTCCCATTACATTGACTGGAACATTGTATAATGGAGTAGAATTGTTCATAATAATTTCAAATAGATACTCTCAAATTAGCAGATTTTGAAAGTCCTCAACATTGGTTTTACCTGTTACCTCATTAAAATGTGAAGATTTAAATAAAATCTATAGATCAGTAGGAATTTTCTCACTTTTTGCTTTGCATTTAGCTTAGAAATGAAATTGTATTTTTTTGGTCTCATTTCCAGGCCCTCACTCAATACAGCATTTATTCAGAACTATTTGGTCAGTATTCCAGGTATCTGCACTTATATTAATATCTCCAAAAATATGTCCATTAAATGTCAATGTAATCAAATTATTAACAAGGACATTTTGTTTTATGATACATGACATCGCCAAGTATTTTATGTATCAATATTATACTTAAGTGATAATGCAAATATTGGCTTATTTATAAGGGTTATATGTTATTGGGCAAGCAGTTCAAGCACCTAAAAATCTCAGAGTCGGCCTGCTGATCAGAATTTAACGTCTCCAGGAACCTCTGGGATACCAGAAGTTCACTATGTTTTCTATTATTCTTGGCATTACAGCTATTGAAAGTCATTGCAGATTAGAATGCTGTTTAATCAGTGCTGTGGATGTTACAACAACCCTCTAAGTTTACAAACTGTTAGGATAATCTACTAAAAAACCAACTTACCCGACATGAGCTTAAATACAGATGCAGAAGGATAAATGCACAGAGGAGTTAAATGATTTCTTACCACAGGCATCCTGATTCTGTGTGTTCAAGGAGTCTTTTCTGCAAGTTGTTCTCTGAAACAATTTCATTACTCTTTACCAGCCTGAGGATGGAGTCAGCTGATTTTCCCAGTCAATGAATGGCTCTATTCAAAGACTTAAGCTTTGGGTTAATAATTGAGCTGTCCCCTTCTGGGACTAAGCTCAAGGGCAGGTGGCGGGTTCAGTTCCTCAGAGGTCCCACTGCTGCAGGAGCACGAAAGGGACAGGGGCTTGGCAGGAGCTGGCTCTTGGGGGACACTTTGGCTTCTGCGCATGGGGACAGACTCATATAAGCCAGTTGCTGATAAACTAGTACAGCCCCTACTGAGGGTGCAATAGCCTCAACCAAGAATAGATAAAATAAGAACCATAGGCACTCTGAAGGATCACTAAGCTTTAGGAGACTAAACCAGCATAAGCTTTAATTTTATATTAAAAGGTTTTACTGGCAGCCTTAATATTTCAGGCCAAGGTAATAAATTTTTAGCACTGTCTTTTACTTGCTTGTGTCCAATAGACACTACCCATGGCCCAGGGTCTGTTTCAGGTGATCTGGAGTCCCAGTGACTGCTATTCTTCAGGCTCTTGTTTGGAGAGCAGGATGTGTGCTGCCCAAGATTTTCAAATGCATCTCAACTGTCTTAAAGGCTTGAAATTCAGACAGATGATGAATTCCCACTTCATTAAAATACTATTTTTTAGAGTTCTCTATTTGAGCACTGTGAAGTGAAACAGGCAACAGCACATTGTTTCCGAGTTTTCAGACAGAATATTTTAATTCTATTTAACTTATGACTCATAGTTAGTGGGAACTTGAAATAGGTTTTAAGAAGAGGGTAGAAAGAGAGCCCTAGAAATTTAAGCTTTTCTGATACTGTCCATTAGATATAACCTGTGCTTGGACTACTATTTGGAATAGTAAATAACTATCAGCATTGCCTCTACACCAGTTGGTAAAAGAATTGTCTTTAAAGCCTTTTCTCTGTTCTAATGCTATGAAATGTCACATGAGACCAAACTTGCTGTTTCTCCCACTTGCAGCTGTTCTGCAATAGAAACAATCAGGGATTTTTTTTTTCCACTGGGTTTCAAGCTTCTTTCTGCTCAACTGATGAAAGATAAACACTACACATATTACACAGTCAGCCAGACTGTGCAAGCTAGATATGGGGGGAAGGTAACCCAGAGCAGGCATGCTCGGCACATATTCTTGACTTATAATTGGATCAACATTCAGCATTGAAGGGAGGATGGGATTTCACATTTCTCTAATTTCTCCTGCCCACAGATGCAGTGACAAATAAGAGCTTTAGGCAATAGCAGTAGCAGAAAGGCACAAAACTGTAGGGAAACATGCTCCATTTTTTGTCATGGGGAGATATGTTTTTCCTCTCCTATTTTGGGCCTCAGATCTTCCCATGTTCTGTAGCTTGGGGGGAGATTTTAGTGCAGTCACACAGCATCAAAACAGCTTCTTATAACAACATGTCAGTAACTAATTTAAAGTTTAAAAAAAGGACAAGTAGTAATGGTTTTTAAACTAAAAAATCGTAGATTCAGACTAGATAAAAGGAGAAATTTTTTTACAACGAGGGTGGTAAAACACTGGCACAGGTTGCCCAGAGAGGTGGTAGATGCTCCATCCCTGGAAACATTCAAGATGAGGCTGGACAGGGATCTGAGCAACCTGATCTGGTTGAAGAGGGGTCAGACTAGATGAGCTTTAAAAATCCTTTCCAATCCAAATTATTTGATAAAAAAAACCCAAAAAAACAAAAAACAAGAAACCCACATGCTTACTTCTGAGACAAACTCAAACTAACATCTGCTAAGAAGCAAGATCTGAGGGTTCTTACTGCTAGAAGATGCTGGCTTGGGACCTCTCAGCCTTTGCATTTGTCAACAGCTGCCAACACTTTTGTCCCAAAAAGCAGCGCTAATAGTTGAAACTGAAGTCATCAAAATAATGTTATTTCTCCACCTCCATGGCTTGGACCAGCAATACCATATTTTAGTACTGATTGTAGTGACCCTGTCAGGAAGGATTTTTTTCCCTTTTCCTCATATCCTAGCTACAGGCAATATTTCTGACAGTAGATCTTCAACTTTGTCAGAAACTGCTTCCCCTAACACAGCCTGGGTTGAGAATCACATTCCCCAAGAGACTTCCTTCATCTCGTGTTGTGCGGAATGGTGTTTCTGCAGAGAAAGTGGTACTTTTGTCTATCTGCAAGCTGCAGACGGCTCCTGAAGTGAAAGGTCAGACATTAAAGTACCATCTGCAGAGGTAACATTTTCCTTCCACTCACTCCTAGAGAAACTTGAACAGTGCTACCTGAATATACTGAGATAATTTCTACATCAAATAGAGAGCAAGGTGGACTTCTCTACCCAAGGTAACTGGGATGTGACAATTGCAAGAAGGCAAACAAGGAAATAAACAGAAAGTTTTATGCAAGCTTTGTTAAGGAGGTACAGCAAAAATCGTTGTGTGGCAGAGGTCCCCCACCACTGCCCTCTCCAGCATCTCCAGACCCACTAGAAATTGAAAATGGGTGTGAGCGCGAGGAAAGGAGGAGGGGCAGGGAAGGGACAACGCTGTTCAGAGGCACCTACGAAGGCTTAAGCTAGCAATAGCGGGGGGGCTCTCTCCCACTGCCGCCCACGCCCGGCCGGGGGCGGGCTCGAACCCGCGGACCAGCGGCGCGGCGCCCCCGCAGTGCCCAGCCGGCTGCGAGGCTGCACGGAGGCGGCTGCCGCGCTCCTTCCTGCGCGGCCCCGGCTGCAGGTAAGGCGCGTTGTGCCTCGGGGAACGCGGCACCCTCCCCGCCCGGAGCCTGTCCCCTTGAACCCAGCACTGCTCCTTCCCAGGGGTGCTCCTGCCTTCCCTTCTCATTCCTCCCTCTCTGCTCAAGTGTTCTTTTTTTTTTTTAAATGTTCTCTCTCTCTGAGGCATTGTTAAAATGCACTGTTATATTAAAATATCACAAAATAACTCAAATTGCCATTAATGAAAGAAATAATATCTGAGAAGTGAGTTCACCCCAAAAAGCCTGCACAAAACTTATTTTTAAAGTGAAGGTCATGTAGAGAAACTTCTGCCAGAAAGATAATTTAAGAGCCAGCTTTGATTTTGTTCCCCCCAACTCCTTATCAAACTTGCATATCTCACCTCAAATGCATACATAGATCAACAATGTGCCGGTGCTTAAAAAGGTGTACAGTATTGGAATGAAAATAGATCACGTTGATTAAAGCTGTTGTTGGGTGTTCAATCATGAGGGGAAATATTTGAATTAAATGAAAGCATTTTATTTCTCTAGCAAGCTTTCTTCCAATTTTATATATATATATATATATATATATATATGCACACACAGATAAATCACCTGCCTATGTGAATAATTTCCATGTCTATTCAAACTTCATAAATGGGTTTCTCAAAGGTGGTTCTTCATCATGATGCAACTCCAGGTAAATCTAATGACTGCATTACAATAAATCTAAAGCAGTATGTACTTAGAAAAGAGGATGATACTGAAACAGTCACACTTATCACGTGGGAAGATTAGTTAAATCTGATTAGTGGAAAAAATCTGAAATAAGTGTTTTATTGAAAAATGCAATAAACTTTCAAATTCCCCTCTTGTGATTTCCTCCTAGACTGAATTTCTGTTGACTGTGAGCTCAGTTCCACCTCTTGGGCAGAATAATGCCCCTGACTTCAGCTTTGCAGGTACAAACATGTGCAGCTGAGTCCAGGGTACTGAACTTTGTAAACATTCACATTTTTGTCCGGCTGTACAATTAAAAGCATTTCTTCTTGTAATTATAATTTGCTAATAGTGTTTCTACGGAATACTTTTAATTACATTAATTTGTACCAGTTCTTTTCAAATGGTAAAGCTTTCTAGATCATAAAATACCTAAAACGCTTTAAAAACTGATTTTTTCCTTCCTAGTCTCTCATGCTGTTGAACTGCTCAAAATGGTTAGTTTGTAAATCCCTTGCTTACAGGACACTTACTAATTCAGCAGGGAATTACAAACCTTGGACTCAAACTGACAAGTAGTTATTTGGTGACTAAGTGGACTTTCTCCAGAGGTTTACAGGCATGCATAAGAACAGACAAACCAGGAAAATCTATGGATCAAATTCATAATTTGCATGGAAAACAAGGCATCACTGCAGTATGTTTTCTCTCTTCTTTCCCTCTTCCCCCCCAAAAACCCCCAATCTTTTGCAATTGCAAACAAAATTAAATGCAAAACAAGGGGCTGATTATCTGTCCTATCTCTGAGACATATTGCAAAATGTTCATTGAGAAGATGGATATGATTAAGCCTGATCTGATACCACAGGACTATAATTTTTCCCCTCACAGCCCCAAGCATGTGTTCAGTGACATATAGCAAGATGTCCCTCATTCTCCCATGCCAGAGGCTGCAGGGAGGGAAGCCATGGGCAGATGAGTTGGGTCCTGGATAGTTTCTACAACATGAGAATACTTGAGCAAAGCTCACAGACTTTAGGGTCTATATGGGGACACTCTCCTCTAGGTTATGAGCCAGAAGATCCTAGCTCTGTTATCTTCCATAATGCACAATAATTTAAGATGGCATCAGAAAGAGATTATTGCACTTGTCTTTTCAAATCAGGTTGTTACTTTCTTAATCCAAACCAGCATATTCTGTTCAACTTTCTGGATTTTCAACTATTTATATTAATCATATCTATTTTGATAGTGCACAAACAAAATTGTGGCTCCATTTTGCTACAGGCTGTAGAAACAAGTTATCCTGGTCTAACTAGTGAAGTGTGGTATCAGTGCTGCAGCAGCATAGGATCTGCTTTCAACGCACACATGTGGGTGCCCTTTAGAAACCTGGTCACCTGAAGTGCTCACCCAGGCAGCTGTCAACTCTGAGATGGGAGACCACCCAAGCCATCAGTGTTCATCACATGAAAGCTGTTCACACCTTCCTGCAAAGCAAAAGCCTTTGTTTATGTGGCTTTGAGGTTTCATTCATCCTTTGCAGCCTCTGAAAGTTGCCTACCTTTTTGACTTTACTCAAACACATTCATTCTTTAAACTGCATGAAAATCGAGCACTTCTCTGCTGCTTTGGTGTAGCCACAGGGATGGGCTGAGACTTGTGACTGTCACATCAAACAGACTGGTGCGGTAGAAGGTGATCCCTTTCTGTCTGTGGGATCAGGTGTGTGAGGACCTTGCAGTGCTGACACACACCTTAAAAAGCCAGTAAAGGTCCTGGATTTGAGATACCTGTAGTTTGCTACAAGATGACTCAAACATTTGCAGATGTACATAGAGGTCCAGCTGCAGATGGCAGAACTGGGATGTAGGGAGCAAAAGACTTAAGTAAAAATGTCTATATACACATACAAATGACCATTCACAACCCCACAAACTTCTGATTCATTTGGCTAATTACTGATGGCAGCAATCATCAACCATGACTCAAATGCCACTGATCGGCTGGACTTTTGAGCTTCAGCTATCTAAAAGCATATTTATGAACAAGGTGGAGATAAGTTTTTTAATGTGTTGCCTTTTTTTTTTTCTTACTAGAAAATAGCCTATGTGGCACACATTCTATAGATTTTTCAATAGGTATGAGCAGACCTTGCAATGAGTGCTATATTTGAGTCACATGAACACATTTATTAGAAGCTATTCTGTGAATGTTTATTACTACATCGATTCCTGTATATTGTTGAAAACTTTCAGTTCACTGTTATGATGGTTGGAAGTAAGACATCTGGCACTTGTTCAGTGAAGGTAACTCCTAGAATTGTGTTATCATCCTAAACACCCAGTTATAAATCTGAAATTCATTTTCCTGGAAAATTATATAATATTAACATCTCTGCCAGTTAACCCATTTCCCAGCCAAACACTAATATATTTAAAATGCACATTTAAAATGTATTATTTGGCATATGCAACAACTGTATTGATCAGAACAGAGCAAAAATTACATCCAGTATTTCACTTTGAACTATTGCTAGGTACATCCACAGTAGAAACTTAACATCTATCCAATTGCTAACATAGCACTGTCACCAGAGATGGCCCCTGTATCTCCTGTCTCTGCAAAGAAAACATGACAAGACAGCTACTTTCCATGGACCAAGCAAATCTAACATTGCTTGCTTGTCCAAGGAGACTTTGCATGGTTTATGTCCATGCTATGCAAGATCAGATGTGCCTAGGGTTTAGAAACAAGCTAGCTGGTATGCCAAGAGCCAGCTTGTCAGCCAAATAAGAGGGTGTCCCTTATAATAGGATGCAGACACATGCACTAGTCCATTCTGATTAGTCAGTTCCCCAGATAGACACAGAGTTTCACTGCTGCTGGGTTTTATTCCTTCTTTCTAACTTGCCCCATTCAAAAAATCTCTTGCTCCTTTTCACTCAAGCCATGCTCTTTGCAGTATTAACCTTAACATGAGAAAAAAAAAATCTTAATTTGCGAAAATTTTACATGTTCTTCTCTTTCATGATCTATGTATTTTATAGTGTCATAATACTAGGGCTATTATAGACAGGCATCCATATTAATACACAGACAGATAGCATTTTGTGGAATGAAGGGACATGCCATCTGTCAGTAGCTATGGTCAGTCAGTTGTGTGCAGTTGGCTTTTCCAAGTGATGAGCAAAAGTTACTGTCCCTTTATTTTCACTTGTTGCTTGTGCACGCCTGAAAGGGGATACAATTATTTCCTATGCAACTTGGAAATAAGAAGAGTCAGGAAGACTGCCCAGAAGAACTGGGCATGCCAGTGAAGACGGCAGTATAGCATCAAGTGTCAGTTTGTTAGAAGTAGGGACAGGAATGAAGAATGAATAAAGAACCTAGAAGCGACAGTGGCATTCTGGGACCAAATCCTGGAAGAGTCTTTCCTTATCTCTCTGCTCTTCTACTTCCGAATATCTTCCACATATCCACTGCCTTTATCCCACTGGGTCTTTTGTATTTTCAGCTTTCCAAGCTGGGAGGAGTGGTTGACACACCAGGAGGTTGTGCTGCCATCCAGCAAGACCTGGACAGGCTGGAGAGTTGGTCAGGGAAAAATTTAATGAAATATAACAAGGGAAAGTGTAGAGTCTTGCATCTGGGTAGGAACAACCCCAGGTTCCAGTATAAGTTGGGGAATGACCTATTAGAGAGCAGCATAGGGGAAAGGGACCTGGGGGTCCTGGTGGACAGCAGGATGACCATGAACCAGCACTATGCTCTTGTGGCCAGGAAGGCCAATGGTATCTGGGGTGTATTAGAAGGGGGGTGGTTAGTATGTCAAGAGAGGTTCTCCTTCCCCTCTGCCCTGGTGAGACCACATCTGGAATATTGTGTCCAGTTCCGGGCCCCTCAGTTCAAGAAGGACAGGGAACTGCTGGAGAGGGTCCAGTGCAGAGCCATGAAGATGCTGAAGGGAGTGGAGCATCTCCCTTATGAGGAAAGGCTGAGGGAGCTGTGTCTCTTTAGCTTGGAGGAGACGGGGAGGTAACCTCATTAATGTTTACAAATATATAAAGAGTGAGTGTCACGAGGATGGAGCCAGGCTCTTCTCTGTGACAACCAATGGTAGGACAAGGGGTAATGGGTTCAAACTGGAACACAAGAGGTTCCACTTAAATTTGAGAAGAAACTTCTTCTCAGTGAGGGTGACAGACACTGGAACAGGCTGCCCAGGGGGGTTGTGGAGTCTCCTTCTCTGGAGACATTCAAAACCCAGTTGGACGCCTTCCTGTGTAACCTCATCTGAGTGTTCCTGCTCCAGCAGGGGGATTGGACTAGGTGATCTTTTGAGGTCCCTTCCAATCCCTGACATTCTGTGATTCTGTGGTTCATATTGATCTAACAACCAGAGGATGGAGTTAAGAATATATACAGACTCATTGGCTGTGCTGCCATTGTTGTGGACAGCTCAGCTAGGACAATACAGAGCAGGGGAAATAGTTACGCTTCCTCGGCACTCTGGCTGAATTCCTGTTGAATTTCTAGCTGCTTTTCATTCAAACAATTAAAGGTGCTGCCATTCAACAGTTTGGATTCAGAAATCAAAAGAAAACTGCAATGCTAATTCATCTTACACTATCCATAAAGCCACTATTGACTTTTTAAAGTAATTCTACATGCTGTTTTAGATGCCTGCAACAGCAGCCATTGGAATTCAGGCATATGGCCACTAGTGTATGGCCAAGTGTTTATATCTGATATTTTTTAGTCTTTTCCATGCATTCACTTGTGGATAAGATAATTCAGTATGACAGACATTTCATCCTTTGATTCATTCACACAAAATTCACTTCCAGTGAAGTTTTAAGATACTGCTACTACCTCTGCCAACTCTGCCTTCATCTCATTTCAGTCTCAGAGGTTGGTGAAACTCACATAATTCACTTTTCCTCTCACACTGATAATAAATACTGAACTCCCAGGAGAAATGCCAAAACATCAGACACTATTTTACAGTCCTAATCTTATCTGATTCAAAGTAGGAAGTGTTGTTGTACCACTTCCCTGGGCAGCCTGTTCCAATGCCTGACAACCCTTTCTGTGAACAATTTTTAACTAATTTCCAGTCTAAACCTCCCCTGGCACAACTTCAGGCCATTTTCTCTTGTTCTATCACCTGCTACTTGGGAGACCAACACCCTCCATGCTACAACCTCCTTTCAGGTAGTTGTAGACAGCGATAAGGTCTCCCCTCAGCCTCCTTTTCTCCAGGCTGAACAGCCCTGGGTCTCTCAGCTGCTCTTCATCACACTTGTGCTCCAGACCCCTCAACCAGCTTCACCACCCTCCTCTGCACTCTCTCTAATACTCCCATGTCCCATTCCTGGAGGTGTTTAAAAGGCATTTAGATTAGGTTCTTAGGGACATGGTTTAGTGCTAGAATTAGGTTAGGTTGTGGCTGGACTTGACGATCCTGAAGGTCTCTTCCAACTGAAATGATTCTATGATCATCATGTGGGAAACTGGGGCAGATATTTGTTACCTTCACCTCAATTACTTAATGGTATGTTTAGAATATGAAGATGTGCCAATATATGCACAATAATTTGGACAGCATGTAGCCTGTCTGGTAAATCGAATGGCTCAATATTCCATGCAGAGAATAGATTATGTATATTTTTCTAGGCTCTGGGAAAGAGGAAAATATTTTGAGTCCTGCTGAACCAGTTTTAAATACCAGTAGTTAATAAGGTCTACATATGCAGGAAGGAATCCTGCTGTGAGTGTATAGGATTTGATAAAGAAATACATGACAGAGGAAAGGTCCAGATGTGCAAACATGCCAAGAGGCAAGCTTTTCAATGGAACAAACCAGTTCAGTAAGCCCCACAAAAAAAAAGACAGCAGAGAAAAATGTGTGTGCATGCAAGCGTGTATGCACATGCAGCAGTGATTTATATATCCAGCTTAAGTATTAGCTGTGAAACTGCTTAAGACTTCAATAGTTATCCAATTCTCTTCCTTCTATTTCCATGCTCTCTTCCTGAAAATACAAAATTAATTCACATACCATAGAATGGATTTGACCTTCCATGTGTTAAAGACTCATTTTCTACCCCATCCCCCCATAAAACTGCTAAATTGGATGTTGGTTAAGATCTGAAGTTAAACCAGTTGCCTCAGAAAGAGATTAGTAATCAACACATTCATTTTGATCTTCAGTACTGTAAAAACTAAAACCAAGCAAGTACAGAAATATCCATAGGTTTCCTTAATCTATTTATAAAAGATCTTCAGACACATTAGGAGCTCATAGCAGCAATTGAAAAGCTAAATAAAGAAGCTTTATGAAGTACTTAAAGTCAGTAAGAGCTTTTCTGGGAAACCAGAAAGATAATACTTATTTTTAGCATATTCTCCTGTGAGATAAAGATAATGAACGTAGAAAGTATCCATCCAAACCCAAAATGAGATACGCAAAAGAGATCCCACAATATGCACCAGGAGTGTTACAGAATCAGCATTTAGAGAGCAATGTTCTGACAACACCATCTGCTCATTTGTGCTGTATCTTGCTATAACAGGCTCTCTTAATGTCTCATGCATGATTTTCTGTGGAAGTCAGTAGGAGTGTGTGATATGATGATTTATTTTGACATTAATATTTACCAGGCTGGTATATGCTTAAAGTATCCAAGATGCTGAGAATTTTTCCTTATTTAAAAAGCCATTGAAATGGCTTTCACTTTCCTTTGGAGACATTAACTTGTTTTGTCGCTTCACCACTGTTACGTACAAGTCATATACCATTCACACTGCATTAATTTAAGTAAATACCACTAGTGTTGCTCTTACTAGAACTACAGACTGAAAGAAAAGTACTTTAGGGTAAAAACAAAAAAAAGTTCGCTAGCATTTTGCCTTGGTGACTAAAAGATGGAGAAACAAAGCTTCGAGTTGTGAAGCTTCAGATTCTTTCTTGTTAGTAGTTTATTGTGAAATTAAAGTGCAGGAGGCTGTACTTGGATATTGAAAATAGTATTGTTTGATTGCCCCTTCCTAAAACTTACAGAAGATATTTCATTTCTATTTATTGTCATTTAACAGTTGTCTTGCAGATTCTGAGTAGGCAATGTTCCTGTCATGTATATATTTTTTTTTTTAAGATTTGAAGGAAGGCTTTCAAATAACATTTCAGTGCTTTGACGAAGTACAGCAGAAGTTTGCACAGCCCATGAATTTCAGATCTGTTGCATGACTGCATTAAAGTATTGACTGATACTCTTTTCATCTAGAAATAGATTACAGAGCTGACAGCTCACCTAAAATAACCATTATGGATGCAAAAAGCAAAGAAATCCCATTCAGAAAAAACCATCATGCCTCAGCCAGACATTTTGATGAAAGTGAATGGTTGTGTGATTATTTGTATACAGTCAAATGTTAAAACATATAATTTCAATTTTCCTCATTAACAAAAAGCTTAGCAAAGATATGTATTATAGCTATTGTTACTAACTTCGTAACAGAAATGTTGTCCTTGAACAGCTCTGTGTTCTAGTATGGTGTTGTGAATTTTCCATTCAGAGGAGTGCACTGATATGCTGATATGCACTCATTTACAAGCATGAATAGCAGAGACAAAACACAGTGTTTATGATTCTGCTGCATGTGATTGCGTTATTTTTCAAAACAATGACTTTTCCTAATACATAAAGGACAGATGCAAAAAATGAAAGAGCTGCAGTATACTGAAGTGCAGCTTCTATTAGATTATTGCTGATATCATGTCTTTTTTGAAGTTTTGAGGTTTTTAATTGTAGATATTTACTAATACCTTTATAGAAGCAGCTATTCAAGGTACAATATCTTTAGTATTGAAAACATGTGAAATTTGTATATTCGAAATGCAAGTGTGTTCTAAAACATCTCTGCACCTTTTTTTTTTTAGGAGCTACAAGAACTTTTGAAACTTTCGAACAGCTGAAAATGTACAGTCTTAAATGTTGCAGTCTCAGAGCCCTTTTTCTATCAATGCTCTGTAGGTAAGAAATACTTGCAAAAAACATTTTTTCAACGTGTAATAATATCAGTTGGTTTATAACCAAATTACTTATAATTAGAAATGTATCTGACCAGGTAAAGAAAGCCAGACCCACTTGAAATTGGATATTAATAACAGAAATATAGGACCAAACTCCTTTATGAATCATCTCAGCCATCTGAATTGAGTTACAGATTTTTTTTTTCACCAAGAAGACTGATGGGGGGGAAAAAAAAGAAAGGAATTGAACTCAAGTAAATGGTCTTTCAAATGAAAGATTACTGTGTAGAGAGTGTGAATATCACACCAGAGGCTTAGCAAATTTAGAAGGGCACATGGTCCTTGTCAGGAGCACAGCACCTTGCTCAAGGACAGAAGCACACAGTCCACCTAGATGTACTGTAAGCTTAAGGTAATAAAGTAATGATTGTGCATTCATTACTAAAGGAAAGTGTGTTAAAAATTATTACCTGATTAAAACATTGTCATCTTATTCTCTGTTGATGAAATAATGGAGTCTTTAGGAAAGCTGAGTAGTGTTAAGATGGAAGGTGAAACTGATCCGTCCCTGCACTACCAATAGTGCAGTTGCTATGACAAAAAGCTTAAGATAGAAATGGAGCACTTAAAATACATTCCTTCTATAAAATGTGGGGAAAAATATTCTTTATAGTTAATTCTAATGAGAAAATGCAAGCACAGACAGGTTAAACATTTGCACTTCCACCTTTAACAGAAATATTTAGCATCTGTTAGCCAATACTCTTTGTAGACTTGCCTAACCTATTTGTCCTCCCAACAAATCCCTCAAGATAAGATTCTGCCTGAGCTTTAGTTCAAGTAGATGTACAAACACATGTTCAGATAAAGCCTCCACTTAGTTGTGAGAGCAGGTGGAACAGTCCCCTGAAAGGGAGTTTAAAACACTCATCTCCACCACCTTCTCCAGTGCTATAAAGAGATCTTTGCCCAGAACACACAGTTGCTCCAATTCCACCTTCTTCCTCATCAGCTGTGACTTGCCACACTCTCTAATCGCTGGATGATTCATGGCTTTGTAGTAATAAGGCACTGCAAAGAGACCAACAAAATTTCAGAAGTATCTGAGTAACAAAGAGGCAAAATTCCCTGAGAAGTTCAGCCTGCAGTATATAATTGCCTTCATTACTATCAGGTGGACTTTATGAATACTCTCTTACAGCTTCACATGGCCAATAGTATCCAGACACACCAACAGCACTGAGCTGATGTGATCATGTTGTACCCAAATCCAAACACAGGCTGAGAAGTTCAGCCCCTTGCCTAGCTCACAGACACAAAGGTCTTTTTTCAGTGCACAAATCAGGAAGATTTGATGAAAGTGCTGTTTAATACAAAACTAATCTGCCTGGCACTGAAGCAGAGAAATATTTCAAAGCAAGCAGGGACTGAAATGCACTGCAGCAAGGGCCAGGATTGCTCCCCAAGCGGTCCCTTAGATCAGGGGTGTCAAACTCATTTTCACTGGGGGCCACATCAGCCTCATGGTTGTCCGTGAAGGGCTGAATGTAATTTTAGGACTGTATAATGTAACTACCTCTGTAGTTATATTCAGCCCTTTGAAGGTGACTGCGAGGCTAATGTGGCCCCCAGGGAAAATGAATTTGACACCCCTACATTAGATATCTCACTTGTATAAGCTCTGGCTAATGTATGACACATACAGGAGAATGACTAGGTCAGAGTATACTGATTAGAGTACTTTATAGACAATAGTGTTTGGTTTTATTTATTATTTTAAATATATTTATTTAAGTTTATAGACAGCCACATACAGAGAACATGATTTGCTACAACCCATGTGTTAACAACATCACATCAGGCTCTCAGTCTCTGCCTTTGTACTTCTCCCTTCCTGAATGACATTTCTTAACTTCACTTTCAGAACTTGACATTAAATTACATTATGGTCATATCAAACACACATACAAAAATCTATATCCAGGAGTTTCTCTGGATGGTCACTATCCCAGAAATATTTTCATTAAGAAGTAAAAATGAAAAAAATAAAAGCAAATTTATCAGAGTAGTCAGTGGAACTTACACTTCAAATCATTATCAGGAATCAGCTTAAGTAAATATGTGCTCTTTAATCTCAGAAAAGACTCCCATTTATTTCAGGAAGGGCATTTTTGAATTAAAGAATGCTAGCCTGAGTTTATAGGGCCAAATCCAGAAAATTCTGTGGGGTGTTGATTTTTCTTTGTGTTTCAGAGCACTTAAATTGTTCCAGTATTTGTTCCTATATGTGGTAAGTGGTAACATAATACTACTGTTTCCACCTCACCAA
The DNA here is from genome assembly GCF_963082525.1 of Nesoenas mayeri. Taxonomy (NCBI): domain Eukaryota; kingdom Metazoa; phylum Chordata; class Aves; order Columbiformes; family Columbidae; genus Nesoenas; species Nesoenas mayeri. Next base: position 24,635,684 of record NC_137551.1, on the reverse strand, counting down.
TTAACCAAAACCCCATGACAGTACTGGCAGTTTTGAAGCAGAAAATTAATCAGTGATGTAAGTGGTTCTGCTGCAGTTTATCTGCAAAGACCACACACGTCTGCATCCTTGAGCACATCACGTATGAAACAAGAAGTAACACCTTTGTTTGCTTCTGTAAACCCTTCGCCTGTCAGCGTATTGCCTGGAAAAAGCTTTTTTCCCTCAGCTTTTCCTGAGGCGGATGTTTCAAAAGCTTGCTCAGACTGTGTTTGGCATTTCGCTTTCCCTTCCCTCAGTTCTAAAATGATTCTTCCTTTCTCATGATACATGACTTTTGACAAAAAATAGCCAGCAAAAATATTCCCATACATGTGTCTAGACTGTACTTTTGTTTTAAGCAGTGATATATACTACTGTTCAGAATAGACATTCCCTTTTCACCCTCCAGTTACCCAATTCTTTTAAGACACTAACTTGAAAGTATCCTAAACAACAAGCAGTTTTTGTACCTTCCAAGTTTAACCTAACCTGTAAACAAAGTTTTTGAGTTATAAGAATAACTAAGAAAACTAAATAATCATAATTCACCTTTTATGAAAACAAGTATGGGTCATTGGACCTGAAGGGTTTAAAACATGTATTGTACATAGGCAGCCCAGAACAGATAGATATTCCCAGCTATCAAAAGATATATATATCCAGTTTTCTTCTGTAAAAGCCTCGGTGGCTGTAACAGTTGCTTCAAGGTAATTCCATACTTGGATGCATGCCCATGTATTTCAAATACATAAGGAAAATGGAAGAACTAAGCTTTATGCAGTTAGTTAAATACAACAGTGCAAATACTGGATAAAAGAAAAGCCTAAATACACAGATGAGAAGATGTACATGCATAAGAGGAGCAAGTCTAATTTTTTTACTTTTATCCTCTGTGATTCCCGCATGGGGCTCTATGACATAATACAGGAATATTCACAGCTGTGAGCTCACACTTTCTTAATGATGAATGGGGCACATGAGTTGAAGAGCACTTTAAAGGAAACAGGGCATCCTCCCTTAAAATGCAGATAAGCAAAACCACTTAAGGCATGCAACATCTGTAGGTCCCTTGACTTCTGACAATCTGCTTCTGAGTATCCCTGAAGTTACCTGCATGGTAACACCACACATGTGCCTTTAGGAGGCATCAGGTTCCTCTCATATATTGACTTCGTATGATAGGCCTTCTCAAAGATTGTATGGAAAAATAGCACATAAGGGGCAGTGCCTCATTAATTCACATCCTCAATTACCACACAACAGCTTTCCCATGCCAACAAGTTCTTACTTAATCATAAAAATCAGAGACATGAGGCTACACATCATATATTAATAAGAGAAATCAAGAATTACCTCAAATGGTATCACAGGTGATTTAAGGGAAGGACTTCCACACAATAATACCAAATATTTAAAATATATTTTAGAAAGTTGCTGTTACTGGTAACACACCAAGCCACTCCACAGTTGCATACTGATCAGAACAATATTATACCTTTGCAGTATAAAAAGGACTGGCTTTTCTTTATTGTTTCACAGTATGTGAAAGTTATTTAAGAACAATGTAGTAAAGCTGTGAAATGAAATTCATGCAGCTTATTGAATACTTAGCTAAAGTTATATGTAAACTACAAAAGCAGAAATATCTATTACAGATACAATATTTAGCAAGTGATTTAAATTTGAGTACATTTCTAATTCCCACACTTTTGTGCAACATGAAAATAGCCTTTTGATTTATATTCACATCTCAACTGAGTATAACTGTGCTTGGTTGTGTTTGTTTTTTTTTTTTTTTTAGGATAAAATTTACAGGAGAAATTGTCCTTATTTCAATGCTGTCATTACTCAAGACCACACTTGAAGTGAAAACATAGTTCTCTAGCAATAAATAAACAAAAAAGGGTCAAAATGAGGGAAATAAGTCAGATTGTTCAAATATCTAAGCTATACAAGTTACAAGACTGCTGATGAAAACCAGCTACTTACATAGGAATAGAGCCTGGTGAACAGAAAAATTACACAGCAATAGCAGCACTTCAAGACAGCAGACACCATGTCGAAAACCACAGTGTGATTTGGCCATGTACACTCAGTGAGATCATCTTAGCATTTAAGCTTTGCCAGCTTAAGATAGTGGATTATTCCTAATGGATGAAAACCACAGTTTCGTAACAGAACAGCTCAAGGTCTCTCAGAAACATAGTGAAATTAAAATAAAAACCCCAGCTTTAGAAAGCTACAGGAAGCCCAGAAACATCATTAGGAAGAGCAAGCACAGTTTCTAGTAGCAGCTCCAAGGAAAATCGAGAAGAAGAAATTCAGTAAGAATTTAGTAGGACTAGGAAACACCATAAAACACTAGTTTCCCCTTAGTCATCAATTTGTACTTACTCCCTTCTCAGGGCTGAGCAACAACAGCTACAACTGCTGTATCTGCTGGAATAGAACCAAAGAACAGAGCTCATTATTCTTAGCAACCAGCAACTTTTGGTGTGTAGAGTAAGAAACAAAGAGACCCTCTCCTGGTGAATATATAGGTGACTGCTCTCCATGAGCAGAGACAACACTTCTGCCTGCAGCCAGCTGGGCTTCCTTAATTCAATCAATTATTTGCTTATCACCTTCATAATTAAAGAAAAGTCCTACCCCAGCTTTTCTTACATCATTGGCAATGAGCAGCCAGTACCACGTGTTTTAATTTATGAAGAGTGCAGCCTGAATTTGTGACAGGTGAGCACAACCTGCTCCTGCTCTCAGGGTACTCACTTTAGGGGTTAGACAGAAATTAAGGGCAAAGCTATAATATTTTTTGCTAGGGGACTGCTGCTTACAGTGTAACACCCCTCAGTGACCCCAGGTGTCCCTCCCACATCTGCTCAACAGCAAGACCCATAAAAGGTGAAGGCGGGGGGAGTGGGGAACATATAAAAATTAATCCTGATATGGTCTAAATAAAGAGTTGTAATTCAAGTATGCATCTTTCTCAGTCCCTTTGCTCATTCTTCTAAGGAGGCTATTGCAGGGGCCCCAGGGCAAAAATGGGGTTTGTAATTGCTTATTTATATTTGACTTCTGTGGATTATATTTGTAGCTGTTTCTGAACAATGGGGTGGTTTGCATTCTCATTATGCTTCACTGATTTTGCCCAACAGGATTATTTCTGTAACCTGTTTAAAAATTGTGTTGAAAAAGCAGGATTTTAGAAGCGGTGGGGTTTTTTTTTTTGTTCTTGGTTTGTGGCTTTTCTGTTGTTATTATTATTTTTTTTTCTGTTGCTAATCTCTGAGGTTGGTTTCTGTCTCTCTCCAGGAGTTAAATTTAATGTATTTCATTATATAAAAAGAAGCTTAATTTTAATGCTGAAATAAATAATCAATGCCCCTCTCACATTCCTAGATTATAAGGATAGTGCCCTATTTACAGAGAAGGTGTTAAAGAAGACTGAACTACTTTCTCTGGTGAAGTGTTAAGAAATGATAGACTTTAAGGTATAGAAGTGGTATTTCTTTCCAATAAGAGACTAATACAGGTTATAGAATCTGCCATTTTCTAGAAGATTTTTTTTTCTACAATGCTGTGAAAGGCAAGCATACAAATGTTTAGTGATAGACAGTAATCATCGGCATTTTCCTGCGCTTTTCCTGCATTTTTTTCTCCCATAATTGATCATTTCTTTTTTGAAAACATGCTCACTTTTTTCATTCCTTTTAGGTCAATGCAAATTCCTGAAGCTGAAGGAAAAGATGAAATTCTACCTCCAACTATACAAAAAATAATAAAAGGATACAACAAGTATCTACGTCCTTTTTTTGATAGTAAGTATAAAAGCTCTTTTAATAAGATTGGGCAATAATATAATGCAATGTCTGAAACTCAGCAATGAGAACAAGTGTTTTTTTCACTCTACTCTTTTCCTCCAATGTTTGACAGTGACTGACCTGATTATATATGATATCCCATAATACAATAAGATACAGTGTTATAGCTTTGTAGCCCAAGGTGGAACTTGTATATTCGAGGTATTCACAAGCAAAACTTCCGGATTTTATTAAGAACTTGACTATTGATGTTTATGTGTCCTCAATGAGATAAGCTGTAATATCGTAACTATTTAAAAGTATAATTTTCCCTAATTTCCTAAATAATAACTATTAAAAATTGATTAAATGTAAGAAAGCTTTATATATCAAGCCATTCATAAAGGAACGGGCAAATCTTGTTACTATACCAAGTATTATGTTTATGTACTACAAGATTGAAAGAGAATTATTTAATAAATGCTTCTTGCCTCATGTCTTGAAGGTCCCTGAGCTGTTTCACTACAGATATGTGAGGGAAAACAAATTGAAAATATAGATTCTCTGTGTCAGAAGGCCATGGTCACCAGATTGGGACACACACGTAATCTGCTGCATCAAGGCTGATCTTACTGCCCTGCAGTCAACATTAAGCACCTGAAATCTCAGCATCTTCCTTGCTTGAATCAGGCTATTGCAGGTGTCAGAAATACTGGAGAGTTATGAGGCGGAGGTGAAGATCTCTGCCTGCACAACTCTGAAACAGCAAATATTCTGCACATTGACAAGATGCTCAGCACCATGTGTCTGTCAGAAAGTAAACGTGCAGAGTGAATGGTAGGCACTAGTTCTTAAAAGTTAAATATTCAGAAAAGTGAGGGATTTCAAATGAAGACTATTATATCCCTTTAGTCAGTCAATTTTAAGCAGAATATAAAGAGTTTCTGAGACCATAATGTTACCTCTTGCTGTCCAAATACCTGGTGAGACTAACAATCTGTTCAATAAGGACACCCTGCATCTGGTGCTATTTCTGAATCAGTTTTATAAAAATATTAAGATCTGTATTTTAGGTTTAAGAGAAAGGGAAAATAATTATTTCATCTGCTTGGTTTTACTGTAGTTGTCTCAGGTACTGATACAACTGTTTCAAAGTGCTCTAAAAAGATTATCAGCAAAATAAAAGTAATGCTAAAAAATAAACTAACCCCTTATCACTGGAGATGATGCATAATGGAAAATACATTAGTGGCCACTGAACATATAGTTATTTAATTGATTACTTCATGCTGGTACTAGAGGTACATTGATGCTGACATGGTGGATGTGCTTTGATAGGCAGTGAAGATAATTTAATTGCAAAATCCTATGATAGTTGTTAGATTAGCAGTAAAGCACTTTTGAGTTAGGAGTCTCTCTTTTCTAATGTAAGTCAAAGATTTTTTCAGCTGCTGTAATGCAGCAAGGCTATAGTCCTTCCCAGGAATTTTGTTTGGAGTGATGCTAAGGACTTTCTGTGTTTGCCTGGAAATCCCAGGGGAGCTCAAGCACAGATCAAGTCTGTCATACACAGATCAGGTCGGGCCCTTCCAGACAGCGCCAGCACTGTTGTGCGTGCTTGCCATGGCTCAGGCATGTAAACACTTGTCTCATAAATCTTTGATGGATATATATTGCCCAACTGCTGAAGAAACAGGCTAAGACTCTGAAAAAGACATTTTATTGATGCCATTTCTAAATGCAGAGTTGATGATTTTGTGAGAAATGACTTCTTTTGTAGGAATAATTTAGGATGACCAAGGAGGTGTTCATCCTGATTTTTGGATCTGCAGCTTTTTGCATGATCATTTGGGATTAGTTGGAATAATTTTTCCGTGTGATAGAGGCATGTATGCTCGGCATGCCTAGCCCTGACCCCTCTGTTACTGTCAAAGTGGGCTGCAGCTCGGATGAGATTTGGGTCCAGGAGAAGCTCTTGCCCATCTCAGCAGCAGAGCTAGTAAACCACCTAAATCCTCAGCTTAACAAATCAGTGGATTATATTCATCTGTGTGACCACAGCTATGCTAGCTTTGTTTCATGTAATATTTTGCTTATTTCTGTGGATATTATCTGCTTGCAGCTGGTGTATCTTATATCTATTCTTTGTGAGAAAAAGATTTAAGTATAGCTGGCTTTACTCAGAATTGTGTCAATGGCTACAGTACACCTGCTAAATAGTTGGTGAAGCCATAGTAACAGTTAAGTAATGTATACCTCTTCTGTGATATATATATATATATTTACCTTCCTTATCCCCAAATCCTTAATTTATTTGGTATGACATCTGCATGTTAATAGCAAGAGACTGACCAATCAAGTCCAGATCTGAAGATCAGAAAGAATTGAGTAGGGTAATGAAAAACTGCATGACAAAAACATAAACTGGGGCATTGTGGTACTGGTAGAGATTATCAGCTACTATAAAAGCCTGCACAGCTCTAATTGTGTCAGCCCTTCAGGGCTGATTTGCTCTGAGAAGGAAACTTGTAGTTCTAGAAGCAAGAATGGAAAAGGATGTATATGCATATTAATCCCAAGATCTATGTTTGCTGTCTGAAGTGCATGAAAGGATTTGCATAAAATGGGAACCTAGTATGTGTATCTTGATATGCAGAAATATCTAAAAATAATATCCTAAAGTCAGCCTCTTTGAGACACTTGGCTCCTTTCCTTCCCCCCACCCCCCACCTCAAGATTCTTTTGCTTTCAGAAGTGTGCTTGTTCCTGTTTATTTATGTGGTCAGTCAGATACGCATTCATAAATCTGTTTGAAGAAATTTGTCATAAAACTAGATGGTATTATTTGTTGACATCTACAGTGCTTTGAGCTTAATGTTAGCTAGTCATAATGGAACACTGAAATGTGATTTTTATCGAGTGTGAAGGGCCAGGGGTTAGTTTGAGTTTTAGCATAACATAATACAAAGTCATTTCAAAGTTATTTGTACTTGAAATTTTTCTTCAGGGAGGAAATGGGGTTTTTTGAAGTGATGCTCACTGCCAAGATACAATCATACTCTCACAAAATCAGTGCTGCTGAACTCCTTAATGTTTAGCAAAATAGTTTTTTAGTCCTGAAAAGAAAGCATTAGGTATAAACAAATGATCCTAAAGTGAAGGTTCCTTTTTTTCCTAAAAGCCAGGAGAAACAGAAATATAAATTAGAACTTACAAGAAATTTCCTTCACTAGTTAAATAAGCCCTCCATTTGCCTGTCTGTGTTTGGTCCTTGTGCTGGGACTAGCAGATGACTGGAAATTACCTAAGTGGATACTAGAAATTACCTAAGCAGAAAAAACTCAGCTAGTATCATTAACAAGGGGATTATGAATATATTTTTCATTTGAATCGAATGCCTGTACATAACATGAAATTGTCAAATCCATGCAAGGACAGGAGAAGAACTAACATTTTTCTAGATTTTAAGCCTGATTTAATCTCTCCTTACTTTAGTCATCTTCTCCTGCCCAAGTAACTCCTCCAAAACCTTGGTACCCAAATGCTGCTGTTTATGCCCAATACAGATTGTCATTCCCATCTCTAGGCACCTAAGTTAGGTGCCTAAAGTCAGATTAGAAGAAACCAGGCTTAGTATGTCAAAAATTTGCAGACAAGTAATATTGACTGAGCATTTTATGTTTGTCTGTGGTGGGTGATACATACCAGTTACCAAATTATGGCAGTACTTTAAACAATGCTTAGTACAGAGGAATCCTAGATAGACTGGTTACTTCTCTCTGCCCTCACCTGAAAGTTACTATTAAGAGTGTTCTTTTTCCTTAATTATAGCATTTTAATGAGCTGATTCTTCAAGCAAATATTAATAAAATGAACAGGTAGACCAGGAAGTTCCATTAATGAGTTAAAAAATTACCTAATCTATGTTTATTATAACCATTCTTTGGACTGGAATATGAAATACTAGTGTTAGTAAATAGTATCCACTAAAGTGATAATATCCATCCTAGACTTTTAGGTAGATGTGAAAGTCTTCTGTAGGAAAGCTGACACAAGCAATTTAAAAATGCGGTTATTTCCCTTAAATGTGCTACATAACCCTGTCACTTTATCAGAGCAATACAAGCTGATTTCAACATCAGGTTTTCTGCTGAAACTGTGTAGACCAATTTTATAACTTTAGGTGCTATGCCAAACCTCTCTGAATTAATGAGCGATTCCTGCTGACTTCAGTGAGCCTTGGATCAGGTTCACAGAGTTGTTAAGGGATGCATAAAATCTTGTAAATAATTTTATACAAATAGATTTTGTTCTGTGATTGAATGTGATAATTTAAGTGTTCTAATTAAAAAGAGACTAGGAAAAGGTCACAGCTAAGTATATTTGAATATGGAAGCTGCTTTCAAGTGGTATATAAAAAAAAAGTCATGCTTGAATCAGTTATTCTAAACCATACTAAAAAGATTATTTTCCTTAGCTTTGTAGAGAGTCATACATTTCATGGTATTAAGTTTTAAATTCAAGAAAGTTTAGTTAAACCTGAGTCCAACCTCCTGTGTAAGACCAGTCATCACATTTTTCTCCCAAATGTTGTTTATATTAACTTCTATGAGTTTAATTAGATGAAGACATTTTAGTCCTCTGAAGTTTACAGTTTACCACAAAAGAGATCAGGTGATATCAGGATGTCATTAGTGTCTAAGACCCTTTGATTTAGTGAGACAAGCTCACAAGGTACATGAGAAGGAAATACCAAATAATTGCAATCCTAAAACGATTTTATGTACCAACTATCTAATCCTTCAGAGAAAGGCAGAAAACCTAGAATATGTATGGCCAGCAGTATATCGGGAAAAATACCTCTCAAATCCCCCAAAATAGTGATTTATTAAATCAATGAATTGGTGTAAAACTGGAAACTTCAGCATGGAGGTGGTAATGTAGTTTTTTTCCCTTCCTTTCCTTTCCCATGGGAACAAGAGACAGTGTGAGACTGTGCAGGACAGTTTGCTGTTCACCCTGCCCTAAAATGTTGTTCTAGAGGCTCTAAATGATGAGAAGTGATTAAATTCCGTTAGGGGAAGAAAAATAAAATTAATGTTGTCTCTAACTTCTATAAACTGGGATCTCATTTTGCTTTGTCAGAGAATGTGTACAACTTGCCACTGGTTACATTTTCTGTGTACTTACTGACATTGGGCAAGTCACCTCCCGGTCTTCTCCTTGAGGACCTGAATAAATATTGTTCATTAATTTTCATGTTACAAGCTTTGATATTAAGATTCCAGATTTTTTTTGTCTTCTGGAATATTTCTGTCTCTCAGTTGAACTCTATCTGCTGTCTGCACATTTTTTTTGAATGTGGGAAACAAATCTTGTCAAAGTAATCTAATAAGTCTTGCCAGCGCAGTGTAGATTGCAAGATAACCTAATTCTGTGTATTGCTCCCCATTGCAGTAGTGCTTCTGCCAAAGCAGAATACAGAAAGATCATATTGAAATTATTGTCTGTGACAACCTCTAAATCCTTCTCAAAGGCACAGTTTGCCAAGATAGCTTCCTATCCTGTACGTACTGCCTGCCTTATTTGTTCCCACATTAATAGTTTGCATTTGGCTATATTAAAAGTTTTTTTTGAAGAATGATTAAACAAGCTGCTATTATTACTATCCCCACCATTTTTTGTCTTGTCCACAAACTATACTAGCAGAGCTACATCGCTGTCTAAAGATCATTGATGTGAACAAATAGAATTGAAGCTAATTCCTGCTAGAAATGCATCTGTCTTCTGATGCCTTAATATTGACACTTACAGTTGAGATCTATCAGAAGACCTGTCTTAATCTGTCTGGTATCTTCACGTCATGTGTACTTTTCAAGAAAGATGTTTTGTGGTTGGAAGTGAAATGCACCAAAAAAATCCAACCATAATGTATCACTTCATCTAAAAGTGCCATAATACTCTAAAACAAAGCAAAGCTTGCAATCAAGTAGACAAACAGTTTTCATGAAACTATAATAAATTATTTTAGTGATACTTTTCTTCTAATTTTCTGTTACAGTTGTATTTTGTCCAACGTTGCTGCCAGGATGAGGTGTGGTTTTCAGAAAGCCATTTCTTTTGAGATACTTCTAAATGTCAGAATTGTTTTAAGTTTTCTTAAACTAAATGAAAAAGAGCTAGTACAGACAGCTCAGCACTAGCAGTTCATGATACTGCCAATTTATTTAAGTAGTTGGCCTTCAGAGTTACAAATGCATATGTGACATAGTGGTGGTTGACTTTGTTGGTACAAAGTTTAACATAAAGTGATCATAGCAGTGATCCAATTTTAATTTTTAAGTATGTCGTATGCCACTCTTATGGCTGCTTTTCCATATGGAATTACTGTGTATATCTGTAGAGTGCATAAAGTACCAGTCTTTGTAAGTAAATTTCGGTAAAAGCTAAATACATGTTAATTAGATTGCGCACCCATTGCTGTAACAAGGCACAACCTTTGGTGTTTCTTTGTTTTGAAGATTCTTTTGACTTATGCACGACAGACTGACTTCAGTTTTCTGATTTCTTCTGAAGTTGTCATTATGCATACAATTCCTGCCAAACATATGGAACTGTAGGAACTGACTGACTCATCTGGTCTATTGCCCTGTTGTTGACACTTCCAGAGGAAGTTCAGGGAAAACTCTGGTGGATAATTACAGGAAGACTCATTTTTGTTATTAGTACTTTGCTTATGTAGTAAGGCACCATAGATTGTATTTAGTTCCCCCCCCCCCCCCCCCCCCCGAAATTAGCCTTTAAATATGAATATTGTTCTGATTTAATTAATTCTTAAAATAAAGCTGTTCTCAGCATCTTGCATTGCATTAATAGAATAGTGGAATACTTTGGATTGGAAGGGACCTTTAAAGATCATAGAATTACTTTGGTTGGAAAAGACCTTTAAGATCATCAAGTCCACATCTAGTCCAGCCCACTTGCCGTGAGCTGGGACATCTTCCACTAGATCAGTTTGCTCAGGGCCCCATCCAGCCTGGCCTTTAATGTTTTCAGGGATGGGGCATCTACCACTTCTCTGGGCAACCTCTTCCAGTGTTTTCACTACCCTCAAGGTAATAAATTTTTTTTTCCTTATATCTAGTTTAAGTCTCTCATCTTTTAGTTTAAAACTACTACTGCTTGTCCTCTTGCTACATGCCCTACTATCTATCCCCATCTTTCTTGTGGAAAGGCCACAATAAGGTCTCCTTGCAGCCTTCTCTTCTCCAGGCTGAACAACCCAAAATCTGTTGTTTGAGTATCAAACCTGAAAAAAATGGAATGAAACAGACGAGCCATCAATGGTCAGGGAACATTTCAGTCACATAATTTTGTTACAAAGTTACTTCTGAAGTCTTTTTTCAATAGATTAACAATTTATTCTAATCTCTAAGTACAGTTTATAGTATATAATAAACACATATATTACCATCAGGGGATGCTGCAAGACTACGGTCCTGCTTTAAGCTGAAGCTTTACATTTGAACTTTCAACTCGATCCAGAATAAAGCATTTATAGATTCTTTCAGGAGTGCCAGATGTTCAACAACTTTAACACATGCATTACAAATAGAAATTATTCTGGGGAAAAAAAACCCAACAAAACAACTAATACAGTGATACCACTCCGAATGCCATATTTTTTTTTCTTTAGCATTACTTGGTGGGGTAGAGTTGGACTCCAGCTTCCTCTAGATGCCATTTGGGGGACATAAGAGCTACATACATGATGCATCACAAGGAGCCAAGTGGGGGTTTCAGCAGCATGTCTGTGACTGGCAAGATCAACTACATAGATCTTTTCTGAAGAATTTCTATATTTGAGTACTGTACTCTCAGCTTCTCAATTACTAGGGAAGATGCACTTATTAAATATGAATTTCCTTGTATGTGTACTCTGTTAACCATTCCACACATATTCAATCAGGAATAAGGTTATGTTTCCATGAAAGTGTTGCACAAATTCTGCATTTTAAAATGCACAATGGGTAATCATCCTTCTGACACTGTGAAATGCACATTCACAAGGAAATGAGAATCTGAGCATACTAACATACTAACATTACAATGACATTGTGACAACTCCTTAGGTAAGGTGTTTAATCACATTAAATAAACCTTCAGCTGATGTTAATGTTAAGGGGAGAATTAAATTGTTAGGTTTCCTTTATAAATGGAAGTATTTAAGTCACAAGTTAGCTGCTAATCATCAAAAGCAAGATGTTAAAATGCAGTGACACAATATAGACAATATGTTCTTAAATAGGCAGTAAAGAAAGTCACTCAGATATCCCATCTGGATATCAGCCATGTGACACTGCCAGGAGCAATTCCTTAGTTTACTAACATCTGATGGACCAGATGTTGCAAATGGAAGAATTCTTTCCACCGCTCTGCACCTCGGAGCAGAAGGGTGTGATGAACTGTGAGGACTGTACCTTCCGCACCTTGTTCTGCAGCATTTTTCCTCAGTACCCTTTTTCTTGGACGAAAAAAAAGTATAAACCAGGTAATATTTAGTAAATAAAACATGTTTATTAAAAACAAGATACAGTTAGTCTAGAAGTACTATAATTTGGTTATGAAATCCTTAAAATTCCTTCATAATCTGAGTTTTAAGAATATTTCCTTTTTTAAAAAAGCTGCTGTCATTTAGGAAAAAAATGAATCATACTGTGAAAGACTTTGTAGCCAGTTCTCCTAAACACTGAGTATTAAAGAACTGTGTGCTAGATTCTCACTTTCTATTTTTTTTTGCAGATGGTCCTGTGTCAGTTGGAATGAGTCTGGATATTGCAAGCATTGATACAATATCAGAAATAAACATGGTATTGTAGCTTTTGCAATCTTTTTTGTTTTGCGTGCTGATAAGTTAATGTCTTGTGTTTACAGCTGCTGGCAATGGGATTTTGAGGCATTTCTCTTTGTGCAATTTGTGTTAGGAAACAGAATTTTATTTTTTAACTACAGATAGTGGTTATACCACTATAATAAGTATATAAATACAGATGCAAATTACACCTCCCATAGGTACAAAGAGAAATTTGTTACTGGTTATTAATCTTAATGAAAGGCATGCAGAGTGCTATTTATGTTCCAGATGAAATTTCTAAAACTTTGTGTTTCAGAAAAATTATATTTACGTGACTTTCAAGCCACTCCCTTTCCTTGTGATTAGACACAGCTGAACTCATGTTGTGTTTCTATTTTACTGTTACTGTCACACATTAACTTATTCCGGCTGTGCTTCATTAAATTTGTATAGTTTATTTTTGAACAAACTATGAAATGGAGTATTCTAATTAAAGAATCTCCATTGGTGCATAGAAATAAAAGGCAAGATTCATTAATCAGATGTTCAGTATTAGAAAATGTGTTCTACATATATACATGTGCGTGTTTATATGTATATAAATATACCTCACTGTTTTATTGTTCAGGCTTCCAAAGACGTTAAGTATTAGCATCCCTCTGTATTCGAAGTATTCACAGGTATTTAGAAAGCAGTAAGTGAGGTCAGAACTTAGATGAACGTATCATAATGATATAAACACACCATAAATTAAAAAGTTGATTAAAAGTGTGCTAAGAAATAGTGTGATTTTAATGGAAGACTGCAAAGTATATCTGAATTGAAGGTGAGTTGGGCTGAGAGCTGTATTCAAGGTCTTGATAAATCTGGTGACACTGTTTCACTTGTGATGCTGAAAGGATAAATCATGCTAAAAAATGATGATTCCCTTCCTATTTCACTAATTTATTGTGTCCTTTTGTCCATCTGAATTTACACAACTTTTCCCAAAGTTTTCTTTAAAAAATGCATTTTTTTACTAGTTTATGTGAACAAAATGTTTGCAACCACTTAAATAAATAATTCTAAAACTTGAAGATCTACAGAGCCAGATTATTTGCTTACAAAACTCTGACTTCAGCTGATTTATAGCCCCAGGCTTAGGCCATCAACTTTTATTGTAAAATTCCAGTGACTCTACAAACAAAATCTACTCAGGACAATATTTCTTACTGATGTCAACCTCACATGAAGTGCTGGAACATTTGGCAGTACAAGAGCAGCACAACTGCTATCAGGGTGCTAGCATTTGAAAAAGGGACATGGAGAGTCACAGACTATTTGTGCCCCACAGCTGTTACCAAATACTTTTATAAAATGGAATAAAATACAGGCTTGCTCTGCATGATAACTTTGTTTTTTTCTTTCAGGACTACACAGCTACCATATTTCTAAGGCAGCGATGGACTGATGAGAGACTTTGTTTTGATGGTAATAAGAGTTTAAGCTTAGATGGTCGACTTGTGGAAATGCTTTGGGTACCGGATACCTTCATAGTTGATTCAAAAAAGTCTTTTCTTCATGATATCACTGTTGAGAATCGTCTTATAAGAATATACCCCAATGGAACAGTCTTATATGCACTGCGGTATGTATATACCACATACCAGCCTTTATATTTGGCTTATACTTACATTTTAACCTCTCCAGGTTAGCGTAATTTTATGCTGAAGAAACTGGTCTATTTGTAAAAGTAGAATATGCATAGTCTTGTAGTTTTACAGGTTTTATTGATGAATATGATTAAATTCTTAAATTTAATGATATGTCTCATTTTCGTCCCTAAATAGATCCTTTTGCTAATTGCATTTTGCCATTCCAGTTGTTTTGCAAAGGAGTCATCACAGAGGAAACCAAGCTGTAATTTTTGATTTTCATTATTTTTTTTGCAGATTATCCTTTATAACAGATTTTGATAGACATAACAAAATTGTAAAATGTATTGCAAAAAAATCAACAAAGGAAAATGCTGCTGTAAGTGAGAAGGAAACAAGGGGTGGCCTTTCTAGGCTGCCACTAAACTCAGCTGTTCTGGAGTGTTTTCCTGTTTGGGATGCTATTACCCTTCCACATTAGATACCAGTAAATACTAGATTTTTTTTTTTAACTTCCCTCACAATAGATATTTGCCAGTAAATATTAGTTCAAGAAGTATATATGGCTTTTTTATTTTTACTTATGAGCAATAATTAATAATTTTTTTTCTCTTCAAGGATCACCACAACTGTTGCATGCAGTATGGATCTGACCAAATATCCAATGGATAAGCAGACATGTACTTTGCAACTGGAAAGCTGTAAGACAATCATTATTTTTATACAATTAGAAAAATTGTCATCTTTTCTGGGAGCTACTGTATGTTATCAAAGAAGCTGGAATTCTAGAATAAACCAAGGGACAGTATGTGACCAGTTCCTGTTGAATTACGAATGTATCTGTCTACAATGTATCTGTATCTGGCTTCACTGAAAATAGTATGTCAGTACTGAAAAATGCTGCTGTGCTATTAACGATTAAACAAATCTCAGGAGATTATCATAGGCTTTTGCAGCACATCCTGCAGTTTTACTGTTGGTCTTCAGGGGGAGTTCTGTGAGCAGACATTTTTCAACACAGCAGAGAAAATACTACTTTATTGTTTTTTCTGTTTCAGAGAGTATATATTTCTATCTCTCTCCCAGTGCCTGCCCCCTGACACGATTTCCCCCAGAGGCACAATTCCTTTAGGGAAGAAATAAATTAAAATAAGGCTTTTTTGTAAGGCATAGAGTTTATATTTAATTAATTTGCTGTTTTAATACTGAAAAAAAGGTCATTAAGGTAATTACATAGTCAGTTCTGTTCTGATATGGATATATGCAGATCCTTCTATGACTTAATCAGTTGTCTCTGTGCCAGTGCCCTGGGAAAAATGTCATCAATTGATGGACCAAGACTAAATATACCTTTATAGATTCTCATTTTATCAATTGATGTTCTCATGATTTTCCTTAAAATATGCTAATACTTTGTAGATGTGGTTGCTCTGCAAATACCAAAATGTGTATGTTTGTAGTTAACTTCTTACTATTATTCATCCATATCCAAGTATTTTTGTGCAGAATAAGTAAAAGGATATCTAGTTCTCTAAGATGAAAATAAATGTTCGAATATATATCGACACAAATTGGAAGGTTTTTTCAGTATTTGGCTAATTCTATTTTTTACCATTTCAGAACTGTGTTGATGTTCTTTTGTTGGTAATGATCAATTAGAAGATTGCTGCAAAGCTTAATTTTAGACAGAAACAGAAAGGAAATGAAACCGAAAACCTTCCCCGCACAGGGGTCCTTCTAGAATCAACAGTTTTATAAGATCTGTTTAACAAAAAGGAATTTGAATTAGAATTTGGTTTATCTCTAAATTATTTTCCTTTGGAAGAGCATATTGTTAAATCAGTGTACAGGTACAGCATTGCCTAATGAGTAATTCAATATTTTCTCTAGTTCCAGAGTGAAATATATGTCCCACAGAAACGTAAAATTTATTTGACAGGACTAAAAAGATGAGAATACCCTATATAATTAAAAATAAGCTTTTTTTTATTATTTCTTTTTTAAATGGTTTCATCTGCTTTTTTGACAACACAGAGTGTTTGCTGTCCAAGGGGAAAACATGGTAATGTCTTCACAAATGCTCCCATGACATTGGTGCTTAGTTTTGAGAAAAACAGCTCCAGACAATAAATGCAAAAGGAAGAGTGTGCCTTCAGCTGTGTCCCTTTTTGTTTTGTGCACTGTAATACTTTCTTTTGGATGTGCTAGAAATGCTGTTTGCCCCTCTTGAGATAAGCCATGTCAATTTATAGACAAATACTAACATCATTCCAGAATACTGCTTTCAGATACCATTGCCTGGAATCAAGAATTGTCAATGCAAGCATACACACACATCTACACAAATACTGACATTTACAAATAAAATGTGAAATATATAGCAAATATTTGAGCCAAAACAAAGCATTAAACCTTTTTTAAAGTGTTTTCTAATGCAAAGACAAACAGGGCAAGATATTATCAAGTAATGGCTTTACACAATTGCAACACTTCAGACAGTAGTACAGGCATTTGTTAGGAGACAGAGATGCCACTCTGAGTCAGTTGATATGGCAGATGTGACATTTGGGGACTTGGAAGACTCTTGGTTCGGTTGATGCTGCCAGGCAGTCCGTGCTCTCTGCTGTGTGGTAGGGAACGCCACCATTCATTCACACTCGGCTGAGGACTTTTTTTTCCTCATTTGCCGCCCCCCTGCCACCCCAGGTCTCCAGTCCAAATACATATTCATGTTTTGGGCCCATCTCTGAAATTTTATTTCCTTTTTGAGCTTGTCCTTTAGCATTTATTCAGTCAAGAGCCATGTGAAGGCACTTAACTTGTGCTTGACAATCAGGGAAAATTAAAATTAGCAACTAAAAGGTAAAGAAACTCATTTGTATTAGGCATTATGAATGTTTAATCCCAAATTTACTATTCCTGTAGTTAACCTTGTTGACATTAGCTGCTTGTACTGTATCAGTGAAGTACAGGAATGAGATATTTTGGGCTCGAGGAATTAGTTAGAATGAAAACTCAGTGCCATGTAAAGAGAACAGAGATTACTTGTAGAAGCCAAATAACTTGGCTTAAGGATTTTGTCTCTATAAACTTTTTAAACATTTTATAATTAGCAAAATATTAATCCCCTGAATAAAGAGTAAATTTGCACAGAGGGAGCACTGTGCTCTTTAACTTTACTGACTATTGAGAAGACTCTCCTCCTCGTGAAAATTTTTCACAGTTTTGGAACTAGTATTTTTGAAGAATTTTCATTGGAATGATAACCAAAACCTACTAATTGTTCAGCTAATGAAAATACCCATCTGGACATTGTGAATTTCTCCCATCTCGTACAACCTGGAAGATACAATATCTTGTAAGCAACAAGAACAACCACCAAAACCAACCAAACAAAAAAACCCCAAAATACAAATAAGAATTCACTCTGATAATCTAGTTCTTTGGACTTTGTTTAAATATCTGCAGTTCCTTTACACTGAAGGAAAGTAAAATGAATACATACCTGGAGTGATGCATAGAAACTGCTTCTACAAACCTCTGTTTTGACTGAGGACAATGCGATCATTTGTTTGTAGGAAATATTACTTTTACCTTTCACCTCCCAAATCTGGGAAATTTCTCAGTGTGAATTGAGAATTTAGCTTAGATGTGAATGTTTTGACTCAGTCTTTTGTTACAGCAGTGTTTTGGCTTTAATTGCTATAAATATGATCCTGGTTATGGTAGAAAACTGGTCACAAAACTGCCAGTGATAGTGAAAACAAAATTTATGTTTAAAGAATGGTCAGGAAAAGAATTTCCAGGTGAAATTGCCATTTTAATTGGTAATCAGCCCAGTGTTTCCTTGAAATGAAATTTCTGAACTCCTGCTTACATGAAATGACTATGAGGAATGGTGGCGTTTTGTTTTGTTTGGTTTTTTTGTTATTGCAAGGACCAAAGCCATTAACTTAATTTTTAAAATGTTATTTTTTATTTTAATATGTGTCGTCTTCTGTGATTCTAGAGCTTTGTTCTTTTTGCAGCATATACCCTTGTGCAGTGTATTGCATTGTTGTCACACTGTAATTTACTTACAATTGACTGGAGTCTAAAAATAATCCTCTGCTCATGTTTCTGTCCCCTAAGCTTACATATTAACTTGCACAATATAAGTCTGTCAAATACAAGAATGATTGATCTAAGTAAGCTAAAGGAAAAGATGTTCAAATACTCCCTGTTAACATGTAAATTACATTAACATAATCTTGAATTAATCATATACACTAGTCTGAAAATTGCCTGCCTTTTAATATAATGGGAAAAAAGCTACAGAGGTATTTTAGCTATGATTGTGCCACATATTAACAAGTGTGTGCAAAATACCGTTGCCTTCTGATAGATGATTCATGTCCCATCTCAGCTCCTAATTACTACTTGAAGGTAAGATGAAATCTCCTGGGGCCCCTGAAACATGCCGCACTGTTGAGCCTGCAGAAACTTCAGCATCTAAGCTGGTGTCCCTGAGAAGCACTCAAGCTCCTGAGCCAAATCGCCCCAAGTGATGACCCAAGCCCAGCTCGAAGCCTGGCATCAGTGCGCAGCAGCCCAGCTGCTCTCCTCACCCCTTCGTTTCTACAGGAAAGAGGATCAAATGCACAGCATCGACAAACAGCTGCCTGGGATGCAACAAAGAGCACACTTAATGTTCAGTCCAAGTGCTGGCAGTACTATAATTCATAAAGAATGTATTTAAAGCTTAATAGCTTTTGCCTTTAGAATACCATGTGGTACTAATCTATTTTATTGGCTTCTGTTGTCTCTACTAAATAAAAGATACAAAAAAGACCAATTCCAAAAAAGTCAGCTTTAACGATAAGACTTAGTATGTTATTGGGAGTTTTGTTGCAAATAGGCATTATGTTCTGCCAAGAACTGTCATTGTTTATGTCTAATTGTGCTTTCAGACAGAGAAATAAGAGACAGATGAACCATAAGTGTGCTCAACACAGATTAATTATTGTGTAAAATAAACACTTTTGTTGGCTTGTGTATCACTACAGGGGGTTATAATATCAATGATGTAATGTTTTACTGGACTAGAGGAAATGATTCAGTTCGAGGTTTGGACACACTCCGACTGGCACAATACACAGTAGAAGATCACTTCACTTCGGTATCTGAAGCAGTATATGAGACAGGTAAGAACACCCTTCTAACACTTTCTAGGTACAGTTTAGAATATGGCTCTGGGAACAGAGCAGCATTAAGGAACTGAGCACATTGCTTTCTCTTAGGATGACAGTTTTAATCTCCTGCCAGATCACATTATTGAAACCATACATACTTTTCCAGATGTTGCCAGCAGAGACCCAGCTAATGTAAATGTTGAGAGTTTTTGAGCATTTTCTTGGAGGCTACACATTATCTAAAGAATGATAAAGAAGAGATGTACTAATTCTTCCACATAATGTAAGGGACAGCTCTTGTGAAGGAAGAAGAGCCTGTAATTTGGGTATTTAAATTGGGGAGGGACCAGCTCAAAACAGTTTCCAGCTTTCCTGGAGGTAACCACTCTAGCTTTATTAGGCGAGTCAAAAGCCCCTATTCAGCCATGGAAATTTCTGTGAATACGCTGGGAACTTTTAAACTGCAAGAAGTTGGTTTTCATGGCTAGTGCTTGTGGGAGCTGCTCTTTGCCTGCAGCAGCCTCTGTCCAGCCTGGTGGGCAGCAGAGGATATTGCCTGGCCTGAGGTTCCACTGAAGCATTTCTGCAGACCTGCTGATCTTAGGAAACTGCTGTAGGAAGTTTCTTCTAACTGCAGAACTTAACATCATGAAACAGTCTGCTCCTGTTTATTTTCAAACGGGCTTTCAGAGAGTTCAAGACCTTCCAAACCTTCTTTGTGTTCTGAGTTATGCTTACACCCTTCATTGCTGTTCTTCACTGTATACTCAATTTCCCTTCTGCTCGAGTCAGTGCGCCAGCTGAAAAAGTGATCTTTAAATGAAGACACACACATCCTTCAAAGCTATAGCTTCACTGGAAGATATGCTACTAATGCTGCATCACAGAAATATAGTTTTTCTATTCCATTGTTGGGTATTTCTGCTTTAATAATTCAACACAGGGAAAATTTACCATCTGATTTCAGGTATTAAATCAGGGTAAAAGTCAAAGTTCTCTAAATGGATATAAAAGTAGAAATGAAATACATACTAGCAGGCTCTAGGATCACAAGCTATCTTGCTACTTACATAAGTGACATCTGCTTGCCTTCCTCCTCTTTACAGCTTCTGGGTAAGCAACATCAAGTTCAATCAAAGGAGAATAATCCTTTAGTGCTTCTCTACCCACAAGGGTATTAGGACCTGTTCACCATACAGGAAAGAGGAAGAGGAAACCTGCTGAATTCTTACTACCTTCTATCATAGAGTCTGGGCTCTAAATTGAAAAAGAAAAATTCTTTTTTTTTTTTTTTTACAAAATAGAATAAAACCAATTTCCACTTAAAACTGAAGAAGCATGATCAAATGAGCTGTGCTCTTCTTTTCAGTAAATGATACAGTCTCCCTCCCTTTATGCTGA
This sequence comes from Nesoenas mayeri, assembly GCF_963082525.1. NCBI lineage: Eukaryota > Metazoa > Chordata > Aves > Columbiformes > Columbidae > Nesoenas > Nesoenas mayeri. The sequence goes on along the minus strand of NC_137551.1, from coordinate 24,614,803 downwards.
CAGGAATCATATGTATAAAATCAAAAGCCACATTTAATGATACTTTTTTATTTTTTTAACACATGCAACTTAATTCTATTAAAATTTCCCACACCTGCTTGTTTCAATTCTCCTGTTCAAAGACATGTTATCAAGTACTATGCAGCACTTTTGAAATGAAATCTTATAATCCTCTTAATTTTCTGTTGAGTCATTATGAATTAGGTGCTATTTTCTACAGTTGCTTTTTTTTTTTAAGGAAAGCTGTGCCTACTCCAGCCCATGTTAAAAGACAAAAAAAATGTAATGAGATAATGGAACTATGTAATCAATTTTGAAAGGAAAAAATGATGCTTTGCATTTCCTTATCACTATTAATAGATATCTGAAAGTATTTTATAAACAAGTTACTTTATAAATATCAGTCATTTATAACAGTTAACGATTCAAAAGGCTAAAGCTAAAGATATGAGGAAAGAGCCCTGTGTAGCATTTCCTAACACAGCAAAAAAAGCAATCAGGATTTAATACTCTGTGAACTTGAACAGACAGTACAGCTGCTGTGCAAGTGAAATATTGTACAACAAAGCAACCCCCAAGTTCATGTACAGCCACTGACAGAGCCAAATTTAAAATGTAGTCAGCAAAATTCCTGCATAAGTAACTTCAGTAAATTTAAGAAAGAGACATTGTGGATTAATCTTGCTTATAGAACAGCATGTATCACATAATAGTAATCACGTAATAGTAAGTCACTTCAAGTAACGTTAGCTAGAATGCTGCTGCTGGCTAGGGTTTGGTGGTGGACACGGGTAAATTAAGTGCTAGAACCACTTTTAACTATAGTCTATTCTGCATACACTGATACGCTCTCAAAACCTAAACCATCTGTATCTGTGGCTGCTGGGTTTTTAGTTTAGCTATATAGCCAGCACCACCTGCATTCTTAGAGTAATAAACAGTGATATAAAAAGCTGCCTTTCTTATTGGAAAAACATAAAAGCAATGAAGGACTGTTACAGTCTAGATTTTTGTGTAAATAATCATAGAAATAAGGCTGAAATACACTTTAAGAATTCATTTAATCTATTCTCATGTTGCAAGGCAAGGTCATCTATATCTTCAGCCTACTTCCTGACAGATGTTTCTAGGAGTAGGTCAGACAAACCTCCAAAGTGTCTGCTTCATCCTCCCTAGATGACTTTTTTCTGGTGATTATCACATGCATATTTTCCTTATGTCTAATCTTGATCTGCCTTGATGCATTTCAAATCCATTATGTTGATATAGAAGATAAATTTCCTGCTATTTTTCAGCTGCCCTTTCACTGTTTCAGGATAGATGTATCTTTTCTCAGACCAACACTTTCCCTCTTTTTAATTAGTACGGTTTCTAGGTCTCCTGTCTTTGCTATTGTTCTCCCTCAAATTGCTCATATCTTTGCTGATGTGCAGCACCCAAAAATGGGTACCCTGTTCCCACCAGAAATCCTCCATATAGGCGAGGGTTTACTTAATGCATTTCATGATGAATTCTGTTCTTCTTTATCCATTCTGGGTTGATATTTTCTTTTCTTGCAGAAAATTGTTGTGCATTTTTGACCTCTTTCAGATTGTGATTCCTTCTCCAGTAATCCAGCTCCTCTATTGCCCTGTAGCCACATATTCCCTATGCTCTCTTTAGGAGCTAGTAATTCCCATCTGAGTGCAGGACTTTTTACTTGTTTTTGTTTTCTTCAGGCTGATAGTCATTGAGATAATTTTGGACTGTAATACTGTTCTCTAATGTGCTGACACTCCTCTCTTAAAAGACACTTGGTATGTCATGATGTTTGTTAGTGAGCAGTACTGGGCACAGGACAGACCCCATGTGTTCCCACTTGATAAATGCTTCTATTTTCACAGCAAGCGATAGCTGATTAATCTCAATTAACATTTGTAATTGGAGAAAGCGGCAAAAAGTAATTTAATACTTGAGGCTAATTGGCTGTCGATAGCTTTTCTTCTGGCTGGCAACTTTCCTGAAGTCTTGCTCTAACTACTGCAATCTTCCTGCCAAGTCTTCAGCCCCAGCCTGGAGGGCAGGGAGAATTATGCCAGGCAGTCAGGGCTCTCAGTGCACTTCCTGGCTTAGAAAACCATGAGGTCAGCAAAATGGCATATTTAAATGGTATTATTTTGGCAGAACAGAGGGAAAGAAGAGACAAAAGCATAAAGTCAGTCTCCTCTCCTTGATGCACAAAGACAAAGCATTTCCCTCTTGAAAAAAGGCTGTTGTTCCTTGTCTGCACTCACTGCCAGGGTTTTGATGTCTATCACAAATCCCGCTTTAACCTCCTTATACTAGAGGCCTTGTCAGACCTCATTTAGCTATACAGTGTTGAAACTCTTCTGACCCCTGGCCACTCCACGTTATTGGCGTCTCAGGTGGGAGGTCAGGACTAAGCCATTGATGCGTTACTCTCATTTATCATGAGTGATCTGAAAATCGAAAAGTATATAAACTATATATAAACTCTGAAGGGTGTCTAAGACTGTATAAATGTAACAGACTCCTACACAGTGTGTGTGTCCATCAGACACAGTCTCTCTCAAAATAGAAGCATTACCTTGCTTTGTCCTACAGGCCCATCTGCACTTTCCCAAGGCTCGAGAGATTTCTTAGTTAATAATGAAACTTTTCTAGAATTTTAATTCTTTTTTTTTTTTTTAGGTATTGTACACCAAGTAACTTCATTCCTTCTCTTCATCAGTTCTTTAAAAATCTGTAATTGCTCACAAATTGTTATTTCTGAGAACATCTTCTTTGCCATACAGGGCTCACAAACAATCTCAGAACTGTATTCAGTATAATCTTATCTAGTGAGTCTTGGCCAGTCTCAACTAAGATTCAAGCAGCTACATATGCATATATTTCTATTACCATATATATACGTTCAAGTTACCTACCTGAGCCCATATAATCAACCTTTTTAACCAAGGTTTTCCCCTTGAATTGATGTTGAAAGGTTTTCCATCATTAGTTGTTTTTGTGAGACTTCTGCAGAACAGTTTAGAAAGAAAACAGTTTTGGAAAATGCATTGAAAAAGTTACAGTAACATGAAAACATGTGGAAATGCAATTAATGGAATTAAAATTAAGATTACTACAAAGAACTTCCCAGAAGTTTAGACAGAAATACACAGAAGGACTTGGAAAACTTTCTGTGGCATGATTTATTTTGTAAGTTTGGTTTTGTTGGTGGTTTTTTTTGTTTTGTTTTGGGTTTTTTTTTGTTTTTTTTTGTTTTTTGTTTTTTTTTTTAATACCTAAGCTAAATGGATAAATATATCTCTATACAAACACTACATGAAAGGGTTTGTTTAATTCTTTTTTGGATTTCAATTTTTGATTTCAAATTTGGATTTCAAACTCATTTTTTGTAAAGCGCTTTAATGGAGATGAAACACATGTTGAGAAGCCTGTCCTGATCTTCCATTTCCTTTAGTTCACCTCTGAAGAACCAGTAGGAAAAGAGATAGTTTGTGAGATCTTGACTGAAGGCGACTGTTCTCTGAGGGAGGGACAAAGGAGCTGTGATAACATATTAATAATGTATATTGACACCCTTAGTATCCTACATCAGTCGAAGAATTGTATTTCAGTTGCACAACATATTTGTTGGGTAAAACTGGGGCTGCTACCAATTCCGTAATGCATGTGTTCATTGCAAACAAGCAATAAAAAATTGCATACTGAAAACTATATTTTCAGCACGTAGTTAAGGCAGTAAAATGCTATTTAAAGCTTTCCTGTACTGTGCCCTTAAAATGTGCAAGAAGAGAAGAAAATGATGCATTGGAAGAGTTATACTGATGCGCTTGTGTGAGATGTACATCACACATTTTAGCTGGCACCCAAGGGCTTAGGCATACATAATTCATGACAGAGTGGAATGTGCTCTTTGTGCCTGACTGCACAGCCCTGTGCAGGACACCAGAGTGCTTCTTACATAAAAAGTCATGTGGAGTAGTCTTTTACTGGAGTAGAGTTCATCAAAAAGAACACAGGAAGTAACTGGGGGGAAGATGCTCCCATCCTGGAACACTTGAGTGGAAGTTAGGAGCTGCTGACAGTGTTTGTAGAGCATCTGTCCTTGCTTCAGGTGCCTCTGCTGTGACTGTCTGCTGGTCAGAGGGCAGCGGGAAAGAGCAGAGATGCAGTGTTCTGCCATGAGCTGGGAACAGACACCGCAGAAAAATGCTTGTTTGTGGTTTTGTTTTGTTTTTGTTTTTAATCCTAGGGTGATAAAAAGGCCTGCTTAAGTTATATCTACTTTTCAGACAGTGCAGCGACAGTCAGTGTTAACAAAATCATCAGTGGCATGGTCTATACAAAGTGTCAGATAAATTAGAATAAATTAGAGTATTGTTTTTAGAAGCCAATAGGCAAACTTCAAAGGCAAGTTATAAAAAGGAATAAAATAGCTTTTCTTCCCTTCAGAAAGATCTGCCCTAGACCTACACCTACTTAGCTACTCAGAGTCTATGCTGGTGTAATTTTTGATCCTGAAACAAAAGTAGGCACCTGGAACCAACTGAAATTTTGTTTCTTTCAACTCTTTCTACTTTTTTTATTATTTTTTTAAAGGAGTAGAGAGAGTTACAGTAGGTATGAGACTATAGTCTGCTATCTAGAGTTGTTCTTCATCCACAAGCTAGAGCTACTGTCCAGTTTTGTACTTCTGCCCTCTAGTAAATTTTATAAACCCTGGGTAACTCGATTTAATCTTCTTTCATTATGAGGTGGCCAAGTAGAATACCTCACATTATGATGGGTTTAGAGTATGTGTACTGACAGTCATTTAGGTTCAGATTAATCCGAGAAACTGTTAAACAGAGTAATTTGATACTTTGGTAAGTGCTAACACTATGCCTTTACTGCAGAGTTAGGTATCTGCACAGATGTTATTTCCGTCACATTACCAAATTTGAATCAGAACAGTCACACACTGAGGTGGCATCCATCATGGACCAGAAGCTTGAAAGAAAAGGAATCTTCTCATTTTAATGCAAGCATTTTTGCGGTCAATAAGACTCAAGAGAGGGGTGAACCTGACAGTTTTGAGGAGTTAATGAGCTGTGCTTGAGTTGACTCTGGTAAAGCCAAGACTAGGATTACATGAAGCTGTTTCACTTCTGATCCTACTGATGGCACGACAGTGTCAGATATACAAATCAAATGCAAAGAGGTACAGCATTGCTATCTCATATACAACTCACGTAACAGGAGCAGCAAATCTGTTTCTTTCTAAAGATGATGACTTTTGGTATGGGCAGAGTGTAGAGGCAAAAATGCTGCAATATTTCCCTGTCTTCGTTTTATCCCATTGCTCATTTCTTTAGCATGATAAGTATGCATTGCATACATTTTCTTGACTACTTTCTTCAATTTATTACAGAAGGAGCTCATATGAATTCTATATATAGTTTGCTTCAAAATTTCCATTATAAAAGCTCTTCTGAACTCTTTAGAGAAATGCTGACATTATTATTATAATGTCCATGATGTGCCTTTGGATTTTGCCAAGCTGAAAGCTCTAAGGTTAGAGAAATGCCTTTTCTTTGTTCCCCAAAAAGCTACTCAGCTATAAGCTGTTACATCTCTATTTCTCTTTGTTGTCCACATTACTTCAAAAATTTCTGGCACCAGGAAAAATAACACAGAAGAGCACAGGTACAGTCAGAGGTCTCGTCTACATTTGGTAATTGCAGTGAGGTGGCAAAGTGTGACTTTCAAGTTTGATATTTTGAACTAACTTCCTATGTACCCACTCGCCTTTTATACAAAGGTGAATGGAGATTCCGCTATAGGGTGCTAAAAAGGAGAAGGTATTGCTGGACAGCTATTATGTATTGGCTATTTCAGAGTTTTCATTATTAAAGACAAACTCTAAGGCTGAACCACAGGAATACCCAAGTGCCTGTGGTACCTGCAGGAAGCACAGTCCAGTCTCTTCACCCTCCTTTGCTGGGTACATGGCACCACATCTTTCCCCTTGATCAGTACAGAAAGACAAATGACTTCTGTGGAGGATTCAGTTTTGTGCTGATGGTTTGCACCCTTTGCACTCTCACATGAGCTCAGGGTTGACACCCTTCCCTCCTGGTGGCTGTGCCATCATCCTTCGTGTGCTAGCTGCAACCATGCCACAGTAAGGACTGTTCCAAGTACAAACACTGCAGAGAAAAATCTTGTCTCTCTCTTTAAAAGTATCTAGTCTGAGTTCTAGCTAAATAGCAGCCAAGAAGATTGCAAGCAAAATTAATAAAATCCTTAACAGTTTTTATTAAGGTTTTAAATGCTTGCTCTTGCACACTAGGAAGCACATATTTAAAATCCCTAAATATGCTTTATGATATAGTCTTTTATTATACAGACTGAAGTAATGGGTGAGATGTATTCACTGTGAGTTTTACATTTCCTAACTTTTGAGTGCTTTACCGTGGTCTGCTTACACTTAAAATCAGTTTTGGTGGGCAAAATTACTGAAACAATTGTATTGTTAAAAATCACAGTATTGATGTGGTACACTAATGTAATGTTCCTCTTTTCACATAGAAATGATGATAACAGTATAAATCATCTTTGTGTCTCCTGCCTCATGGAGAGCATTAAGGATCTACTGTCTGTCTTTGTATCCTTTTTTTTTTTCTGTCAGTCAGAAACTCGAAGACCACATTATGTTGAACTTACAAAGCAGAACTCTAATTACAGTGTGTTTGTACTTTCAGCAGGAGAAAGAGCTGACTACCAAAGGACTATTTAGTCCACTAGTGAAAAGTCAGAGTCAACGTGGTAGACAGCTGAAGTCAGATTACAATTAGAAATCAGGCATTCATTTTTAACAGAATGATTTTAATAATTGTAACAGATTACTGAGAAAAATGGTGAATGCTGCATGTCTAAATATTCTTAGATCAAATGTAGAGGTCTGTGTGAAAGATAGATTCTGTTTCAATCAAAGTGATTGAGTTCAATGCAAGGAATAATGGAGTAAATTTAATGATATGTGATTAGGGTCAGACTACATAATCTAGTGACTCTTTCTGATTTTTAGAGTTCTATGAAACCTTATTTTCCTTTGGATGCAATTTATACAATACTTTTAAAAATAAAAATTTAACTATCCATTTTCAAGCCTAGAAGCAAGAAGACATTTCTTGGCATCCGTTACTTGCACTTCAAGCTTCTAAAAGTATTCTTTGATTCCATGTCTCACAGTGCACCTGAGGGATGTACAAATAACCTGTCCATGCATATATTGTTGCTAAAGTGCATTCACTGTTCTGTAGTTTTGTCCTGACTCACAGCGCTCAGCACTGGAAACAAATACAGGTCCTGTAGATCATCATTTGTTGGATTAAAAGAGATGAAGCCAAAGCTATCTCACCAAAGTGTATTCAAACATTACTCTCTTACTGATACGCTGGTTCAATACTTTTGTTAAAATAATATTTTTAAAACTTAAACACTTTAACTCTTAATTTTGAACTCTTAAGTTTGAAGTCTGTTTGGTACATTTAGGTTAGTAAAAAGCAAGCTTTTGCCTTACTTTGATCTGTTGGACTGGTAGCAATTTCAGATCTGGCACTTCTGTTGCCCAAGCATAGCCAAATTTTACTCAGTTAGTGAGCTGGATATCAAATTCAGACTCTGCTTACCAGTGTGCTGTTCCCTAAAGAAACCCAATTCTCTCTTTGACTGCGGGCCCAAATTCTATCCTCTACAAATCACTAATTTAGAAGAAAATCCTTTGTGCGGCAACAGTGATACCGCTCAGAACAGCGCAAACATTGTAATGCACTAATGTAAAGAAAAACATAGTGAGGTTAAAAAGACACTGCTTGTTTTTAAGGGGAATATAATAGGGAGGTCAGCAGTATCAGGGAAGGTACCTTTGATCCATATCTTGATCAATAGGAAATGAAAAGAAAAGCAAAATAAACCAGATAGTTGAGGCTGTTAAAGAAAGGACCCATACTAACTTAATAAAGTTACAATTGTTATGTTAGTTTATGTCGTAGTTCATTGTGGTAATTCTTACGAGTAGCCACAGCTAAATACATTTGTAATTTCAAATTTCCTTGCATTGTGTTATATAATGAATCATTCTTTCCACACATTGATGGGTTTATTTTTTTCCTTCACTAACCCTCAGTGAATTTCCATTTCTTTAATGAAACTCTAGATATACCGACTTGGTGTTATACATTTTTTTATTTTTTCCTTCAGTTCGATTTAGACCCTTCATAACAGAACTTTTCAGTGCAGTGTTTAACTTTTTTCAAACTTGTTAGGCTTTTGTTGCATTGTGATAGAAAAAAGTAATACAGGTTGATAATTTAAAGGACTTTTTATGAATTGAACATTCACTATTTTTTTTTCCTGCTCTTTCCACAGGACATTACCCAAAACTAGTGTTTCACTTTGAACTCAAGAGAAACATCTTATATTTCATACTAGAAACATATGTACCATCAATCCTACTGGTTGTACTCTCCTGGGTATCATTTTGGATAAGCCAGTCTTCAGTTCCAGCCAGAATCTGCATAGGTGAGAAGCAAAACAAAAGGAAACAAACCAATAGTTGGATCATTAAGGTGCTTTCTTTATTGCATGCACATGGCATCCATTTCCAGAAGTTGCAAACACTTCTGATATTTGTGGAATTGCTTTTCTGGCTTGTCATCTGCAGTACATCATGCAGACTCTCCTTAAAGCCTTGCTATTCTTTAACTAAGAATATGTCTTTGGGAGCTACAGGAGACGTAGAAGCAGGGGAGGCTGCTGAAAGCAAATGAAAAAACTCAGTCATTTTGGAAATAATTTCAACATTTCCAAACACATGGCATGCACAGACAGAATTGTGAGGCTTTTGTGAGGTCTAATGATACATACTAATTAACACATGAATAATAAGAGGATTATAAGAGATTAAATATAATTAATTTCAAATAAAGGATATTCTGAAAGGGAAAGAATGAAAATCAGTTCTGATCTGACTGCAGGTGGGGTGGGAAAAACACTTCTACAGAACAGGGAAGAAAGAAAGATTTCATATCAAATGAGGCCAGTGGCAACTGCGCTGAACATTTGCATAGTATTGCAGTAATAATGTGTTAATCAGAAATATGCATCCTATGGCACCAAAATCCCTCTCATGTTAATTTCCAGTCTTCTCAGCATTACAAACATTTTTTATGAGCGTTTATAAGCATTTAACTTCAGAATCACAAGTTCATTTGGAAACCTTCTTTCCAAAACATGACACATTAAATTTTGTTTGCATTGCACAGGTGTTACCACAGTCCTTACTATGACAACGCTGATGATGGGGGCCAGGACTTCGCTCCCAAATGCTAATTGCTTTATTAAGGCAATTGATGTGTACCTCGGCATCTGCTTCAGTTTCATCTTTGGAGCACTGTTAGAGTATGCTGTGGCTCATTTCTGCACTCTGCATCGACTCAGTTCAAAGGAACTTCCAAAGGTATTTTAATAATTTTATTGTTGCCCCACAAAACAGATTTCAATTATACCTACTAAAGAGAATGATTTATCTTAGCACTAACAGTAAATGTATTTAAGGAAGTTTCTATTTTAGACTGCGGACAGTGAAAACAAAATAACCTTGAGTAAAAGAAAAATCATTTGTATACCTGGAGCTTTTTGGAAGATATCAAACAAACTGAAACATCCAGCTGTAATAATACTCTTTTTTGTCATGGATTTTATGGCCATTTATCAAACAATATGGTAGACGTATCACAAAAATCAAGGGCAATTGTCTCCCCAGCACTGGCGTAAACGTACTTAACGGTTCAAAAATCACACTGAGCTCAGTGACTTGATCTTATTGCAATACAGAAAAAAAAAGAGAAAATATTTTATCACATTTTGTTTATTAAACCCTCTGCAAGTGCATGGGACTTGAATCAGTTTGCTAACTTCATGTATTAGGTGTATTGGATCCCTGTAGCCTTCCATTTACCCATTCTCTTTCAACAGCTGCAGCTGAAGCTCAGACTGGGATACACTTTCTGTTCTGCATCATTATTATAGCAGCATTTTTTGCTGCCCTAATGAGCTTGTCACAACTCTGAAATACTGTGAAATTTGTCATCTTGCTGAAATAATTGGGACAGATTCATGAAGAAGTTTTGTCACATCTTCCATCTCCAGTGTTTAGCACTACTTTCATAAGCAGCGAGAACGAAATCACAAGGAAGTTGGAAGCTGATTGTCTTGCAGCTTTTAATTACAGAACTGAATCTAATATGCATGATAGAAAAGAAAATTTAAATCAGCTTATGAAATTTCTGGACAAATAGAAAAAAGTAAAACACAGAAAGTGAAAATAAAAAAAAGCAGGAAGAAGTTTGGTCGAGTACTGTGGGGATAGACAGGCAGAAGAAGAAAGATTGTCAACTATTTAAGCTAAACCAGAACAGAGCATCCCAAATGCCTAAGCAAAGCTTTTAGGTAGGCTCAAGAAACAGGATATTGAATTCCAATGGAGAAGCCTAAAAACAATGAAGATCAACCAAGATATCTTTTTTTTAATATATATATTTTTTTTTTAATTTTTTTTTTTTTAATTTTTTGGAGTGCCTACATAGTTCAACAATTAATATGGGATTTTGACTGTTTGGATAAGAGAGAGGTTCTGTAAATTCACAGGAATGTGTTCAAAGCCATAATTAGATCTAGGTGTATGGAGAAGGACTGAAAAATGAACACAAAGCTTAGCCACTCAGTGGGTTTTAAAAGACATCATCTAATGGTGGAGTGTCTGCAAATGGGCAAACACTCACTTTGAATGAGGATTTGAGTGGAAAGTCTGAAAAGTGATTTTTCTTGGCAAAGTAGTATCAGTTGTGATTCCCTTTGAGCATATCCATCTTGTGAAGTAAGTGGTTGGCATTTTGCTCATAGAGCAGAAAAAAAAGCTTATTGGAGGTTTGGGTAAGAAAATAAAATGTTTCAGTCCTTGGATGATTAAGCATCTTTGGATCTGTGAAGGGCATTTATGACTACCCTTGCCTTTGCCTACCTCTGTCAGATTCTCTTTCATCTGGGGCACACGTACTAGTGCTTGCAGATGGGGCAGACATGGGAACTCAAAGCCTTGAAAGTCATGAAGTAAGTGGAGGTAGCTTTAAAATGAGGAAGGAAGAAACCCTTAAGGTACAGTTCTGTGATGGACTTAATGACTGAAAGGGATGATCTGTCACTGCAGGCACATTTCTGCCTTTTGCTGTCCTTCAGGTGTCCAACTCACTTCTTGCCCACATGAATACATAGGGGAAGGGGCAGTTGGCCGGTCCTAGATCAGCTCAAGACTTTGCAGAATAAGGAAAATACCTGCCATGTCCTTTACCTACTGTAGCCAAGGACAATCCCTGCTTACTGAGTGGGGTGCAGCACACTTGGCTTGTATTTCTCATTTCTCACTGTGAAAACTAAAATGTTGCAAGGACAGAAGTAGCAGCTAAAATCTCATGTCACTGCCTAGCAGGTACTTCACAAATTTCTGTCTGAATATCATCACCTTAAATGTGTTCTCCTCATTATCGTATTCTCTTGTGGACGTGAGTTAATTAGAAATCTCACCTCCCAATTTTTTATTCTCATATGAGAGCTGATACCAAATTTGCACTCAAAATTATGTAAATAAATGTAGGAAGTGAATTGAAAATGTAACCCTCTGCCTTGTATAGGAATTAGTTGTACTGGTTTGCTTTCTGGTTTGCTCTTTAAAGCAGTCAGATACTAGAATATCTTGTTCCTTTGAAGCCTTTGGGGTGTCTAGTTTAGAATATGAACTGGTAAAAGAGCTCATCACATCCACACTCCTGCAGTGTCTCACATCACATGAACCAGCACCCACAGAGACAGCTTCGAAGTTAATGGCAAAAGCAGAGGAAGAAGCTGCTGCAAAGGTGGTCAGACAAAATGTCCCATTCACATCGACTGCATAAATTGAGAGGTTTCCCCTCCAAAATCCTGAGTTTATTTTCTTTTCTACAAAGATGTGAATTGTACTCTACTATAAACCAGAGAAATTATCTTTGACCTTGATCTGTCTTTCACCTAAACCACTTCCTTTTGGTCAGAAATGGAAGTTTGAAAACTGAAAATAAGGTTTCAAGGGCAGTGTTCTGCCTACATGGCATTGCTGTGCACACATCGTTCAGTCTTCCTGAACACTGCATAGGCTCCATTTGTGCAACACTCTAGGTTGAAATATTTTTAATCTTGAGCATCTTTATTATTCAATGGGAATGACTACTTTCCTCAGTTCTGTTAGATGACAGCAAACACTTCAGTTAGTATAAACAGCAGCCACAGTAGCAGGTGCCATATACAGTGCTTTTTGGGTGACGTACAGTAACTTTTGTGGATGCTGCTGATTTTGTATCCAAACAGAGTCCTTGGTGCCAGCTGCCATTTTCTCATTGACAGCTGGAATCCAGGGAAACCTTAGTGTGACATTTAATATCAAAGCCACAGTTGAACACTTGCAATACATTTTTTTTTTTCTACAATGTAAACCAGCTTAATCTTTCATCACATCCAGTTCTCCACAGTGAGCTGGAAAAGTCCCTTGATAGTCTCAGTTTATAAGACTGTGGGTTTTTTATAAGTTAGCAGTGGTGGTTCTATCTATACTAGATTTCTCCTTTTCAAGCAATGTGATACAGCACTTCTTCTGTAAAATTCTCTGTTCTGTGAGAACCCTGCCTTGTAACACTGCAAACAGAATCAAGTATATCTGCACCATGTATGGTATTTGCTGCTTAAGTAATAACTGCCTCTTGGGGAGTAGAAAGGAGTTGAGAACAGTCTAATAAAGCACCAGCCTCCTGCGAATTGTTCACGTGCAGTTATGTGAAAAGAAAAACGACACGTACGCAATGTCCTTTCATGCTCTGCAGTAAAAGTGATTCTGTACAACTTTTAGCCAGCCCTACCCAAGAGACAAATAGACTCTTACAATGAATAATGCCCCAAATCCTGCCGGTATTCAAGTATAGATGTTGTTTTGCTCTTTTTTCCCTTTCAAAAAAATGAGAGCAGTGGAAAGATGTCAGGACTCTTCTGAGAGGTTTCTTCATTTTATTAACTTCTGAAGCACTGAGTTTATTCATTAGGCTGTTTCACCGGTGCCTTGTTTCAAGTGCCTGGTGCTGCTAACAAAGGCTCCGCTGCCACCCCCAGCACTTCCCTCAGCTGCCTCAACTTTTTGAAGCAGAAGAGATTGGTATTTATAGCAGAGCTAGGCCCCAAGTAAAACTCCAGGTTTGAGTTTTAGTACTACCCTGGGGATTGTTTAAGGTTCAGACTGGAATTTTATGGATTGATCTTCTTAATGCTTTATAGGGAGATTTTTATCCTGGCCTTTGGTTTCAAAATCCTTACGTAGCTGCGGGAGGGTAGGTGGAGGATGAGTGAGGTTTTGTAGTCAAGTGTATTTTTAGGATGACATGTTGTGTTGAGCTACGTTTATCTCTCTCAAATAAAATATACTGGCTTTTTCTTTTCTTTTTTTTTTTTTTTCTGTAAATTGGAAATGAACAGCAGTAATAATCCCCTTTGCTAGCTCCATCTGTTCTGCTTCACTGATTCACAGCAGTCTGAGGACATTGTCCAGACTCCACTTCAATTTTCAAGGACGTCACTAATTTTAGATGAAGAAAGGCTCAAGAACTGCGTTGTCTACAAGTACCCTGGGGAGAAGAGCAATTCTGCATGGGCATGCAGATCACTTAGGTGGCTTAATGAGCTTTCTTTGACTTTAATAGCTGGAATATTTCTAAATGAGCTTTTCGTGTGGCTACACATAGGGCTGTACATCTCAACTTATCTAAAGTTTGTCCTTGTCTAATCTATTTCTTCTCATAATGCAAGTGGAAAAAGCAATTTGGTCAGAGGAAAGAGATTCTGCATTCTACATTTCACAAATAAATATGTAGCCTTTTTTTTTTGCTTGTATGCCATCACTAATTTGGAAGGTAATAAAATCATCAGGAGAAAATCAAAATTACGTGTACACCTGCCTGAATTAAAATGACCCCTCCTCTAACTGTACAAGTTTAGGTTTAGTTTAGATACAAAGTTACAGCCAATCTTTGTAGCTTAGATCTGCTGCTATCTCTGCAATATCAGCAATATCACCAAAATAAATGCCCCAGAACTTTCAAGAAAGTTTGTGTTTAGAGCTGAAGCTTCAGCTGATGTCTAATCCTGTGTCCTCTGAGTCAGTTAACAGAAAACCCGCTGACTTCAAAGGGTGAAGATTTCATACATGAACTTCATGGCTCTGAGCCATTTCTAATCAAAGAAACAAAACCTACCAGAAGGCTTATACAACATTCTCCAAAGAGCTGTCCTGATACAGGGAGGCACACAAAAATGAGCTTAACCTTAGCGTAACTTTGAACTTAAAGCATGGGTTTCAGAAGTACTACGAAGCTATTTAGTATTGAATTAGTTGTGGGGCTTGCCTGTCTTTATGGCCCTCTTTTTTTTGTACTTCTTTCTTGTTTTAAGTTAATTTGATTTTCATCACAAAGCATTGGGAATAGAGTAGCCAACTGCACAGAATGAAAGTGTCTTGTATTGTGGGGTGCTTGGTTTGGGGTCCAACCATCTTGCCTAGCTGATCTGGCAGCTCTCCCACCTTCTCCATCTCCAGACTGGGGGTTTGCTTTACCTGCTTTCCAGATGTTGACCTTTGCCTGTGTTCTCCCTGAGCAGAAGACAGCTTATTGTTGCACATTTAATGGATTTGCTGCTGTCTTTAGTAAAGCTTGGTGGGCCATATTTGAACAAATTCAGCTTTGCTTTCCAGTCATACAAAAGCTTTTGCAGTAAGGTGCTGTTTAAGTCAGTGTTTTTCCTGTAAATAGAGATGTTGAAAGCTGAAAGCAGCTCTCTGGTGTGTGTAGGTGCTCGCCCTTGAAATCAAGGAGTGAGATACAGGAGTCATAGTAAGAAAAATCCTATTATTTGCTGCAGCTCTAAAGTAAATACGTAATGGAACATACACTGAAGTACCTGCTGTTTTGTTTCCTATCAGGATGAGGATGAGGAGGTTGAAGAAGAGAGGAATGGAGTTCTGGCAGCAGTCACTAACAGTTTCAGCGACCCTGATGATATGAACAAGACTGATTCAAACAAGAGCAGCAAAACCAGCATTGACAGAAAAAGGGAGAGAAGTAAACACAGTGGGTGTGGTTCTCCAATGTCAGTAGTGAAAAGACTTTTCTGTATCTTTGATTGCTTACATGTTAAAAATCCTTACCACATAGACAACTATGCCAGGTTTTCTTTCCCGCTATCTTTCATCATAATTAATGTATTTTATTGGGTGTATTACTTGTATTTCTAAGTATTTGAAGTTGTAAAATTGGTTTCAAGTTTAGAAAGTGGATATGAGAGGGGAAATTGCGGAAGAATTAAGAAGCTGCATTTGGATAAAGTGATATAAAAAGACATGTTATGTTTTCAAGTATTTCTACAAAGTTGCTTGTTAACTCACTTTTCCACTGTTAAGTAACTGTCACCCAAAAATGACTTTCCTATTAGCATGCATGTCCAATATTAAACTATTTGTCAGAGGCAAATAAGTATTTTTTAATATTTTAATGGTCAACTTTGTAAAAAAGTTGCTTGTTTATGCACTGCATTGAATACATTTAAAACTAAAAACAATGAAGTGTTGTTTTCCTGCAATGCTTTCTGTATTCAATTCCTTCTAGCTTTGTTGATACTGCATAATTTTCCAGATCATATAAGAAAATGTTTAATTGCAGATTGAATTGGTTTTGCTTCATAGCAAGAAAGAGGTTTGAAGGCATGAGCTATCAACACAAACCAAACAATATATTCATTTGTGTAAGGTCACAAATATGTTTCAAGACTCTTCCCTACATCTTTAGACAGGACTCCCACAGGCATCAAAGACTTTTCTGAATAAGTGCAAGGCATAATGTAGAAATGGACTGGATCCAAAATGCTTAGATCCAGAGAGGTGTTTTTCTCAAGGACATACTTAGGTGTTGGCTAATCCCTAATGGAATATGGCCGTATATCTTGATGTTTATACTCTGTGCTCTGGTCAGTCACAACTGCCTGTGTAAATATTATGCAGACGAAAAATCTGATATGCTTAATTTTCAGCTTAGCAAATTCCTTTTGAGTTACTTGCCAATAAATGTCATGTAAAGATGAAAAGACTTCTTGAATTGAAAAGAAAGCCCTGGATATGCAATAACTCTTGATGAATAAATGAAAGTTTTATACAGATGAAATTATGACCCACATGAGAGGATGGTTATACTTGATGGAAAACTGTAACAGTCTTTCTGAGTGGTTACTTCACTGAAAGATATTACAAAAATTATTGATATGGCAACTTATTTCTTATACTGCAATCTGGAAATTTAGAAGCACTTATTTTTATACATTTTTCCTGACCATAATATATGTGTGGGTTGTATATATATGTATAAATGTGTATATGTGCTTTTACAGACTGTGTACCTTGGCATTTACAATGATCTGACACACTGCACACATAGAAATGCATGGAAAAAAAAAACCATAATGTTGACACTCTTTGACACACCTTTCTACAAGTAAGCTGCTCATGAAGAACAGGAGAAGAAGGAAAGTGCAAAATACCAAGGTGGGTTAGATATGCCCCTGCTCACAAATAAATCCTTGAAAATCATTGCACACTGGTAAACAATTATTAGGTAAAAAAAAATCCCCTCAGTATTTTCATTTTCTAAATGGGTTGAGTACTGAAAATTCATTTCTCTTCTGTTTTCAGTAATGCCTTTTACAAGGCTGATCAAGGCAATGTGGCTTCAATAACAGTCTACTAGCTTTTGGTACCTTGTGGCTCTTCTGACTTTGATATAAAAGCAAATGCATTCAAGAAATCAAACCAAGACTACCTGTACTAAGTACAATAAAAAAAAATTATACTTTTTATTTAACATTCTACTGTTGCAGATTTAACCTTAAACCTTTTATTCAGGAGCAGATTCTATGGAATTTTTCTTGGAAATGAGCCGTGGAACTGGACTCTGAGATCTCTTTCCAGTTCTTACTCCTATAAAATTCACAGAAGGCATACGGTAAAGCTCTGTATTTTTTTTCTTGAATTTGCAATTTACGTTAATCCTTAATCTTTTCGAATAGTTATCCACCCATTGCAAGTTACCTGTTGTATTAACGCTAAATTTGGGATTTATGTTTACTACACACATAAAGTAAGCATTTAGAGTTTTGTAGCTTCAAATTAACTTGGAGATAATTCACCTTAAATATTTTTTTAGAAAGCTGTTGAAGGTCTGGACAGCTTTATTTACAGTGCATTGATCGATAACAGGGTCTGTTTTCCCACTGATGTGCTAATTGTAAGCAGTTAGACACTGAAGTCTCCCATGTTTACATGAAAGAATAAACTGCACAGCCAGATTATTTATTATTCTGCTTTGCATAATTCTGCATTAATTACTAATTTGAAAAAACAAAACTCAGTTTGACATGAATTTGTGTAAGTAAAAGATATTCCCCACAGGGAACAGGGGAACAGATTTTCAATATGGTGTATGAAGAATGAAGAACAGCATTTTAATTATTCCATTCAAACATGCAAAACTGTCCTGAGAAACTATCAAATTTCTTGGAGTTAACTGGAAAGGCTCTTCTCAGTAAGTGGTGTTCACAAACAATGCATTGAAGGCTAATACTCAGAGGTAATTTAGAGATGGAGATGTCTCTTTCTGAGCTAACGGGGACTGCAGTGGAGGTTGAAGCACTCGAAGCTGCCCTTGGCCAGGAAAATGGCTTTGTTTTCATAGCTGGTGAAAACAAAACGGGAAAGACCTTGGACTTTCTGCCATCATCTCCTGGTTGGTAGTTGTCTTTTTTTTTGCTTACTTTATAATGTTTTCTAATTGGAAACCTTCCTAGACTCATAATTCAGAAATATCCTGTAGTATTTTGAGGCCACTTGAGGCAAATGTACAACTGGAGACCCGAAGGAGGTGAAAGGGAGAAGTGGCACAAACTGGTGATGCACCTTCATGTATTTTACTTTGCTGTTCGCAGGAGGTGTGCTACTTTTGATGTATCTGGAGGCAGAAGCCACTCCAAGGAATAATTCTCCTTTCTCTATGGAGTACCTGCAGGTCTGATCTTCTGGTTTAGCAGCCATCGCACAGGAGTACGAGCATTGTGGAGACTAGAAAAACATTTCTGACCTTAAAAAGCTCTTTGGTCTTATTGCATTTCTTAATGGAAAAGTAACTCTATTATCAAAATAAAATCCTTTACTGAGCTATGTCTTTAAATATAGTAAAAACATTGGGAGATTTTAGACATTTGAAGGTATTAATCATTGCCACCTTTCCACTTTGGCAATTATTTGGTGTGTTTCTCTGATTCAGCCATGTTGTAGGTATGTATCTCATGCAGCCTGCTTACTGGGATGCCAGTTGTGATGTTCTGAGAGTATTTGAAACATTCCACCTAAATCAAAAGGGAAATACTAAGAAAGATGATATTTTAGAGCAGGCATTCATTAGCTCTCTCATAAATTAAGAAGGCATTTTAATGAATATCAGAACATTTATTTTAAAACAAAAATGACTAAATACCCCATCTAAATATTCCAGTCAACATATTCGGCATACATAAGGAAGGGGCATACGTCTGTTGATCTGAGTACCCATTTTCAGCACAGTGGCCTTCTTTATTATCAGTACAGCAGTAACTTAAATAGCTCCATTTCCTTCCTTGCAAATAATGCTATGTTTTTTGGCATGGGAAAACATATTAAAAAAAATTATGCTCCACGTTGTCACTCTGCAATTCAAAAAGAAATTACCAAAAAGATTAGAGATTAAAGAAAACCTACATAACAGTAAAGCTGGTGACAGAAGAAGAAATAGAAAAATGTGAACCTCGTGCTTTCTGCTGTCTGCTCTTTCCAGCCGTGTGGTGCAGCTGAGCGCGTAAAACACCACTGGGAGTGCAATCTGAAAGGCTACTGGAGAACTGGTGCTGCTGGTACAATTCACTCCATGCAGCAGTAGATGGAGCTAACTAACTACTCTTCATGATTGAACGAGTAAATGTAAATGGCAAACAGCTAGTTAAGGAGGACTCTAGGGAACAGCTATTACAAGCTGACATTTGTACTATGGTAAGTAGGTCATGTTTGTAGTGACATATTAATTAAAATCAGACAAAACAGCGTTGTCAGGTGGAGTGTTGAGGACTTCTGTTTTTCACACTAAAGTTCAGGCTTTTCAAATCCAGCCTATTTCCATCATTTTAGCCACTGAAATCATTAACATATTCTGCCAATCTGCAATGTAAATTTATGATCACAATACCTTATGTTTTAAGCCTGAATTTTCTATCCTCATGTCAAGGTTTTCTCCTGCAGGTTATAATGTTTCAAATCAAAATATTGTATCATCTCAGTATTTCAAGACAGGCAGAACAGTGGCTGTACCAACAGTTTACCTACAAATATTTAAGAATCCTAAATAAATATTCTCAGGCAATTCACTGGCACACTGCTAACAGCTGACACAAGGATCAAATTAATTTTAAAAGCCAGTTCAAGTTTTTTTGAAAAGTTTATCTTGAAGTAGGGTTTGTTGAAACAGTGGGAAACTGAGTCAGGGGAGTCTTCTGAGCTGATTGCTGCTGTCTCAACCTAGGTGCTGAAGACTGGAGTGGATTCTGCTTACTCTAGAGAAGTGGGAACTTGACAGTACTTAAAGCAGATAAACTTGACATGATTTTGAAGACTGCAATGGATTTGCCATTACTTATATAACTTTATAATTAAAACCAGGGGTTCACTTTAATAATATTGCTAAATTCAACTTTTAATCAGTTTCCATCTGGAGACATCTTTCCCCAGCCCTATCTGACAGTCAAACTTTCTATCCTCAGAAAGAGAAGGGTAGGGGGGCATTTGAGGGCATTTCAGTCTCTTGATGTGAGTTTACTCATATAACTTGGCTTCTGTGTTTCTTTTCAAACTGGAATGGACCCTATTTTTCCATTCCATATCAAAGACGTTGGAAACTTCAGAAGGCAAAATAACCCCACAAGATTTTAGCACCATCACATACACACAAATCACAACCTGACTTCTTTTCAGTCTCTGCTCTGAATTTAAATTAAATCGATATTTAACCACTGGATAACTTCATCTGTATAAATGCACAGCTGCACCACTACTTGCCATGGCAGGTAACTTTTGGAACACAGACAGTAAAAGGATTTGATATCAGGGTTAGTTGATTTCTCAGAAAGTAGAGGAATGTCTTTTTTCTGCTTTAAAGGCAGGTCAGGAATGGATACAGAATAGCACCTGCTCTAGCTGGGGCTTGGCTGCTTTGGAAGCTGAACAAGCTGGCAAAGTTAGAAAAAAATTAACATGAGACTATAAAATGGATTTAGAACCTGAATTACATATTGACATATTGGCATTCTCAGCTTGTATGCCCCTGGCCCTCATGCTGATGTTGATGTTGCTACAAACAACATCCATTGCATCTCAGAAACAGTAACAAACTTGTGAGCTTTGCCAGCATGGGGAAAGCTAGCATTACACCCACTGATATATCCTGGAAAGATGCAGAATCAGAGGTTGTTGTCTCCTCATTTTCTATGTCCCAGCTTCTTCAGGAGCTAGTTCATTTCAGTCCACTTCCAGTTTTGGTTTATCGAAAACCTGCTTTGGATCAGTGCCATGGCAAGGTGAACAAGAATCACATAACACTGCATTAGTCTCTTCTAAGGGAACCATCTGCACAATTCTATGCATTGAAATGCTAGTCCATTAGACTCATATGCTGAGCTATGTTATGCATTCAGCTAATTCAGTCCTAATCAAAGTGCTTTTTATTCACAGCAATACATTTTTGATGATATCTTATGAATACAACTGTCCTTTTCAGTGGTATTTCCCATCCTTGTGAAGAAAAGAAGATCTATAGGAACAGCTTCTACCCTACACTATCTGTCTATGAGTTGGTTACAAGGACGTGGTCCAATCCTTGCTGAAGTTTTATAAGGCTTACCTTGACAACCTTTCGGTGCATTTCTGAGAACACGAGAACTGACAGTCTTGACCTCTCAAAATGTCACAATCTTCAAAATAATAGTATAGCAGTTTAAAATCTCAGGAAATTCAGTAAGTAGCTAAATATAAATTGTACCTTGTTCTCAACTTCTTTCCCAGAAAGATGAGTAAGAGACTGAGTATCATTTTATCATCCGTAGGTTACCTTTTCTGTAAGCAAGTGCACATAATGGCCTGAGCTGGTTTTCTCTCCTGTCAGATAACTTGAATTACCATGCAGCTTTTTGCCAGCGGAATCAAAAACTTTCTGTGTTTTTTTAATCTCTGCATATGCCTGTATTCTGTCTGTAGCATTTTCCTCTCTACATTGTTCTTTGATAATATCAGGTCTCCAGATGCACTGTCATACTATACTAAAGATGACAGAGGGACAAGCCAAAATAATCAATTTTAATGATATTTCAGCATCATCCTGGTCCTGTGTCATTCCTGTGTATGCTGCAGTCATCAGTCTCTGTTTGTCTAAAACAGTCCATGCCAGAAACTTAAATGCAGAGAGGGCTGAAGAGGCTAATTTATTATATTTTGACAAGGACCAGCCTCATCTGGTAATCCAGTGTGGGTGAGTGCATCTGGTGAATAGTGCATCTACTTTCTCAGATCCAAATTGCTCTGTTAGTTTTCATGACCCTCTTATCTCTGTGCTGTGTCTATCCATCCTGGTTTCCTTATCACATAATAGGATTGTGCCTGTATCTTCCAATTTCATTTTTATTGGCTTTCAATGTGTGCGATGCTGAGAGTGCAAGCTGGGACACAAGCCTGTCTTGCTGAGAGGTGGGGTCACTCAGCCCAAAATGTATTGCCTCATCTGCAGTGCGGGAGGACTGTTGGCCGTGACTGCTGGGTCCTCTTGCTTCTTTGGGTTTTATTTTTGATTTGAATCACTACCTACACCAAGAGGAGCCTCTACCCACGTGTCTACCTATCAAGGGCTCTCTAATTAAAAGCTTCAGAGACTTCAGAGATGGGGTAAAGAGTGTACTAGGTTAGACGTATCAATATATCTGCCCATTAATCCATGCTACCCAGCTTTTTGAACTCGTTGTTGTATTTTTACCATATATAATAAGGGAAGAGAATCTCAGAGACAGGATGTTCCTACAAACTATATGAAATAGATGTCCAGGTCAGAGAGACATCTGACTGCTGCTCACAAAGCACAACACTACAGCATGAGCTTGTGTCTTTTTAAATCCAAGAGAAAACGCACTGAAGAGAGCACATCTAAATGCCTCAAATGCCGAACAAGCTTCAGTCACAATTTATATCTTCCCGACATGAGAGTCAAGCAACACTGAAACACCAATCTGGAGAAAATCAGGCTTCATTAGCTCTAATATCCATGAGCTACTTAAATTCTCTTGTCCTCAGAGACTGAAAGTAATGCAGAAGGGCAGAGCACTGTTCTTCGTTTTTTTCCTGAATTACAGTGGGATTTCAAACTGTTTTCAGTTTTGGCTGTGTGAAAACACTGTAAAAAGGATGCTGTTACAGCTATAGAAAAAATATTTGTGTCCCTAATCTTCCTCTTACTCTCATTCTCTCCTCAGCTTTTCCTCCTTCTAACATCTTTGTAAATACAATCTTTTAGTATTAGACTAGCTTTTTTTTCTTTTTTTTTTTTTTTTTCCAGCTGAATTTAAATGTCTCACTTGGTGACAGGTGCTAAATAAAAAGTCAGCCTCCTCCTTCACCTCTGGCCCTGGATGGCCTCATGGAAATCAAACTGGAACACAGTAATAAAAGGGGAAAGAGTTACCAGAAGAAGTGTCCTCACCTTTGTAAAAAAGAACAATTACAGTAAAAATGTATTGTATTCATCTCCTGAGCAGATTATGTATTTGTAATCCTGATTAAAGGGCATTTCACTGGAATTTTACAACACATGAGGAAGGTATTTTATCTAGAACCTGAAAAACAAACTAATGATCAGAAGAGGGTGCTCTCAGCTCATGCGGCTTTGGTTTTGTTTTGAACATGTTCGTGGTGATCTGTAGATTTTTTTTTCTCTCATTGTTGAGATTAATAAAGTGTCTTTTTGTAAAATATGCTCTGGGGTTTTTCACTAGATTGATTGCACCTTCATACTGTGCTATGTGTAAAATATAGGCTCAAGTCTTTGATTCTAGACTTTTCTATATGCTTAAGAAAGCTTTCCATGATATTAACATAAGTCATTCCACAATGAACTTGCTCTGTTTGGGCTCACACTATTTTCTATGTTAGGTTTATTTTCTCATGCAGTCACACTCTGGTGACATTAATATTTACAGGAATGGAATTCCTAGCAGCCAAGACTGAGTGATATGGAAACCTTTAAAAATTGCAAGAGCAGCAAACCATTCCAATAACACTTGCATTTTTATCTGGCATGAAAAATAAAGAATAACATATAACTTCAGTGATCAACTTCCAGTTATTGAAATATCCCATATATCTAAGTATTCACAAACAACTGATTAAGCTTTAGTGTAGCATTTAATGAAAACTTTGTGCTGTCAATAATGAGATTTTTAGCAAAGCATTTGAGCACAGAGTTCGTGTCAGGGAATGCTGTACATCACAAAATACCTGACATTTGATAAGTTTTAGTAAAGCAGTGCGGATGCCGTGGACAAAAACAAACCTTATATAACTTAGTCGATATATATGTGCAGTTTCTTCATTTTTGGAGAGCCAGTTTTTTAAGATGAAATTTTACTGTGCACACAACACAAGAATATGGGAATAAGTCATAGTTATAACTGTAGACATTTGCAGACAAGGTTTCCTTGTCTGAAGTGGTGTAGCAGAGGGTAAATTGAGATAGAAGGAAGGCACCCTCCCTTAGTCGGTGCAATGCAGCATTTAGCTCTGTCCCAGCTTACTCATGGATGAGACCTCCCTGACAATGAGTCCACACTATTTAACTTTTCTAGCAATACTTACACTTGTAGAAAGTACTGTGTAGTCATCTTTTACAGGCACATACAAAAACTGCCTGGAAGGAGAGGCTCATGTTTTTGTATTCAACAGCAGTGATTGAAATGGATTGTAAAAGGATACTTACTCTCTGTGTATGTGTATATATATATCTATACATGTCTATACATATACAGGTACAAATGTTTCTTGAAAAAGCACAATTTTTATGGGTTGTTTCCTCTTGCACTTAAGACACCACTTTTCAATTATGTGCATCAGTGGTCAGGTCAAAAATCACACCAAGTAATGAACAGACCTCCTGCAGGTCCACGTGCAGAGAGGAGCTACTCATCAGAGTGGCCTTTTGGGAAAGAGTAAAGAAAGCAAGCAGAAGAAAAAGTCCCTGCCTCACTGAGTCCGTTCATATTTGTGGGAAAATGTTTGATGTTTGCCAGGACTCTGATTTTAAAAAAAACCCTGTCTTCCACCACTTTAGACATAGGTTTATGCTTTCATTGTTTTTCAGAAGAAAGTGAAGAAATGAAAGTGAGGAAACACAAAAACAAGACCAGTTTTCTGATGTAAAGTCTACCTGAAAGCACCATATTACAAGGAAGAAACCTGTCACTGCTATTCTAATGATTTCCATCCAAGTTCATGCTGTTCCTGCACTCCTCAACATGACAGGTTAAAAATGAAGGAATTGTGTATCTGGGTAGCACTGACCCAGCTGTCAGGAGAGAAGCTCATTTCTGGTCTCACATGGTTTAGTGTAAAATGGAGCTCAAAAGCACATCAGAGAAAAAAAATATGGATTATTGAATATCCACTACATATTGAAGAAGGGAGAGAGTGTCTGGAGGGTCAGCAAAGAGGGTACTTTAAAAAGTCACAGGAAAAAGAAGGAACTGAGCGATCAGGTCAGCAATAAGATGGCTAATCACACCGCTTGTTAAAGAGACACTAGAATGTGGAAAGCAATTGCAGAGGGATGTTCACAAAATCATAGCTGACCTCTCTGAGACTTGGACAGGGAGAATAGATATTAGTGATCTGCACTGCAGCTAAAACTCTGCATTGCAGACAGGAGAACTGAGTTTTGGCCTTAAGATCTAGCAAGTATTACAAATACAAATGTGCACATAGCATGACCTGTGAGCTGGTAACACACTGCTTCCGTTGCTGCCTAGCAAATCCAGTCAGATTCAGCTAAGGGGTTATAATGATAACAACAATCATTTGGTTTCTAACTGCCTGGAAGAAAACGAGCGGAGGTGTAATGAGAGCCCTGTAAGATGACACTATCCATCTATTTCACCTGTTTCCCAGATAAGTTTCCACCCAAAATGGGTCTACTCTAGTAAAGAAAGGGATAAACAATCCCATCCCAGAACACTACAATTTCTCTACGTTTGCATTTGATGAGATGTAGGGTGAACAAAAGAAGAGTCTGAAGGTTTGATTTTCAATAGATCTTTCTTCCCACTGACAAACCAACATAAGGAGCAGTGTAGAGTCACAGAGCACTGGACTGAGACTTTTGGAGACTTTAGTACTAGTTCCAAACCTGTTGGTGTCCTTTTCAGCTGGAACCTCTGCACTTACACATGGAAGTTACTAACGTGTCACGTAAAATTCCTGGTCTAGTAATGCAAACTACTATCAGCAGCTATTTGTTACTCTTAAAATAAAAGAACAGATTTTCTAGTAGGACTTCAGGCACTCTTGTCTTCTGGGGAAAAGGATGGAGAACTGGATGCCTGGGATATATTTCAGCCCTCTTTCTTTAACTCTATTATGACCTTTATAAGGGCAAGTGAAGACACAAAGACATGTCGTAAGTCATATTCTGAAGATATCTATTTGGATTTGAAATATTTCTCGGTAGAAAACAGTGTTAATACAAAGCAGACAGACTCAGTTGAACATTATAAACTCTGAATCACAGCTTTTTGGAAGTGCAAGGCCAAAAAATGTGACTGTATTATGTAAAACAATTAGCTGCAAACTATTTAGCAATAAAAAACTACCCTATATTTAAGGCAAATTTAAATAAAATGTCTCAAATAACTCTGTGTAGTTTTTCTAGTTCAGTGGAAAAAGATAATTGCTTTTCATGAGAAGTCATCTTGGCATTTTCTCTGTTTGATGGCTTAGCCTGCAAAGAACAAGTTGAATTGTTCCACTACTGAAAACGTCTGAGGACAATGGGCTAATTTTTATAGGTCATAACAAAGAATTTACATTCAATATTTCTGCCTTGATTTGTCTTGACCTCCACCAGCACTTTCAGAGCTGGCAAACGAGATCTGAATAGCTGTTCCTCTGGCCCCAATATCTGAGGGAGCAGCAAGCTGTAAATTGCCATGGCTGTGCATATTCTTAAACATTCACTTTTGTTGCTTTTATTTTTCTTTTTGCTGCTCCTGAAAACCTGACCTGATTATATGTACAAGTGTAGATCTCTATTTATTGCCTACTGCTATTCAGCTAGGGATTTAACCTCACATAATTTTTGTGTAGCTTTTATTGTTCACTACTAAATATTTTACCATTCATAAAGATTTGTGGTCTGAAAGCAGTTACTAAGCTGACTTATCTACACTGATTGGAAATGATTTTACATAAAAAAGGATCACCACTGTATTTATTTAATGAGTCCAACTTTTGGATCAATTCTTAATCACCTACTTTTGAGCAACTGTCACTTTAATGCAGGTGGGGCACCAGCAGAACAGCTGAAAAGTTTCCTGCTCCTTTGAATAGCCAGTATAAGGGCTTACCGGTAGGATTTTAAACCTCTGAGGAAAATACAAGCAAGAAAAATGGAGAAAGCCTTGAAAAATCTTCAGAATATGATATGTACTTAGTGTGGATTTCTGAAATAAAACTAAAGCTAAAAATAAATGACTGATCCAACACCCTTTGCCCCTTGTTGGCAAAGTCTGTGGAGACCCCTCTTAGATTTTTTAAATGGAAGAAAACAAAACGTTAAAAACAGCAGCAGCTGGATTTTGATTTAAAACAGGCATTTGTACAAGTTGATTTTCTTTTCTCCAACAACAACAAAAACCACAATGAATATTTTATAGTTGAAATTAATTTATGTGTAAAGAACCACAAAGTTATTTCCTCATTGCGGCGACTATAATTGTATTGCTTCATATAACCCACAAACATCTCTATAGGACAGAGAACTATTCAGTACCATGTGAATTCAATTCTTTTCAGAATTATCACAGCTGGTAGATAGGGAATAAATGACTGAATGAAGGTTTGTAAAATCCTGCCCTATACCAACACAGCAATTTCAGCTATTCATGGGATTGCTTTGGGAATCTCTTAAGTAAGAAATTTGATCTCTAATGATTTTTATACAGTCCTGTTTTTAACTATATATATGTACTTTCTTTTTCCAATTTTGAGATCTATTTAAGGTCTATGTCTTTAACACTGACTTTCTAAAGACTTAAAAATCTCTATGTGATGCACTTTGAGAATTTTGTCTAAGTAGAGGATTGAAAGTTGATTCCTGTGCTTAGATGCTTTGCTTGAAGATGAACAGTGACATGAGTTTAAAATATGGTCAGTGCCTACATGCAATTATTTCTCCTAAAATCTTGTCAGTGAGAGAACTGAGTGTGTTGCCAGGTGAAAGAAGTAAAATGCTAACTTGTTATTTTAGTTTACTAGTAAAATCAGTATCTAATACTAATAATCTTTCTGGAAGTAGAAACTTAGGATTTAAAGGGGCTAAAAATAAGAGATTCAGCTGTTGTCACTGCTGAAGACCTGAAAGATTAAGATGTAGTGATTGAGCCATACTTAATCTTTGCACAAATGGCAAAAAGACTTTTCCTTGAACATCTGTATATCAGCTAATAGTCTATAATTCCTTCCTCTTCTTTTCTTCTATCTTGATATATGAGTTGCATATAAGTTGGATGATTTTGAAAATGAACCATTAGAAGGAAGGACAGCACTTTATGTATTTTATTTTTTTCATCAATTGAAATACTGTAGTTGGTTGTAATCAGGTGTGAAGCAGGACCTGAAACCTTGCAGCTCACATCTATGAAAAGGTCTGTGCAAAGATACCTATGGGGTGTGACACTCCATTTCTCTCCTTGAAAGTTTGCCTAGCTGGATAAAGCAAAGAAGCAGAGGGAGAGCACAGAATGAAGAGATTAAGAAATGTTGAGCTAAGATATATATATATAATATCTATAAACAATACTTTAGAAAGGGGAAAAACATTTCTGAACTTTTAGGTGAGATGGCTGTATTTTATTTATCTGTGTTGCAGCATTTTGTGCTACTTCACTGGCAGAAATCCTGCAGCTATGTGAGTCTTAGGGAAAGGCTGACAGAAAGATGATGCTGTAGGGATTTCAATCTTACTGATTTATAATCCTGGTTATGCTGTTTGGTTAGTAGATCACATATTATTTCTTCCAAATGACAAGCTGCAGAAGCAGCTAATATTTTTCTCTGAACTTTGAAATTGATTTGGAGTGCATGATGGTTTAATATTTTGTTGTTGTTAATAGTTTAATTGACAATAATAAACCGCAAAAAACCCTCCTTCCAACAACAAAACAATAGGAGATTGTATGTGATTGATCCCATTTAGTAGGTGCCAGTTTGGAAAGATACGCAGTTTGGAGAGATATGCAGCTAGCTTATTAGTCAGGAAATGTGCTGCACAGGTTAACTAGCACAGATGTTTCCCAGGAATGCTACTTCTGGCTCTCTCTGTGCTGGTGTCCAGACTGGAAACTGTCCTGATAGGGACAAAGAGGGTTGTATTATCCTTTGCTGTGCAGAAGTGGATATGAATTTAATTTGGGGATTTCTTATATGGACAAGCATAAATTAAAATTTCCTTTTCTTGGGAGAGAAAGTAGCTTCATTTTGCAATTATACCCATAAACTACTTTGTTATCTTCCTTCTCTGGGTATTTATTGTTTTTGAACATGGCATCATAGGCTCAGTTGCTCCTTCTACCTGAGGTCAGGCTGATGCTGTGGAGTGGGTAAGGATTGTTTTGCTTGACTCAACTGCTCGGTGCCCTTCTGTCAATGAATGACCTGAGTAGCTGAGATTTGTTGTACTAAGTCTCAGATATGCATTTCCTTTCCCCTCTTCCTTCTGTGCCATAGGAGGCACAGGGCATACTTCCTCCAACACTTCATGAATTAAGTTTGCAAATACCAATTAGCTATCAAAGATAATAATTTAGTTCTCTTTTATTCTGTCACTGGATGCAGAAATCATCTCTCTCTTTTTAATGGAGAGAAATGGTAAGATGCTCAGCAGGTTAAATGTGGACCTGAGGAGTTGAGGAGAAGGGGTGGATTTGCAGTGAATCTGTCTGAGGGTTTGAACCACTGATATTTGTCACTGTTCTTATTTGCTTGTGTGTATTTATTTGTTGTATACCAAGATAAGTACTGAAATCTTTGCAATCCATATTGATGTTAATGATAAGACCATTTCTATAGAGTGTTCACTATATCCTACTTTAAATAATCTTCTAACTTGCATAACTCAGTGTATTTACTGAATATATTAATAGATTATCCTCTTTATTGAAAACCACTGAGCTCAATAACGTTCAGAAAAATATCAAGTCTTGTGCATTATATCACAATCTTTTCAAATATTGTTTCTCTACAAGTCATTTAAAAGTAAGTCACAGAACATGTGGTAAACACTAACGTAAAGAAAGCCACGACTGGTTATGTCTAGATCCATGCTATTTGCAGACCAAGTGCCTGATTGAATTTCCAATGGAGGTAATGAAAAATCTTTGTTTGACTTCAATTAATGTTATATCAGACTATCAAGCCTCCAGGCAAATTAATCTATTTGGAAGGAGTACGTTGATGTGAATGAATAAACTCTTGTTTAAACTTCTTAAGTTTAAGGTCTGCAACAAGTCTGTAATAAACAGATGTCACTAAATATTTCTCATAGAATCAGTCAGAATTTATGTATTTTCCAAGATAATTTTGAACTGGCCTTAGTATAAAAGGAGGTATTTTTTTCACTTCTTGTGATTTGCTTTTCGAGTTACAAATTATGGGAACCAGGAGAGAGAGCTGCAGAACACTTTCTCTATTAAAAAAAGATTTTCATAGTAACTAAGTTTGTAAGACTAGACTAGGCAAGTGAGAAACCCTTACTAATTACATCTAACACTTACTAATTACATCTAAAGAAAAGTGAGGAGATCTGTGGCATAGTGAGATGGCCATAGATGGGCTTAGCACCCTTTTTGCCCAGGTGCAGAGGTTGACATGAGGAGAGCAATACTGTAAAGCATTCTGCATGTCCCAAAGACTTCCAGGCATGGCTTATTCTGAATTTATTTCCAAAGTGCATCACTTAGTGTGAAACATTCTCAATGTAAAGCTTCAAAGAACTTGTTTTCTCACGTAATGCATTTGTGCACGCAGAAATTAATGACTATGAGAGTTAGTGCCATGTGTCCCACTGATTCTGAAGCTCTTCACTTGTATCTTTTTCTCAATTTTATTGCTACTGGTAGAAATATTACTCAACAGGCTTATGTACTCTCTATCATTCTTTCCCTCTGTGCTAAAATGAATAACTGTTTTTTACCTTTAATGCCCAACAGTATGTTCCATTGCTAAATGTCTCTGTTAGTCTCCAAATGTTGATTAACCCACTAGTGAACTCACTGAGAAAATTAAGGCTGTGAGGCATTTTTTTCAACTTTGACAGACACTGAAAAGTAACATTTGGGTAATCATTCATGTATATCTGAATATAAAGCAAAAGGTTTATAACTGAGCATCTAAAAGAGACACACGTGACTGCATGTTTCAGCTTGAAAGATACAAAATCATTCCATTGCTTAGATCTGCTCAGATTGGCAGAAATATCATAAAGGCAACATTTCACCTGAATTCATTGGAATTTCTAAAGGATGAGCAATAATGCAGAGATACTTGCTGATGGATTGGGAAAACCAAGTAGCCTGCATCAAGAGGTGAAGGGAGTTAAAGATGTTCCTCCCAGAGTCTGCACATCTGTACATTTAACACCCTTCCTCTTCTGTAATTAAGAATGAATATCTAATTACAGCATGTTTCATAGATGCATGGTCTTCATTAAATAATTTAGAGACTCTCAAATTTTCTCAAATTATCTTGTCAAAATCAGGAATAAGAATTCATGATAGTTCAGCAGAATCATCTGATCTCTCATTTCCCTAAATGACCAGTATTTTGATGGCGTTAGGTTGTTTAGATATTAATCATCTTTGTGATGTCACTTCATTTAACAGGAAATTACCCAATTAGTCTGTGCCATGCGACTTTCCTGAATAGAAGTACACAACAAGTGCTCTGTGAACAATACAGTATCACTGTTTAGTAACAAAGTGCTTGAAGGACTCTAGCTCAGAGATCAGTCTTCAGGAAATTGCTGTGTGTGTGTAAGAAGGACTTGAGGGGTTATGTCACTTCTTCTTTAGCTGGACTACTGCAAATGAAAACGAGCTTCAGACTGAAAATGTTATTGGCAGTCTGCTTAAATATCAGTTAGGCGGCATGTATAGTGTTTAAGAGCAGATACAATTGGTTCATGCTGAAAAGTGTGACTTCAGTTTATAATACTCACGCCTACTTAATTTCAGAATAATGGGAGACGTGTTCTTTTCTCTTGCATGAATGAATCCCTAGCATGTTTGCTCAGAAACTTTATTGAGAAGATACCAGAATCTCCTATGGGTTCTCCCACTTTCAAGAAAGTCTACCATAGCGTATCACAGGGCATCTTTGGGATTCAGTGAGTAAATTCAGGATTCCTAAAATGTTTACTTTTATTTCCACTTTAAAGGGCAGAGTAAAAATAAGCATTGAAATCTCTTTTCTGTTTATATAAACAATAGATTATTAGACATATGAGTACTCTTGCCAGTACAGCCTAATGAATTTACAAAACCACTTTGTTTTTAAGTAAACCACTGGGAAATTTTTAAGATAAGGTTAATTTCTAGGACTTGTATAAACATGTTTTAATGCTGATATGTGACTGTAAATCCATAAGATCCAGAACAAACTTAACCAGGACTTGGCAACCATAATTATCAACAAATTAGCTTACACAGGAGCATAGTTAAAGTAGCTGGAAAGAAGAATTCTCACAGTTTCTCTTTCCTTAACAGGTTTCACACTATCTCAAATCACCTTGTGTTTGTTACTGTGTGAGAACATATACCTGGGCAGTCACAGCAGAGCTGCTGAAGTTTACCTATACGCTGAGAACCACAAAAAATGTACAATAAAGCAAAAACAAAACAATGTTTCTCTATGTTTAGACCACCCTCCTATGTCACTTTTCTTCCTCAATTCCATTCCCTTAACACAAGAGACAAAATAAATATGATAAATCCATCAAAAGACATCCCCAAACAACCTATCAGCACCTCCCCTCCATCCCCCCCCACTGTCTGTTAATGCTATTTGAGGAGTAGTTGTCCATGTACCTAAAGTTCAAGCCACAGAAGTTCAGTTCAAATCCTGGGCAAACCACAGAAAAATGTTTACATATTGAGCCTCTTGCATAGCATTAGTTTTGTGCTATTTCTATTTGGCAGGATTAGTTCTACGGGGTTGTTTTTTCCTTGTTTTTTTTAGTTTCACATTCTTGTTAGGCCACCTGATTTATTGCACTCTCCCTCTTTCAAATATAAAAACATAAAATGTCCTCTATGAGGTCTTTTTCATTGTTTGTTTGTCTGGTTGTGTGGTGGTTTGGTTGGTTGGTTGGTTTTTTTCTCTTGTTTGTTTGGTTTTGGTAATAAAAAAAGTTAGCTGTCAAATACAGAACATGTGCTTCCACTACCATGAATTGTGGTTTAGGTTACAAAGAGCAAGGCAATTGATGTGGCATATCTTTATCTAATCTGAAATATGCTTATTAAGCATGGGAGAGGAGATAGTAGTTACCATGGGATCAGAAGTTCCTTGGATGAGAAAGGGGAAACAGAGCTGTCAGTAAAAAGAAGAATGGTTCCTGTCTTTTGGGTGAACTTTTCCATGATATCTTTGTACTCTAGAAATGGAAACAAGAGTATCCAAGTCTGCCCATTATGGTTGGAAAATGTCTAACTTGTTTGCAATATTTTTAATCACCAGATGGAGATATTGTAAGTGAAACAATTTGGTATAAACCTTTTTTTAATTAATCATGCTTCTGATAGCAAAATGTAGTGTATTTACAATGAAACCCAAAGTTTCTACTATTTCTTAATTAAGAAATTGTATAGATTGTGTTTCTGTATATGAAAACTTTACCTTCAGCATGTATTTCATAGCCAATGTCAATTAATAAAATTGCATATATATCAGAAGCTCATATAATTCTGATGAAATCATAATCCTCTTAATTTTTAGAAAAATATTTATTGTATTTGTGTGTAATTACAGTAGCCACATAAAAATCTTCATAAGAATTGTTTATAAAACCTATCAAGTGACGTAAACCTTTTGTTTTCGAGAGGGGTCCTGTTACTTAATACGATTAGCTGTTTGAAACAGGTATGCTGTTCAGAGGTAGCAAACACAATCAGCTAAGTCCCTGCCCCAGAAATGTTGCAGAACAAAGCCAGCGCCCTGCACCCCTCCCACGCTGCCCACTGTGACCTGCCTGCTCCTGCCTCTCTCCAGGCTGTCGGCTGTGCCACGAGCAGACAGAACCACAGCACCGGGGAGATACTCCCTCCCACTTTTACTCTATTTTAATTGAGTTCAGAAGCTGAAAACCAAAAAGCCAACCCCAGGTGATAAAAATATTTCGAATAACCTCCAGGAAGCACTTTCCAGGCCACCAGTGTTTCACAGCTATAGCTGAGAATGCCTGCTGAAAGGTACCTAGCAGTCATCATCCCTCTCAATTGTTTTTTGTTGCTCGATAATGGTATTTGTTGCTGTTGTGTGAGTTTGTTTGTTTGTTTTGGTTTGATTTTTTTCCCGGGTTATCCACAATGAGTTTTCTTGGCACTAGCATCCTGTGCTCAGTGCATGTTCCTGTTGAGAAATGACTCATACTATTCAGTTTAGCTTCAGTACCCTTTATTACGGTTTCACTCAGACCCTTCAGTTACAATTACTTTTCCCCCATGAATTACTATTATTATTCACACTTTTATAGCCCAAAAGCAGACTACGTGCCTTGCATTACAGGTAGAAAGGCAAGTAGTAAAATCCTAGAGTACAAAACTATATTTATACTCAACGTAACTGGGATTTTCAGACAAATTCCTATCTCCAAAGAACATATAGTCTAATTCTAGGGAGAGTGCAGCAACAGGGAAAATTACTGCAGACCAAAAGTTAAAAGTTATCAGTGATCTAATTAAGATATATATTGTTCATGTGAATTATGAGAAATTCTGCAAAACAAATCTGTAACAAATCCTTTTTGTGTATTTTGCTGATAAGGAAGCAGACCTTGAGGGGTGAGAGGAAAAGGGTATGTGCTGCACTGATGGAATGTTAGAAAGAAAAAGAAGGCCCTTGCTGGATTAAGTTTCCAATGGCTAACATTTTTACATCTGGAGCCAGATTATCAAGTGAGATCTCAAGTCTTGGGAGAGTTTCTGTCCACAAAGCCCACCCACTCACAATAACTGCTTCCTATGTAAAAGTCAGCTGAAATCTCTAACCATTGCTTGTACACAAAACAACTTGTAGGTCTTCCCTTCATCTGTGATTTTAATCTGCAACATAACATCAGCCCTTCAGCTAAATTTATGCGCACAAAGTATCGCTTTATCTGATACTGTTGTGCTATAGCATAAACAGAAGTTAAACGACCCTATGGGTTATTTCACTGCTTTATCCATCTAGAAATAACAGACCATTATTTTGTTTTAAGTACAGAAACAGTATCCTGGACTTCTATGCGTATTTGCAATGAAATCAGAAATACTTTTCTGGAAACAGCTTGAGA
Organism: Nesoenas mayeri; assembly: GCF_963082525.1. Classification (NCBI taxonomy): domain Eukaryota; kingdom Metazoa; phylum Chordata; class Aves; order Columbiformes; family Columbidae; genus Nesoenas; species Nesoenas mayeri. The sequence goes on along the minus strand of NC_137551.1, from coordinate 24,579,701 downwards.
AGAGTTTAATTCTAAGAGATTATAGGACAGCACTGGTCTTCCTCAAAAGAAGACAGAATGATAAACAGACATAACTCCTCTTTCACAAACATACTCTCTGACTATCGTTTCTAAGCTCTGTTGCTGGAGCAATTCCTATTCTGTTTCCAGTATCCTAAAGAGCAATGACACACACCACTCACTACAGTGCTCATCACATCAGGAAGAAAAGGAACAAGAGCAAAATAAAAGTGAACATGGACAGACTTTCCATTACTCTCATTTTCTAAAGTAAATAATTTTTCTCTCTGATCTGTTCCTGCAAATAGCTGCTAGATGAATGCTTTCCCTTACTTTAGCTGAACAATCTGCATTAGTATGATTTGCAAGAGAGAGTTCTATTCAGCAACTGAGCACTGCTGCTGGTGGAAAAAATACAAGTGACTTTCACAAACTATCTTTTCTTAAATTTCTCTATTTTCATTATCTTTTGGAGTATCACATCTTTTACTTTGTGAGCTGTAAAAACTCTTTTGGCTCTAACAGCTCTAAAAATTATTGAAGGTGAACAGTCAAAGACCAAGGTTTGAAGAAGGAGCTAGATATTCAACGTTTTTGAATTTCCTGTAGTCTGCAGGGCTTCTGGAAGAATAAGATAATTTTATGGTAAAATTCTGAATATTCCAGTTTGCCCTAGGCATTACTATTTCACAATGTGTTTTTGCTATATCCAGACTATTTGCTATGCTTTAACGTTGTTTTTGTGGGGTTTTTTTGTTGTTTTTTTTTTTTTTCCCCCAAATAATTTAATACTCAAGCATTAAGCTGATAATTAGAATGTTGCTTTTAGTGCACTAAACATATTTTTGTCTGGCGTGCTTTACAGTGAGTCCACTATAATGACATTGTCTCAGTACAAGACTCGCCCTGTCTTGTCTTACTAATTAATTAGAAACAGATTGTAGCCAGAGTTTTGAGTGGTGGAAAGTGATTGTTACATGACCAGGGACAAGTGATTTTCCCACAGAGCCTCTCCAGTATACTAAAGCCAAGTTTAAAAATATCATGACATTTTAGTATTTACATTCATCGTTCAGAAAAAATGAACACATGGAAGAATCTGTAAGATATGGTATTACAACAGTCATTGTTCATTTTATGGCACTGTACAGAAGCTGATCTAATTCTTCAGTTGCAGCTGGCAGACAACCAGTTTCAGGGCCAAATTCTTACAGCATCTGTGTATAACCATCCAGTACAAAATTGGCAGTGAAATGCAGGCAGGAAACTGTTTATCCTCTGTCATTTTCTATATGGTTTCCCATATAATGCTTGGGATCATAGCTTTAGAAGGTCCTTTAGAAATCCAGCATCCCCACATCTGTCTTACGTTGTTTGTATGCTCAGTGCCTCCTCAGGGGAAGAAAAGTTTGTAAGAGTGTTTCACTCTGGTTTTACTTCCTCTTATTGTTATTTTCTCTGTTTTCATGTTTATTTATACTATAGAAGTAAATGTAAAAGAAATGTTCCAACCTGCCTTTTGCACTTGGAGCCAGCCTTCCTTCTTTCCTGGGAGCAGTCATCCTGCAGCCCAGAGTAGCTACTCTTCTGGCTTTTCTTCCTCAGAGAAGACTAAAGCCTGAGCCTTAACGTGCTGAGTTGCAGGGAGACAGAGGAGTTAAGCTTCCCATTAGAACTTTCTTCCTAGATTTTTAGGGCAACCTTGTATATAGTTGGGGTTGTTCAGTCTGGAGAAGAGAAGGTTTCTGGGAGACCTTATTGTGTCCTTTCAGTACTTAAAGGGAGTTTATAAGAAGGATGGGGACAGACTTATTAGTAGGGCTGTGGAGGGGTTTTGATAGATAAAGATTTGTTGCTGAATTAGTCTGGCTCAAAGGAATCTCAAGGCCGCTTCGAGAAGCTGAGATCAGAATCTGCTGTGAGAAAGAGGGGTGTTCCTCAATCAGCAGGGTCCTGGCATGGCGTGAATCATCGGACATATCATCAGTGAGACTCCAGTGCATGGGCAGCCCATGATACTCATTTACCGAATCCATGCTTGGAGCGTGGAAGTGTGATTAGAATATAGTTGCATATATAAGCAGGCTTGTTTCTGTAATAAATGGCTCTGTGTGATTCACATTGAATCGAAATGCTGAGTCCTTTATCATTCCAACATAGGGCTTTTAGTGATACTACAAGGGGTGATAGTTTTAAATTAACAGAGGGTAAATTCAGAGTAGACATAAGGCAATTTTTTACAATGGAGGTGGTGAAACACTGGCACAGGTTGCCCAGAGAGGGGGTAGATGCCCCATCCCTGGAGACATTCAAGGCCAGGCTGGACAGGGCTCTGAGCAACCTGAACTAATGGAAGGTGTCCCTGCTCATGACAGGGAGTTGAACTAAGTGACCATTCTATTATATTCTGGTTATACATCACAAAGGACCAAACCCTATGAAACATGCTAGGCTACGTATGTGAGCATTATCATGTGTTTATGCTGCGTATAACCTGCAGAACAGATGTGCTGCTGTCTTTGTCTTGACTGTCTGTTAATAGGGACTTAAAACTGCACCTCAGGTCCTTTCCCTGCCTGTGCAGGGATGGCAGGGCATGCAGAGAGTAAAGCACACACTGGGGGTATCATCACACAAAATCAGGAGACAAGCTAGCATCCAGGGTAGAAAGTACTCTGGGATTGTACAGGTTACACATACCTACAGAGGCACTTGTTTATTTTTCATTCACAAAAGAAAAGAATGATAAATTTTCCAGCAACTTCCTCAAAATGAACTCAAAAAAATCTCCTGGCTTCTGGACACCAAGGGAAATAGGCCTATAATATAATGTTTAGGGAGAATTTCTCTTTGATTGCTTAGACCAGATCAAATGGACTCTATAGCTCAAGACAGACACCCTAATCACTAAAGTATGTTTCTTTTAAAATTTAGTTTACACGCCTATTGTGAATGAAATTCAGAATGTGGATAACCTCTGAATCTGCACCATTTTTACTGCAGCTTCTGAAATTGGAGTTTTTTGAGCATCACTTTGATACATTTTCAGGACAAAAGCCTGTCACCAGGATTATATATTTTATAAGCGATGATGGAACTCTTCAGAGTCCTATGAAAAGACAATTTATTAAATGAATCTGTAGTTGTCTCCTTTTAAAACCCATTGTATAATATTAATTCAATAGAAAGTCGATGCTATTTTTTTAAAGACTTCTAAAGGTGCAGACACTTTCTTATTTTGTTGTTTGGTAGTAGCTAATGCCCTGACATCCATGGATATTAGCGTCTCTAAGAAATATGTGACAGTTATGTTTTCTGTGGATCAGTCAGAAACCAGGGAGCATAACACTAAGAAAACACTAACATTTTGTGCAGCACAAAATGAAAAAGATTTGTACTCCTGAATTTCCTTATACATGTCTAAAATATCAAGAGAAGTGTTTCTTGGGCAGCACAATTTTTTTTAGTGTTTATTTGGAATAACATTTTCCAGTGCAACTGAGAAATCTCTTCCTACATATAAAAATAATTCAAAATGTGTGTATGGGGCACTTAACAGAGGTATGTTTTGTTCTCTGTATGTTTTTAAAACTGCTTTGTTTAACTATATTACAGTGTTCTGGAGTGGATTTTTGTCAGCCAAATTAAAGTTGTTTTGTAGCTGGCACTTGTGTGCCTTTGACAAGCAGCTACAAAGGATAGTATGTTTGCACAGCAATTGCTTAAAGTATTTGGGAAAGACTGAACCTTTCTTCACCAGTTAACAGAAGTGTCAAGTGAACATGTAGAAAAAGAGTCAGGACAGGAAGCTTACAAAGATATATTTCTATGGTGAACGCTTTCACCAGGTGTTGGACCAAGTCCCTCACCTGTACTCCTGGTGAAAAATTGCATCCTGTTATGTGATTTCCAAATCTCAAGTGCAGATGTGCCATTCCTTAGAAACACCACAAGTTATTTGCTCAAAGACAGAATCAAATCTCTGTGAATTCATTAAGCCCAACACAGGACTGTGTGTACACATGATGAACCATATGTTTGTAGCAGATACTGAACATCCTTTCTAGAATCCAATCCCTTTCTTTAGGCATAACTGGAGAACAAACTTAATTAAACTGTAGTAACTTTCCTCTGTGACAATTATTTTTGAATACTCCCTCCTGCTACAACCACAGGTTTCCACAAAATGAGCACTGAACTGTCACATAACCCTTCAGTTAGGAAGTAAATACACATGCACACTGAAGCTAAAACAGACTTGGGTTTTTATAAGCTTTTGTAGTCTCATCTGAAATACAGAAGCAGCAGCTGCGAGTTTTAACATGCATCCTACTCACAGTGCAAGTCCTCCACTCATCTGTAGAACAGATATAGTCCTGTTCATTAGGTTTCATGAGATTTAATTTATATTTCTATAACACTTTGATTTACCTAGTTATACATCAGGAGTAGGGTACCAAGTTTTAATTGCTTCATCTTCTCTCATGGGTATCCTTCCATCTTATTAAGACATTTTCCTTCTATTCTGATGAGGATTTGAAATCTAAAAGATTATGGGTTCCAGCACTTGTCTGTAGGATACACTCTCCACTTTGAGCCAATTTTACAAATGTATCACACTCATTAAGCTGAAAAATGTGTCCAATTTTCTTTAAAAGAGCAGATGTTTAAGAATTGGGACTTGCCACGCCCCATATGGCATTAGCCCAACAGCAAATTCTTTTTCTACAACTGTGAAAGCATCATGTTCCTGGAAGAAGTCAGAGGACAAAGGAAGTCTATGGAATGAAGCCTGAGATGGAAAGATGCAAAAATGATCAGACATCTGTAAGTAAATCATATATATTTGCAAACTCAAACAAATATAACTATCACTTAGATTGATACACTTTGGGTTATACCTGCTAGTAGGATTTGCTGCCGTATTTCATACAACTGTATGCATTTTAGACAGTGGTTGTATAAATATTCATGTTATCACTAAGTACAGGAACATGAGAGCAGCTGTATTAGGTCAGATCAAAGTTCCATATCTGTCTCACATTGCCTAGAGGAAGCAGATATGCAGAAAATAATGTCAGACAGGGCAAGCATATAGCATACTTCCCTCTGAGAGCCTCCAGCCACTTGCAATTTGGGGCCTTTCTGTATCAGACATGATTTCTAGCTTTCTAGCTGTTTAGTAATCCTCAATGGACTTTTTTTTTTTCCTCTTTTCCCTTACATTAACTTGTCTAGTTCCTTTCCACCCATATAAAATATTTCCTTCTACATCAGAGGCTGCAAAGAGCTAACTAGTGTCCTGCTCTACCAAGTGGGACCCTGTATTACTTTAGTAGGAGAGAAAAGCTTTAAATTACTTTAAGAAAGCTATTACCTCTGTTTCTATATCAAAGGCTACAAAATAATTACTCCCATGCATAATTTACTGATGTTAACAGGAAATGTGCAAATAGATTTACAGTGAATTTTCATCCTTAGAACAGATATGTTATTTTGATTAGTAGGCTTCTGTCATCTGTGTGATATACTGTACGCACTGGAATTTGATTGTGTATTACCATAACAGCAATGGATAATGTCAGTGGTGTAGACATAGCATATGAAGTAACAAAACTGGCATGTCTCTAAATTTTGTAGATCAGTTATGCACCATTCCTCTGGTCTGAAGTTCCATACAGATGTAGAAAAAGTATAGTAACAGTACTATGTGATGCAGCCACAGGTGGTGACCAGACAGCTAGAATGACAAGGTATCACACCTGCTGGAGACATGGGAAGGATGGCAGGGGTTAATGAATGTAAAGACATCTCAAAAAGTGGGGGGGAAATGAACAAACAAAAAACCCCCACAAACCTCACAAAAAAGCATGAAAAAAAAAAGGGCTAAATTAATGTTTTTGTGTTGGTGCATAAGCTTGAGGAAGTTCTGACCACAGGAGGATATGTTTGAGGAGCTGTCAGATTGCAGTGTCCATAGAGCTGCCTGGAGAAGAAAACAACAAAGGAGCAGCAATAAATCCTGACAATCAGGGAGGCCTAATAATGTTGTCTGGCAGCAGAACCAAAATAGACAAAAGGACTTGTTTCTCACAACATTCCATTTGAAACTCATTGTCACCCCACTTAGTAAATGCAAGATTGTTAATGGGTTCATAAGGTAATTAATACTGTGATGAAAGAAGACTCACCAAAGCTATTAAGGAGAATTATACTGATGCAACCTCAAACTCAAGAAGTGTCTAAACCATAGATACATGAAAGTTGGGAGTACATACTACAAGAATAATCACTCTACAGTTGAATCATTTTGTAAGCATCTGTACTGATCACTACTATAGACAAGAACACATAATAGGTGAGTCTTTGCTCTGATCCATCTCATCTGCTTTTGCGTTCCAGGTAGTGCAGTAAGTGGTAGATGGTACCATAATTTTTGAAAATACGCAAACAAGCTTTTTATTATGAAGCAATAAAGGCTTTTTATATTTTTAACTGCAAGAAAAATCAGTGCAAGTAAGAATCTTCACATAGTTAATTTTAGAAGATGTACATTTTCACTCTGGTGGGCTTTCATTGTGTCATCACCTATTTTAAGAATAAAGAATGTACAGTATGTATAGAAAGAAAAAGACAATTAAAAGAGTGATTATTTCTCTTTGTACAGTAGTTAAAAATTGCTGTACAAATATTATTTGTGATCTTCACTCATAGTGTACTGGGAAGATACAGCTGTTTCAACAAAGCAGATAAGTATGTAGTGAAATGGGAAAAAGACTTGCTGGGGAAAGAAAGTAAAAATCTGTATTATGTAAACTGTATGCTCTGAAGAGACAAGCTTCTTCTTTCTCCACCCTGTTTCATTTTATAAATTTGTTTCAGTATCTGTAGTCAAAGGATGACTCTTTGTCCAATTACAAATAGTATGTATTCCAGCACGCAAGATACACAAATATTGGACTGGTGCATATGAATATAGGAAATATTTGTGAATTCTGCATTAATGTGCAAAACACTGAAATGTTTCTGCTGAGACTCTGAAGGCAGGACTCAGCTGGTGACAGGTTTGGGGGGGTTTATTTCACCTGTAGTCTATTAAAGAAAACACTGATTTAATTTTAACCCCTAAAAAGCAGAACTAGTTTGATTAAACTTTAAATTGACTTTTTACTCAGCAACAATGAACAAGTAATAGAACAGCAAACCTGTAGTTTCCTGGATTCTCCTTCTTATCCTTCTTAATGTGAGTGACATCTTTCCTTACCCAGTCACCAGGGATGTTCCTGACTGCCACAACCTGTCAAAGATGACAGAAAGTCACTCTGTGATGATGGCAGCAGGTCCCTCAGTGCCTTGGATGCATCCTACTCAGTTCCATAGACTTGTGGTATGTTCACTTTCCTTAAGGGGCCTACAACTCAATTTTTGTTTACCATGGGTAGGAACTTATCCTCTGGACTCTGCCACAAGTCAGTTAGAGCTGGAAGGTCTGAGAGAAAACCTTGTCAGTAGAGACTGAGGCAAAGAATATGCTGAACAATTTAGCCTTTTCTGTATCCTTGGTCACTAGGACAGAACAGCCTCATTTTCCTTAGCCTTCTTCTTGCTCTGGTTACTCTGTAGGAGTCTTCCTTGCTGCCCTTCATGTTCCTCACCAATTTTGTCTCCAGTTGATGTTTGGTATGCCTGGTTCTGTCCTTGCATGTTCCTTCTGGGTAGCCTGCTCCCACCTTTACCCATTGTATGATTTCTTTTGTGTTGGAGCCCAGTCAGGAGTTCCTTGTCTCTCCTGCCAGGTGTCCTCAGCTTCCAGCCCATCAGGACATGCTCTTCTGCTCTGAAGGGGGTGTCCTTAAGGCTTGAACAGATCTCCTGAGCCCTTTGCCCTTCAGGGCAGCATCCCAAGAGATCTTGTCTAACAGTTCCCTGACCAAATCGTAAACTAACCTAACTTCAGGTCCTACCTGAAAGCATGTGTCTTTCCATCACTGTGCTGTATCTCTTGGATTCCAGAAATACCGAGCTATGTGGCTGTGTACAGATTTCTAACTCCTGCTTGCTTCCCACACTGTAGGCCTGTGGGTACTGGCACTTGAAAATGGCTCTCACTCATGATTCTTTCTCAGGGGATGTATGGCAGCCTCCCCTACCGAGTTGTCCTCCTGGTCACCCTTTCTTGTCCTCTCTTTATCCATTTCTCTTCAGACTTAAATCACACCCACCAAAAACCAACAACAAAACCCAAAACAACCAATGAACCAAAGCGCACCCCCCTTTTCCTTCCCCCCCAACAAACAAACAAACCTCAAGCTAGTTTAAAAACATGCTCATTTGGTTAGCAAGTCTATTGGGAAAAAATGGTCTTGTCTCACCTTGCCAGATGGGTTCCATCTAATGTATTTTCTAGCTTCAAGGTACATAAATGAAAGGTGCAGAAAATCACTTTTCTTGCACCTCTAATCTTGAATTTCAGCTTCTCCATTTAAACCTCAACCTGTCCATTTTATTCTTGTTTCTTGCAGTTAGGCTCTATATTTAAAACCAGCCAAACAAAACGATATCAGTATGCAAATCTGTTCTACCTGTCTACTCTCTCTTTCTGTAACTCTGCAGCTTTACTAGTGAAACAGCTAGCAGTATGTATTTGTTTTACCTTTTAGATTTGCTTTCCTAGCTACGTTGTTTCCACTTTCCATAGACTGCCTCAACCTGTTTTATTCTTGCCACATTGTTTCTCCTTTTCACACACAATCTAGATCCAAATAAACGTTTATTTTGTCTTAAATGTTATACTTCAGTGTTCAAAATGTACCTGGTTATTGATAATGGTCCTTATATTTTTCTGCTGAGGGGGAGATAAAACTACATGGCATTAATACCATACTAGTGCAGCGGTTTTTATTTAAAAATTGCTTTATTGTTGTTTCTGATTTAAATACGGATGAGGAAAAAGTTCTCTCTCAAAATAACCATAACCTTTCTGTTTATTGTTAGAAACTGTCATTTACCATGAGGTTATCACTTTTTCCATCCTCCTGGGCATACATTATGGTGAAGTAAATTGCTGCAGCACATTGATTCTAAACTGCTGAATTACCGGTGTCTATCACAATATTCAAACATGTTTGCTCACAGAGAAACATTTTTTTCCATTGCTGAGCACTCTGAAGGAAAAGTAGATTAATAATTTATATTTCAAACTCACTCCCAGCATACTCAGTGGCAAAGTTCTCATTGCTTTAGGAACAGCAGGGTCCTGCTTCCTACGCAGGGCTTGGGGAGACTCTGGCATGGACATAGCTGAATGAATTAAAAGATCCCATCAATATACCAATCCATGTGTGACAGTATTGTGAAGAAAGCACTTCTTTATTCACTGAATGACAGTAACCAGACTTATTCAGTTGAGAACATTTAACAAGAATGCAATTGGACAGATCTTCCGTCATTCTGACCAAGGCTAAATTCAAGCAGAAGCACCAGAAAATATAGGTCACTGATCAATTCACTGAGATTCTGCATTCTTGCTCTGCAATAATCACTAAATGACAAGTTACAGCAAATGCTTCAATGTGATAATTAATTCTGGTTACACATTATTAAGGTCAGAGGAACTAACAGGTTCACTAATGATTTCTATTTTAGAACATGGGACATTTCAATCAAGAGTATATAAAACAGTAAATGTAAGGGAATTTAACAGTATTTACTGGCTTAGTACATGATTAAACATTAACTCCTGCTCAGTATGTAGAGAGATTAAATGCTGCCATTCTATCAGAGAGGACATCCAATTTTTTTTTTTTTTTTTTATTTTTTTTTGTGGAAATAAGCACTTCCAAAACTTTTATTCCATTTAATTACAATTTAACAAAAAATCCTGCACATCGTTAATACAGTAATTGACAGAAGAATAGTTCTGACCTCTTCTACATGGGAATAATCTACATACATTTAGAGAAAAAAGTGTTGTATCTTTAGACAAGAGAACAAAGCAGGGGAAAAAGTCTAACCTTTATAATTCTTTGTCATCAGATGCCTGTGGACACAGGAAGGTTCACAGTTCACTCACTTGGAAAAGCCTCCTTCTCAACTCCTCATACCTATCATAGCTGACTGGCAATCTAGGTGGATGGAACTATAATGTTAAGGTTACCTGAGGTATCCACCATACAGGAAGACTCTGGAGAAACCTGTATTCAGAGATCAAAACCATTGAGGAACTAAAATGTCTATACATTATTAACATCTTTCTTCCTTCCTAGGATTTCCAGCAAACCTATCTGTTTATTTCCTGCTTTTCCTCTTCCTCTTTAAATTGTGCAGACATCTTAGAGAAGGGTTTTCACAGATTTAGAAGAAACAAGAACATGCTGGATTTCATGAATAGAAAGATTTAGACACTCTCAATTAGTAGGAGAAGGGAAACAAATATCTTCGTGCTTAATTCCATTCTTCCTTTACACTGCCATTGAAGTTACTGGAAGTTTTTCTAAGCTGAAGTTTAGAAGACAATCCTGAAAAGTTACCATTTACTATGAATGTGGTAACACTACTACACCAGTAGTTTGTCTACCTAATTAATCATAATATAGACTGAAAACTAGTACCAGCCCCATCAACTTCTGTCATACTAAATGCCAATGTGAAATGTTTATTAGTCTCATTGAACCGCTTATTCATTTCAGTGATACCACTTCCAAATAATATATGCTTATTTATCACCCTGATTCTAATGAGCTGAGCTCTCTCAATTTGGAGACGTTTACGGCCTTAGTGTTCCTTCTCTTCTCCATGTCCAGAATGAAGCTCTGACCTAATGATAGAGTCTGCAAAGAAGATTCCTGCTTTTTGACTGCCTCCAACTCACCCCAGCATGGCTGTGATATCTTCATGTACATTCTGAAATCTCTTCCCTTACTTTGTAGCATAAAAAACAATGTGGTACAACAGTAATAATAGAATGTATGAAGACATCACAGTTTTGCACATTAAAAAAAAAAGGAAAATAATTAAAACAAGACAATACTTCCTGGGGAAAATATAAAAATATAACTTTTGTTGGGGTTTTGGGAGGAGAACTCTGGATGTTCTCTTGGTTTCTTTTTTAGTTTTGTTCCTGGATGAAGTAATGCCTTATGTGTTCCTCCTGTCTGTCTGTTTCCCTGAACAACTTTGCAACATGTTGACTGATTTCAAATACATTCAAGGTAAAGATGAAATTTTCAGACACATGAAGTTTGCGCAAATTTTGTGAAAACTGGATAGACACTGCATTGGAAGGACACTTGGTTTAGTACCTCCACAAAGGAAAAGCAAATGGTGCAAGGCTCAACCTCATTCTATACTACCTGGAACATACCAGTGAGGCAAAAATCCTGGCTGATCACTCAGAAGCAGCTGCAGAAAAATTGCTTCTTGTGGAGACAGGAGTCAAGGAAGGCACTGAGAGACAGGGTAATTCTGGAGAGAGGGTGGATCTTGTGGAGGGTGATGCCATAGCAGAAATAGAAAAGCAAACTGGAATTATTGGGAAGATCAAGAGGCATAGGACTGAAGGGCAGAAAGTCCTAAAGAAGATGGGCTTCACTAGGTCCACTGTTTACAAAAAATCTTGGTAAGTTCAAGATACTTCTGTGAACATCTATGCTTCTTAATCTCATCCTTATTAATTGTCTGAACTTCTGGGCTATATTCTGGTATTTGCGTTTTACAAACACCAAACAGCCTGTAGTCCTACTGCTTAAGTTCCAGAAGTACTGATATCACTTGGGCAGTATAATATAGCTAACTACGGGTAGTTTGGATGATTTAACTTGTAGGGCATTGAGAATGTGTCCAAAATCTTTGTTACTGTCTGGCAGAAAAGTTCATTACGATTCTGTATCAGTCTTTGGCTTTCAAAATTTTATATTAGCTAGAAGTTTTTGAATCCTACGGTCTTGTCCTCTCCTTGGTTTACAGTCAGGGTGAGTCTGAATTAATAAAAAGGTAAACAAATTGCCTGGTGTATCATCTGTTCTGATGTTTAATCAGAAGCCTAGTTAGGACTCACATGTCATCAATATTTAAAAGGCAATAGAGAAAAATATTATTTAAGGAGCTGTTTTGAAGTTTCGGCTGTAAAGGCACAGTGATCTGCAGCCTTTCCAGCTGTTTTAGAAAGATCTGTCTTTATTGTCAAATCCCACATAAAGTAAAGCTAAAGAAGGAGATTAGAACTCATGTTTTGCCACCTCCTCCCCTCTGACATCTGGTAACAAGATTCCATATACAGTGACTTATACATTGTCTGTTTTCAACACACAGAAAATATGTTAATATGATCATTTTTTTTGTGGCACATTTTGATAGGCACTGGATCTGCTACAGAATCTCCTGTATTACTGCTTCACATGCAAAAATATACTTTTCTTTGCATCTGTATCAATTTCACCATTCATTTTGTACTCTTTGTCATCGGTCTGATTCAAATTACCCACCTGGCTTTCTCAAAGAGATGGCTATTAAAGAGGTTATCACAAGTTGTGAAAAGAGAATTAAATAACCACTTCTGGCTCCAGAATAACTAAAATCAAATAGTAAGTGCAACAAAGTCCCAGTGATAACCATGCACATAAATTTCAGCTTTTTTTTTTTTTTGGTTTTAGCTCACGGATGAGGGTGCAAGAATAAAATAAAATTAATTTTTTGTATTATTAAAAATTGTCTTGTTTTATAGACTTGCAAATTCTATAGCAATTTTTAGCCATGTTTGTCCTTTGAAAGTTCCTATTTGTATAATACAAAATCTATGGTATTCTTTAACAACACCTTTTTTAGATTGATCTGACAATAAAATGCAGTTTGATTGTATTTACATTGCATCCATAATGAAGTTTTTTCTCCTGAGCAAGAATGGATAAAATAATAATAAAGACTATTTTAAAATATATATTTAAAATCGGTTCATGAAAGCTCAAATATATCACTCTTTGAAAGGGGTTCTGTGCTCTTAATTTACAATGCACTGTCAAATGAACATTCAGAAATGAAATGTTTATGCAATAAACCTTAATAGTGCCTTCACGAGTGCCTGAAGAAAACTGTAGGAGGGTGAAAGCTTTTCTCCTTAGCTCTGCTCTGATTCTGTGTATCAATATGGATGTGAAACAAAGCCATGACTTTGACTTTGTCCCGTCACCCTTGTGACCTGTGACACCCCTAACATACTTGTGCTACTGAGTTATTTATCTCTATGCATGTGTTCAGGAAGGACACAGAGACTGAGTGTGGCTGGTATCTCTGCTGACAACAAATGGACCGGTTACTTGAATCATTTTTCCTTCAGCTTGTTGCAATTCAGTATGGTCATAAGTATTTACTGTCAAAGGCATTTGCTGTCACAGTTAATAAACCTCTGTCTCTGCCATTCTCATTTAATGATTCATAAAATAGTCTAATTTCCTATGAGTGCATTATGCTACCTTTTGCTGCTTTGACACCAATTTCAAAAGGAAAAAAAATCTGAGAAAAGGAGACATCAACTGAAGTCTCGTTAGGGAAATGATGGCATCTTGGATACCCAAGCAGAAAGCTGCATTTCTGTCCTAACAACCAAATTAGCCTTGTAACTTATCATTAGGTGAAAAAAGGAACTGTAAAGTTCCCCAGTGAGAGATAAGTGCTAGAGACAGCATCTTGCCTGACAATTTACTTTTTCTCAATTCTTCCTATCTCTGAGAAAGTAGCATTTTTGCATTACCATAGCTGTTTTGTAGTTCCCATAAAAATAAAAAGGAAAATGTTTAAAAACTAAAAGCAAGTTTCTTTTATCACCATGCAAGCCTTCTAGGACTAGCAGAGTAAGTATCCTCTGAGATTTATTACATTTTATCTCAGGAAAAGAAGTCTAATCTGTGTTGATTCATGGTAAAAACTATATATCTCATTTGTATTTTCAACAGTATTGAAGATTATAATAGGCAGAAAACCATTTCTCACAGCTCAATATCAGACCTTATGTTCTTGATTCACTCGATCTATTGTGACTAAAAGTAATTACAAACAATCAAACTCATGATCCTGAGTTGATACAACATAACAAAAGTTGTATAAGATTATGATATTTTAACATGTGTTTCACCATTTTGTCTTATGATCTCATTACCTAAAACAGTTTGATCTCAGCACTTTGAGAGTCCACAATTTCAAACTTGGCTCTGTTCAGATCAAGACAAGGCATTAGTGTGAAACAATAATAGAGACTCTCACATGTTCACAGGACACCAGAGACTGAGCTCTCATAAAAAAAGTACATACGATGACACCACAGTTAAACCACAACTTGCAACTGTTTCAATAAAATTATTTGCTGTATGGCTATCTCAGCATTCTCCTATAGGAGATCCCCTCTTTAGATCTATTTTCATGTACCGAAGGACTTCCTCTGCCACTTGGAAGCCAGTTTCCTCAGTAAATGCAGAATGACCATTTGGCCCTTTGTGATATGTAGCTGTTTGTAGCAGCACTTTCTATGGGATTGTGAGAGTCCTGATGTTTTACAAATCAGTGATGGTAGTATCATTCAGTTGCCATTTACTTAGAATGCATTTTATTGCATTTAACTGTATTTTCGATTTATGGAGATTGATTTTTCCATTTAAAATTGGCACAGTTCACAAAAATAAAAGGTATCCAGGATCTGTGTATATAGGGAAAACTCAGCTGTATCTAATAGGATCCTCCAGGTACTAGGGCTGTGCTGTGTTTAAGGAAAGCTTTGCTTTCATGCTCTGTGTTGTCCTCTGGCTCCCTGCTAGCAAATAGCTCCTAAGTTCCTTTTCCAGCTGCCACTTCCATAGCAACATGAAAAGAATTGTGGATAAACTGTAAAACTATAAGACTAATCATTAAATTTCTCACTCTGTCAAGTGCTGTAGCCATATATCTTTCTTGAGGACTCACATTTGTTTGCTCAACAGACTGGTGTAAGCCCTCAAAATTTCTTATCTCTGTTGTTACATGTTTTGCACAGACATTACTGCAAACACTGCTGGAAATATTTCCAGGAGCTGGTTGCAGGCTGTTTATCAGAGATTAGGAGACACAAGTGGCCTCTGGAAGCCTGTTTGCTATCGACACCTTTCCAACCTCTCACTTGCTAATGGTGAGACTTTCCATGGAAGCTTATCACTGAGTTTTTAAAAAATGCCAGGAAAACACAGCATTAAACAAATAAATTGTATAGGTCAGAGAGGTGTAAGAAACTATTGCCTACCCATTATGCCTCATGTTCTTTGAGAATATTGTAATATAATTTCAGAAATCTTTCAAGTAGTTTTTAATACATTATTTAACTCTTTTTTTCTTATTTTTCTTTCTCTCCTTTACATTCAACTATGTTCAACTGAATTACATTCAGCTGGAGAATTCGTGAGGAGATGCTCTCTCTGATTCATTCTGCATTGTACCAGATGTCACTGACACATCACTCAGGTCATAGGGCTTGGCCAAAGAGATGCATGAGAAAAGTATAGAAGTAAAGTTGACATCCTCTGCAAAAACACTTGGGCAACATCATAAATTTAAAGACCAAGTTTTTTGGCTGTTTTTTTTTCCTAGCCATTCTTTGTGGCTTATCTCTCTTAGTCAATAATTCCACCAATCATACACTCTCTCTTTTAAATCCAAAATTCAGAGGGAGGAAGCTTCCTCTTTGTGTTCAGTTTATTTGCAACCTATTACTCAGGCTGAACCATGCCCTCTCTCAAACTTCCCTCTTCTGAATTTCAATCAGAGAAGTATACATCCAAATAAAAACACGGTTAACAAATTCTGCACAGAAATAAAATATCTTTGTCAACAGAGAGCTCCTGCAGAGTGGTATCCCAAAGATACGTTATTCAATGTTTAATTTAAAGGTCAGCTTCTGGACTTAATGAATGTTCTCAGTCATAATCTGCAACAGAACTGACACAAACCAGCTCAAAAATATCTAATAAGCTGAGGTTAAGAAGGGAAAACAGTACTAAACAAAAACTTATGATATTTTTGTGGACATCCCAGATAGCTAAAACACTTTTTTTTTCTTTTATTAGTTAAATCGGTTTGGTAGAGATACACATGGAAAAAATTCAGGCATGAATCAACAGTAAAATAAGGAAAAATAAGTAATTGTAAAAGACAGCTAGGTTTGTCAACTTGAAAATCCACTCACAGAGGCCTTGTAACAGATGAGACAAGGGGGATAAGCTGTCAAGTCTGATGTCATTTGGGTCATTGTGATTATGTGGAGTTGAGAGTTCAGCATCTAGACATGCCTTTTGAACGCTGCAGTGTCATAAATGTCAAAGTAATGAAACCATTTAAGTCAGTGAGTGATGTAGGGGGCCAGCCTCCAGTGCAGAAATGAACATTAACCAGTGAACACCATCAATGAATCATCTGGTATTTTCTTCAAAATATCCCCTTCTACTCCATGTGCTCTTTTTTAATTTTCCTCCTTATTTTTTTCCCCTGTAGCTACTTTTTTTTTTTTCTCCTTCACTCATAAGAAACACTTCTCTGTAAGTGAAGCATCTAAACCATAAATTTGTTATCTCTATCTGGGTGTGAATAGAATACAGACTTAAACAAAAAAAAAGAACAAAATACAATAACCTCATGAATGCAAAGATTTTATTTTTATCTGAATAATTTCTCATTTCTAAAAAAGAAATAATAGTTTCTTGATGTCGGTCATTAATAATTTGACAGATTTTGTCTCATGAATTTTATTTAAAACCATACTTCAGCATGAATTGAAGATACAGGCTTACTTCTGTACTGATGGAAACTTTTCAGGAAACTACTACATTGTTACACTTCTGTTTTGTTTATTAGATATCTACTGTTACTCATACAATTAGAAAGTAACATGTCTAAGCAGAACAAAAAGCTAAAAAAATCAACTTAGATAACTGGATTTTTAAAAAAATTTGTTTGTTTAAAATAAACTTTTTCATGTTAAAGGTATGCAGTGTCATTCATGAAATACCATTCTTATTCAAGGTTTATAGGCTTCTGGAAAGTTAGGAGAAAATGTAAAACCTGGGATATACAAATTATGTGTTAGAGAAAATACACAAATAAATGGACTAAAGAATGAAAGTTACAGCTTGTAGGGTTTGGCTAAATATTTATTTTTAAATTATTAAACTGTTCTATCAAGCTGAAACATTAGCTCTTACTATGTCATAATTTTTTCAAGATAGCTATAAAACCATTAGCAGTAATGAAGCGTAAGTAAAATGATTGATTTTGCCAATCACTGGGAATGTAACAGACTTGCGTTACGTAACATGCATCATAGGTCATCTATAGGCTTTGTTAATCATATACAACCCATACATTCACGAGGAAAAATGATGAATTACTGTCTGTGGAAGACTAACATTAACCTCACTAATTCAATGGAAATGCAGTGTATATTGTAAACTGTTTTTTTTTTTTCCCCCCTTTAAACACGTCAGATACTAATCTGTAATCTTGCATGACACTAATCCATGTAAGCAGATATTTGCATCCTATGGAGCCCCCCAGATTTTAGTGGCTGATGCCTGCTCATGTCTAATTACAGTTTAGTTTTTCTACTGTTGATATGATGATAAAACTATATATATATATATCTATATAAAGAAGTGAGTAGGGACTTCATTTCACCCAATTTCAGCAAACAAAAATAGTAAAGGGACAGCACCTTTCTTTGGATTTTTAAATATATGCAACCAAACTGTTATAGAAGTCACATTATATAAAATGGATTGAATACAATCTTAAAAATAATTAATTCAGGCTCCGACTAACATTCTTTCAGGAAGTTATTCCAGAATTTTTCTTCACTCATGGCTACAGACTGCCCAATAACACTACAATTATTTATTCCTGTGCTAACAGTGTCTACTATTTTAAAACTCTCCCTTCTTTTCTAGCATTTACCCATGATATATTTATAGGCAGCAGTACTATCCCCCATATTTTTTTAGTCAAAACAAACAAAGATCTAAATCTTTTAATCTGTTCTCATGAAATGGGATCTTTTTCCCTTGATTATCCTCAGGATAATCTTAAGCACTGGTGACAAGAGACTTTGGCAAGTTCTGGAGGAGGTCACACAAGAGGCTTATGCATTTCCCTTTCTACCATAAAGTACTGTAGGTGGCAAGTCATTTGTTGCTTGTCTCAAAAAAACCCCAGGTGCTTGAAAATAATTATGTTGTTAGTGTCCTGAAACAACCACCTTATAGTGCTGAGTTGTCTTGTCATCCTTGTAGTTTATGTCTTTCTGCTCTGTTGTCTTTAACTTTTTTGCTTGTCTCTTTTCTTCTACGTAAGACTGTTACATACAACTAAAGATTTTTGTGTGTGTTTTGTACAAAATTAGCACAAAATGGTTATGCCTACTCAGCCCTATGGTGATAGTAATGGTAATAATAACAGCAACCTGGACATATGCATTTTCATCCTCTTGAGATATGCCATAATCGTGTCAACATTTTTTTCTCCTCTAATGGCACTGTGGAGTTATCACAAGCAATAGCTGTGAGTCATTACAATTACATGCTCTTCTAACCTCTGTGGTACTTAACTCACACTTTAAAGGACATTTCATTTTCCATAGACCCTAGATAACTAATCCATTCCAGTCTCTGTCTGCAATCAGAACATACTGCAAAAAATATCTACATTCTGAAAGAAAAGCGTCTCCTTTTTTACTGAATTAAAACTGAATGTGTTTTCACTGGCATGTGTTGTAGGGTCATTTCTTAATGTGAACAAACCCAGTCTCACTGCAAGGACTGGAAGAGATTTGTCTCTGCTTTTCTGAAATAGATACATACTCTGAAATAATGTTTTATTTATATGTTTCCCCATGTAAATAAAAGGGAGCTCTGTCTCCAGACCTACACGTGTAAGTATTAGCTTTATCTTAACACCATAACCATTTTTAGATTGATGGTGAAAGGCATTGCCTCCGGTGATCACTCATGCAGTAGAATGCACATTATATTGCCAACTGACATTTAACAGCTTCTAATACGCTTTCAGCCACTACTGGAAAATTTTTATGTAACACTTCCTAGATTTTGCTTTAAAGTACAGATTACAGAAGAGATACGCAGTGTACTGAACAGTAATCTCCACAGCAGCTACATTCACTTTGGAAACAGTGACATTTGCTTACATTTCTTGTGCAGGAGAGAAGATCACAGTTAAGATAACAGTTGAACCTACAATGCCATCTTTTAACCTTGTCTTTAGCTTGAATTGTAGATAACTAAACCAAATGGATGATATAGAAGCAATTTCATACATCTTTAGTAACCATTGTAGAAAATCACAGTTGTCATCTAAACTAATTTCAAGTTCAATGTTCTAGAAACTTCTGAATATCTGATTCACACAAAGACTCAGTACCAAAATTAAAACGAAGAAGAATCCCAGGGGAAGAAGCTTGAGAAGGTATTTATTTGTAATAAACCAAATACCCCTTTCTTAAGCAAACAGACCAACGTAATTAACAGATTCACCTGAGATTCAGCATGCTTGGATTTTGGGCTGACACTGTTCAAAGCACTTGGGGTGATTTAGGTGCATATTGGTTATTGAAATTAAATCCCTTAGACTACTTTGAAAACTCTCAGCCTTGAATTCCTTCAGGCCACATGGGAGGCTGACTGGTTTCAATTACAAGAGGGTTCATGCACAAAGCAATGCAGGTGATAGGAAGACTGAAGACACCAAATAATCATTAATGATACTAATGAGTTAAGACCTACTGGACCCATGGACCATATGATGAAACTTGAAAATTAGAAAGTGAAGACATAGCTGGATATGTGATGTTTGATCCTCCTTTCAATTAAAAAGCTATCATAGCATTTCTTAGTTATCTTGTGTTGCCTCCTTAAGGCTTTTGTGTAGGAAACATTTAGATATTTGGAAGTTTCACCTACTGAAGCCTAATATCTACTCCTTTTACTGTGTGTTGGGTTTTGTTGTTGTTGTTGTTTTGTTTTTTTTATTAGATCTCACAGTGTATTACCTAGGCTTTCTGTGTTTACATTAGCTTTTCCTGCATTTATTGATCCCGTTAGAAACATTTAATTGTCAAAACATATCAGGTCTAAGTAGTTTCAATTTTCTTTTCTCTTAAGCTAACTAAAATCTAGTATTAGAGTCAATTAGAGGTAGTTTTGGACTGCATAATTTTATGATTAAATATGTTATTGCTATGATAGAAAGTAGAAACATTTTAAAGTTATTTAAATGAAGAGCAAGATTACTTTTGAAAAGAATAGAAATATAATCTGCAGATGAATAAGGAGCATACATATATAAGGCTCCTGTTATAAAGTACAAAACCACATATGTAATGGAAAGTTATCACACAACCATAATACTGCACCCTTGTGATAAAAATAAGGTTTTAAATAATTATGTCCCTATACTCTGCAAAGCCTAATGCTTCTCTGCTGTTAACAATGACATCTTTATTTAACTTCATTCTTACATTATTGCATGAGCCTGCTACAGTTGTGTGCCATAGAGAGGAACTGCAAGGTATTCCTTATTTTAGAAAATTAATCTCAGGTGCATTAAGCTGAAGTTTGATTTGGGGGCAGGGAAGGGAGCTTTTTTTAGGAAAGAGCTGGGCTGAAGGAAGCTCTTGGGTTGTTGGTGTTATGCTGACAGAAAGTTACACAACTCAACCTGTGAGTTTATTTCCTAGTTTTTCTCCTTTATCCCACTTTATTTTTTCTGTTATTTGTTAATTTTTAGATTAATTCCATTAGTAGGAGAAAATGAATTATTACCCCACCCCCACCTTTTTGTAGACTTTTATGAGGGACCAGTAGAATAACCTTTGCAAATAATGTTTGAGGAAAACAGTAGAACCAAAATAGCAGAACAACATACAGGAAATAATAACAAACCAAAATATTTTCTTGAGTAAAACATTTCCTCTGCTGTCTCAGTATCATTTTGCTTCCTATTGTTTTAGCTTGTTGTTACTAGCTTCCTATTATCTTATATGAACATGTTTATTCTAAATTTGATTGTAAGAAATATATAGAAGCAGAAAAGTGTACTTAGTCTTGTACCTCAAATCTGACAGTATATGCTCTGAGACCTGTATGTCTGATGTTTGATTCACCACTTTTTTTTTTTTGTTCTTTTTTGCACAGGATGTAAGCTACATGTAGGTTTTAGTATCATAGTGGTTACTTGAACACTGTATTTGATTTTTTTGTTGATGGGAGGAAGTTCAATAGACATTGCAGGAGGGAAAAAAGGAGACTTTGTGAAATGTTTTATGACCATCCATGAAGAGTTAAATGAGACAAGTCCTTCTGTCTTTTGGTTTTGGAGGTTGTGGGGTTTTGTTTACTTTTTCCATAATTAGGGAAATTTTGGCTCCTCTAGGCACATTTTTCAGGAATATTTGTGTTGGAGATTTGAGGGAAGGGAAATGCAAAAGCCATATTCTGAAACCTAAAATGCTGCATGTAAACTGGCTCCAAAGTCAAACCTTGTCGATGGTTTCTTTTTTTTCCTCTAAAGAAAGGAGGGCCAGCAAAAACAAACTAGAATCCCGCCCTCCCTCCTTTTACTGAGGCAAAATGCGAAGCATTTAAGAGTACTAATATAATGCTATCACTATTACAGAGGGATGTACAAACAATGATGAGGAAGGGTGATACAGAAAGCTCAGATGCAGAGTAGTTAGTTAAGACCGGCCTTTCCCCAGAACTGCCTTTTCAGGGACAAACAGGTGTGACTGTCTTCCCTCCAGGGACCTGTTTAGCCAGTGAAGGAGTCTGATATTATTTTCCCTATTACCAAGATAAGAGTCCAGTTCATGTAACTAGTGCTGATCAGACTAACGGCTGTTCATTGACCAGGTCAAAAGTCTGGCTGCTTGGAAGACCTTTTTGGCCAGCTGAGTATCAGGGAGAAGGATGTCCATGAGAGATCTGACTCTGACTAACCGCAGCATTCCCCACCTCAACCATAGCTTGTCTCCTTTGGGGACAGAGGGCTGCCCTGACACCTCACTTTAGCAAAGATACTTCTATGTTTCCCTCCTTAAAGTCATTTAACCAAATATTCTCATCACAGGATGTCTGGCCCATTCTGTTCTGTTTTTATTCCCACAATAAAGTGTGCAATAACTCCCAATACAGAGGGATGTATCTTAGTCCAATATGAGGGCCCAGAAACAGCTGAACCAACACAGATGTTGAACAAAAAGTAGCAATTTAATCTCTGAAGTCTTTAAAAAAAAATGACAGGAAGAAAATATTTTCCAACTTTTTAAGGTCTTTGGCACAAAAGAAAATATGGTGTTTCTTCTGATAATCCCAGTTCCTTCTTTTGTCATCCAAGTAAATACCCTAACAGTCCTGGTAGCAATATATGCTTCTACTTTATCCATTTCCTTGTTTCGTTTCTTTGTCTATGCTGCTTCTTGTAGACCTTTCTAGATCTTTTCTCCTGGGCTTTCTCTGACTCTGCTGCAGACCAGTTGGGGTCTTGCCACTGAGATCCTTTCAGGAACAGAGAAAAGGCTGACTTAGACTTTAAGCAGTGGCAGAAAGCAAGAAGTATTTTTATGTCCATGTTATCTGCAAAATTTCTAGAGAAAAGATTTCTAGACTAAAAATTTATCAAACTAAGGAACTAATAATCCTTTAATCTTCCTGGCTTCTTTTTTCTCTCTATTCTCCCAAGGTTAAGGTAGATAATATTAAATGTAGCTCAGCTGGGCACTCCCACTTTTCTGACACACCTACTGTTAATCTAACAACAAATGCAAAAATCCCTGCAATAATTTTATATTGGCCAGCAGCACAAAACTTTGGTCTCCATCTTCAAACTGACTGGTTTATTTCATAATCTTTTGATTGTCATTGCCTTTGGGAGTCTATACTCGCTTAGCCTTCAGCTAAATGAATTCACCTATCAGTATCTCCTGAGACATTATTTCATTCTCAATAGAGACATATTAACTGTCTTTTTGACCTGTAGACAGCCTACAGGTTATCTGAATTTACTTCTTGTCTTTGGTATCTCACAACTTGTTATACAAATGAACTTAAAATAAAACCTTCCACGTAAAAGAGTAAGTGGCTAGTCACCACTTATTTTTCTGAACAAAAGGTACTATGAACAAAAATAGTCTCGCACACTGCAACTGCTTGAGTGCACATCAGCTGCTTCTCAATTTAGTCTTGTTTTCAATACTAAATCTGATTTCCTTCCTCTCCCCCACCCACCCATTCACATTCCTTTCTACTTCAGTTCTGGAATGTGTGGTCTGTGGCCAGCTGACAACTTTTCTTTTTTCAAAAAAAATAAATTTAAGGATACTTAAGGCATTTTAAAGATCTATGGGTCATGAGCAGGGAGAGCTGCTGGCGTGAGAAGACAGTAGCTTTAACGTTTGAATGATTTCTCTTCCTCACCCTGTATTTCCCACTTATGTCTTAGTTATGAAGCTGGCTGATGACATTTCAAAGTGCTTTAACAACTTCAATGTATCTGTAGCGATACCAATGAATGCCGGGAGATACATGCATATCCTAGAAGACACACAGCTCTAATAATCTGTTTGCCTAATTTTAGTCTATACTAGTTTTTCAGATATTTTACACCTGCATTTTTAAGTTTTATTTTTCTAGTGCTTGACTAATTCAAACTGAACTAATTTATAAGCAGCGGTTTTTAATTGGAAAGTCATAGTTTTCATCATTGAGGATCAAAATGGACCAATTGTGCTATACTGCAGAAGGAAAGTCATGGCTCCCAGGCAGACATTCTTTCAAAATAAGCTAGGATTTCCATCACAATATGATGCAAACACCAGATCAAAATTAAATAATGTAATGCCATTTTTGCAATACAGGACAAATTGTATTTTATATAACAGATATTGCAAACAATTACCGAATGATAGAATAAAGCCTGAAAAAGTGAAGGAATCGTGTGTCACAGTGCATTTATGATTTATGTAAGTAAGCAGTGGCAGAAAGCAAGAAGTATTTTTATGTCCATGTTATCTGCAAAATTTCTAGAGAAAATATTTCTAGACTAAAAACTTAAGTATTCAGTAAGTATTCAGTAATTCTGGTTTTTTACAAATACCCCATGCATCATAAATACCTTCTTTCTTCAGAACAACTTAGATACTCAGAAAACATTCATTTCAGTGAGAAGAAGCAAATAAGTAAAAAGACAGGCAAAGGACAAGCTTTTCTTGCTGATTTACTTCTACACTCTTATTCCTTGTTGTAAGTGGAGTGACGTGGAACATTTCACTCCCACTGAAGGCCTTATGAGCACTTAGCTCTGTTAGCTTCTCTGTCTTATGGTGTAGACTTTTTTCTTTTGTTCTCTAAAAGAAATTTCTGGTAACCAGCAGGTCACCAGGCTGCTTTGGGACACTGGGCAGATAGGACCTTAAGAAAGTTGCTGACTGAATCTTAAACGTGCTAGGACTGTTTGGGCTTCTCTGAGTTAGTTCCTGGGCAGTCCCATGAAGAAATTCTTATGAACAGAAGCATTAGGTGTCTGATACTTGATAGCAAAGCATCCACTATACTGATGACTGTTGAGAGTGTTTGTTTGGTATACAATTGTTGTATACAAGGCCGTTATTTTATTCGAATCGTGTGAGATAAGGTAAAAGCTGATTGTTCATGTTATGCAGAGTAAAGGGGAAAAAAAACTTTATTTTTTTTCTATGGATGCATTCCTCCACCTGATCATGGATAATATAAAAGAGAGAAGTAATGCTTCATCACCACTCTTGCTGTTTTAATTCCTGCTCCTGTAACTACTTCAGGAACACTCAGGAAATATATTCAAGTTTTAAAATGTCCACCTCCTTTTTTTTTTATTTTATTGACTTCCCACTTGAGTCCTGGATTAATTTTAAACCCTACTCTTTAACCCATTCCTAAGTGATATGGGGAAATACATGTATGATCTTCTGCGAAACTATATTAATTTCTGAACTTCCCACTGTAGAATTAGAGAAAATTCTTAAATATGCTGGATGTTTTGGTTCATGTTCAGAAACAGGCTCAAAAAGCACCAGGACAACTGTGTGGTGCTGTTGCAAGGTCTGCACTTCAGTGTGGCTCTGCTGAAGCATGGGATGCCCCACTGGTCCCACGCTCCCTTGGCCAGCACACCTACCTTCCTACTGAACACTCACTTGAAGACATTTCCCTGGCTCTGGAATTAATTCCACATCAAGTTATTGATATATTAGAAAAAAACCACCACTATCTTGATCATTAAGGGGAAAAAGAAAAAGAGTTGGGGGGAAGGAAAGAAGCAAAGAGCACTGAGCTTTCTTCTACTTTTAGAAATGACCTAATGACTCTAATGTCCTGTGATAAGGCACATCAGACTCATTTAAGCACCCTCTGCAAAGGTTTGTTCAATTGATGTTCTGTGTTACCATGAAAGGTTGAAGTGTATGGCAGGAAGGATGATGAGGTGACTGAAACCGTTAGTGACAGAGCTACCCAGACACGGGTACTAATTTGGGGGCCGGAGCTTTGGCAGGGTTTGCAGTTCTTCATCAGGAATGCCTGTTGTGCAAAAGGAGAAATACTAGATTGAAGCCATACCCTTTAAAAGTAGTAGACTTTTTTTTTTCATTGGTTGGCTTTTTCAGTGGTAGACTCAATAGTAGATTGAAATTGTACCCTTTAAAAGTTGTAGACTTTTTTTTTCCATATGAAAATAAAGACAAGAAAATTGGCTTCAAAACACATTCCTAATGCTTAAACCATCCTCTGAAATATACAAATACTTAGACTGAGGGGGGGAAATAGAGAGTAGATGAAGATATTATTTTAAAAGTACTACTTTTTAAGGTCAACTATTATTACAACACAGCCTAGCTGTACAATCATCTTCAAGTTTTACCACCTATGACAATTTTGAACTTATTCATGATCAGAATTCACAGGCAACTGTGGGTTTACATAGGTATCCCTTAATTTTAAACGGCAAAAAATTTGTTCTTTATCTAGCATAGACTAATAAGAATAATTGCTTACTTCATTCAAAGCAAGTTGGATCACTTGGCTTATTTTAGAGCACACTTTACTGTACCATACTGAAAGCCCGACCAGGAGAACCAACTCTTTGAATGAACTTAGGTTCAAATATTGACAGCAGTAACGTGCCTTCGAAAAGGTGTTTGAAATATGAAAGGTTACATCTTCACAGAGAAGGAACTGAAGATTGCAACAAACCTGTAAAATCATGACTGAATCTCAGTTCCAACTGAGATGAGTTTATCTGTCACTCTTGCAGTGGCAGTGTATGTGTCTCTAAAATTGAAAATGTATGACAGATGTCATCTGACTGTGATGTTTATGTAAAAAGTACTTTTTGAACTTTGTCTGAAGCTTCCAGATGAAGCCTCAGATAAGCAAAAAGCTTTTTTTTTTTTCCTGGCACCTGACTTCCAACAAAAAATAATTCTGATATTTTCGTGTGTCAGTGTAGTGAGCTTTTTGGTTTGTGTCATGTGTGGTGTTGTTTTGATTTGTGTTTTGGGGAGAGGACTGGTTGGTTTGTTTGTTTTTCGAAAAACCACTCACCACAAATTTACGCAATTCATCTTCTGACTGGTCTTTCTGCTGTATATGGACTGTGTTCACCTACATCTAGGGTTACATATCTTGTGGTACCTTTTTGAATGACATAATGAAATGGTTTCTGAAAACTATCTGGTACTTCTTTGCTTGCATGACTGATGCTGAAAAACAAGCAAGTGGTGATCCTTCTAATGAGCCTTAACATAGCTGTGTGTCTTCAGCAAAAGATAGCTAGGAGGACTCTTTTCTGTAATGGAAGAAAACATGGAATACTACTATTCTTTTATTTTTACTTGAAGTGGAGTAAAGGATTAGATCACTTTGGCAGTCATGCTAAGGATTTGCTGTGTGTTGTGGTAACAACTTGGAAAAATTCAGGTTGTAAAATATCATTAAAATTGGAATTAATCAGGATTAACACACATTGGGGGGTGGGGAATGCATTATTAAGTCTCCTTGTCACCTTCACAGATTTCAGGGCTGTGTTTCCCATGAAAATAAATACATCATGGATTCCTGTAAGTTGGAATAAATTTATTTTTATTGATCCAATATAGACATTCTCTTTACAACAAGAGTATTTAAAACAAGTTTGTATTTACCAAAGCAGTACATCCTTGGGTTATTTTGGGTTTGTTTTTAATTTGCTTGTCCCCTGACCCTCTTGCTTATTTCCTCTGGCAATAGTTATTCCTAGCCTACAAATGTGCACTGAACACAGAGAAACTCTGCTGTTAACTATTATTTCAGAAGTGTAAATCTATGATAATAAATACCCTAAAGTCAAGAAAGACTAGATGTTGAGCTATTTTTTTTTTTTCTAATGGCCAGTAGTAATAGCAGTTTGATATAATATATACAAACTAGAGGAATATCTTTTTGGTAAATATCCCTTTTGGCTTTTCCTGTTTCCTAGTGACACAGTTGGAAGCAGGAAACACTTTCTGAGTTTTGAGCTGCAGTAGTCCAAAGGATATCCTTGTCTCTCTCCACCTCTATAAATAAAGTGGGACAACTTTTACCCTGCCTCTAAAAATTGGTATGTGTAACTTCTAGGTTCTTTGCAAGAAGAGTCAGAAGCTGTTTGTAACTATTTGGTTTGTTTGCAGCTAATAAGAATGTGAGTATTATACACCCAATGATACTTTGTGAGGTTTCTGACAGGTATTAGATCCCCTAACCACACACACAGTCTGGGCATCTGACTGTTTTCTTCTATGTAATTATACTTGCAAGGGAATTATCACAGGCAGATCAGATTTTGGTTTAAAAGGGAAAACTTATTTTACTTTATAGCTGAACAATTTTGGGGCTCCTCCTTTCCTCTTCCATGTGGTAAATTTGCCAGGATACATCATATCTTAATGTAGCCTAATATTTGTATTGATACAATAGCTGAAATAACGTTTGCCCAGACTGTTCAATAAAGCTCAATGAAATACCTTTGCAATAGCCTAATTTTGGTTTAAAGTTGTGTTGTGCTTTGTTTTGTTTTGGTTTGGTTTTTTAAGAGAGATTTTTCTAGAACATCTGCTTAATCACTCATGCCCGTTTGCTACAATCCTGCACCAAAGTTAGCGGAAATCTGTGGTTTTAAGGAGGAACAGTATCAGCTTGTGTGTGACTGCCTGAATATCATATTCCCAATTCTTACAGGAAAATGTTGGAATGGTCAGACAGGAATCACAACAATGAGAAGAGGATGTCAAACTTCACATAAAACCTCAATCCATTTATTTTATCATGTGTAGGGTAAAGGTATTTTTTCCAGTCTATAACAAATAAGTTCTTAAAAGTAGATACCTCTCCTACTGATTAATTGAAAGTATAAAGAAGTTCAATGTCTGCAGTTTGAAGCTAAGCAAATTCTCATAGATACGAAGTGTAGATAATCTAGAAATGGCAGTAATCAACCTTTTTGCTGATTTTAGTAAAGACAACAGCAGGTTTTCCATTACTGGAAATCCATAAATCCAAGTTAGATATATTTTTTTCAGAATGGTTATTTATATTTTGTTTCTATTTAGGACATAATTGAGGAAATTCCTAGAATTTCTCTTTTGCAGGACACCAGGCTGTCAAAGTACTAGTGGAATCCTTGATTACTAAAAAGTGTTCTGCTATTTCAGCAAGATTTAGTGGATAAAAGTCTGGCTATGTTGAGTTCAGTGGAAATACTCTCACTAATTTAAATGATACCATAACTTTGCAATATTTTATTTGCCTGGGGGATCTAAATACCCAGTAATAATTATGAATTTGGACTACGAATTATTATTTTTTAAATGATGGTATAGTCAGGAGATGAAAGCAGGATTTGACAGCTCTGCAAAAAGGGAAGCAGGAGGCTGCATTCAGCCGTGCCATTGGCCATAGTTCACAAGCTGTACATGATCCAGAACCTCCATTCAGTGTGTTTGAGACAGGAAGTAGTGTGAACGACAGCATCAGCAGAAGAAAGTGCCTGATTTTTGTAGCTTCTCTGGAAATTCAGAGCTTTTCTATTACTTCAACATAGCAACAGTTCCCAAGCACAATGGTACTGAGGGTGCAATAGGCTGGAAATTTCTGCTATCAAATTTTCCATCACTCTTCCTCTTGAAGAGTGATTGTACCTTTTCAGTCAGCACAGACAAGTCTGGATCCATCAGCACTGCATACCTACGGTCCCAGGAGGGAATAAGACTCATGCTGGTACTTTGGTGTTGTATCACCTGCTGTATGGCCACTTGCTGAGATAAGATGGAGGAACAAATCTCTGAATCATGGATCACTAATTTAGGCCATGGGCTTTGAATTTCCTACCTGCAGGGAAGGTCGATTTCACTTACTACTGTCATCAAGATCTAGCTAAAGACAGAGAAGAGATCAGAAATTCCATTTGCAGCATGTTGTGCAAAGGGCTCTAATGTAGAAAGCGGGAAAGGAGAAAGGAAATACAAGAATATATTCAGAAGGAATTTGTGTTCACAGACAGAGCAGTAATCATCCAAACAAAACAAAACTGGAAAAAGAAACAATATGTAATCGCTTCGTCTTTGACTGTTCCCTTCCTGTTTTCTACCTGCTCCCCAGACATGTCAGGACAAATGTGAAAACTTCCATCAGCCTCTTCTTTGAACACTCCCACTGCCCCAGACAGACATATACACTCACTCACTGTTAATTTTTACTCAGGAATGAGAATATTTTCCCCCTCTTTTGGCCTGGGAAGAAAGTAATCTTTCCAGAGAAGATGCACGTTAGGAGCCCTGTTCCTGTGGTCATCTTTCCATCAGGACTGTACTGCTTCACTCTCTGGAAAGCTGTCTCTAAGTATCCCAGTCAGATGTCTGTTTTTCATTCACTTAATACTTTTACTGGAGAGACTTTACCTCACTATGCAATTGCAAGGCAGGAGAAGGAAGACTTGAGCAACCTCACAGGGATGGAGGATGAGGGCCACCTACATACCTTTTTTTTCTTTTTTCTTTTTCTTATTCCAACCTCCCCTACCCAAAGCTGAAGCAGTTCTTTGTGGTCCTTTGTTTTCAGCTTCAGAGCACATTATATGATTCTGCTCCTACACTGTTTTGCAAATCTGTACCTGCTGAAGGTTACCAACTCTAATTTGGGGTCCCTTGTGCCAGGCAATGTACAAAGACCTATTAAGGAATGGCTTTGCCTAAGGAGCTTGAATTTAAAGGAGGCAAATGGAAGAATAATGCAAGCAAGTAAAATTGAGACACAGTATGGTCTATTCCTGTTCGTGTTGGGAAACTGATTCAGCCTAGTGGCTTATATAAAACATCATTAATAAAACAAAGTAAAATCCTATTTCAGAAAAGGAGGTATGCCGGCTATCAAAAAAGTCTGGTACTGACTGCTTCTCGTAGATACACAAAGAATTTGAATTAACAGTAGATAATATTGCAGGAGATTTAGGAGCACCTTTAATTAATGTGTTTCTATCCTAGTCAGCAGCACATTATCTAAAAGGTTTAGGCTTTTCGATGCTGTTAGTGACTGACTTCATCCAGTAAAACCCCTAGTGCCAAGGAGGCATTGCAGCTCCCTGACCATGGCTTTGCACCCCAAAATCAGGTTTACAGAAGAGGCTGATCTGAGCGATAAACTGCAAAAGCCAGCTGATCAGAAAGACTGCAAAATGTTTTGTTTTAACTTTTCCCTGGTATTTTGCACCCATTTTGCCTAGGTCTAGAATCAGATTCTTAAGCCCATTAAAAATAAACAAACAAAAAACCCCAGAACAAAAGTGTCTGTTTCCAAAGATAAAAACACAAATGACAAAAAGAAGGTGGAAAGGGGTATGGTACAGTTGTGACTTTCCTACCTTTTATTCTAGTTGTTAAAGCAACTCACTTTGGATGGAAAAGACTTTTTCTCTGCCTGAGGAAACAAAAACCCACCTTCCACTGAACAGTCCAGCTATTTCTATATGTGGGAAACGAAGATGGCCTCTCATGTTCAGACTGTGTTTCTGAGAAGAAAGAAGTAGGTTTGGTTGGGCTAAAGGCAGGAGAGTAATTCAGGACTATTTCTGCCCCCTTAGCTGAAGACAGATCCTGGGAATGGGGAGACTTATACTGAAAGGGGGCTGGGAGATGGTAGTTTGCTTTGTTTCCAGATTGTTGAATATGAAACTATTCTGATACAACCTCCTATTCCTCTTTCTTCTCACAGGAGAAGTAGCTACATCCCAAGCAAAAACAATGTTTCATCCTGTCAGACTTGGTTGGAAAGGGGAGGAGAGGATAAAACATGAAAACAATTAAAAATGTTTATTTTTAATAGTGTCTGGCAGTAGTCAGAGTTTTTAAAACTATAAATAAACAAAGGTCATAGTCAATGATGAGAAACACATGCTGTACGCATGTTTTTGAAAATGTAGATAAAGAAAACAGATAATGAATAGTATTATGTAGATAGCTCTTTGCAGGAGACTCATCAAAACTACCATTAAGATGTTCAATAGTGTCAGAAAGCAGCTGCACCCTTGGCCCAGGGAAGAATGTAAAACTGAGGTGCCCTGTTCCTTGCATTGCCAATGTCCTGCAGGATTTCTTCTTTTTTTCAGCTTGGGGACAGGACTTGCTGTGCCTGGAGGAGGCATGTGTACAGCACAGTGGGCCCTGGTCTTTGCACCACCCTGTAGCTGTTTTTGTAACAAGTGCAGGATTTTTAAAAAATCTACTCATATGTGGAAAGTGAGAAGCTATGACCAGTAACTAACTAATGGTACAGTTCTGGCTGGCAAAGAGGACAAAACCTAAAATTCTGGTGTTTGAAAGAAGATGAGGGCAACTTAAGGATCGACCCAGAACAAGAAGCTAATACAAACCACGGTGCACGGTCAGCAATGCCTCTCTGTCGCTGGGGATGGGTGCAGGAATACGGCTCCAATTATCTGAGCTATTTATGTGCACTTGCTTTTGGTAATCTTGCTTTGGAATGCTGTTTGTAAAAGGTTTCATACTTTTCTATTAAGCTTCTTAAAGGGCCATTATGCATTCACAAAAATCCATATCCATCTGGTAAGGAATGTTTCCTGACTCCTTTAACACCGTGTGAATACCAATTGCTGCCATTCTGGAGTGTGATTCAGTATTCCAAATGTGCTCGCATATTAAGAGAGGAGGTTAGGAAATAGAGTGGGAAAATGGTACATTTTACAAGAAAAGAGTAAAGAATAATAGCTTTTTAGTCATTCTCAGGAGCTAGAAGTCTTGATTTAAAAAACAGCCCTCACCAGCTCATTTTGTGGTAGGTTTAGTGTCTGTTGCTAGTTAATACCTGTAAGACACAGAGCTTCACAAATGAGAAACAGAAATAATTTTGGTGATCTTTGCAAGTTCTTTTCCTGAATATTATCCTTATTCAAGTAGTATATTTATGGGTTTTTAATCATAGATGTTTAAACTGTTTCTAATATTGTTTATCACACCATTTTAGAGAGCTTAGGAGGACTTTTGTTGTTGTTTTTAATTTTTTTTTCACAGTAGACTTTCTGGATATTAGCATTTCTGACTTTTAAGGCAAATAGCTACATTCTCAGCATCTAGTCCTGATGTCATAAGATTCAGATGTATGTAGGGCCCTTTAAAAGTGACTCACCTATACTATACTTAACAGCAATTAAGACTTGCAAATACACATGCTTTATATTTTTCATGCCTGTAATATCACATCTTTTAAGTGTTTTGTTTTTTTGTGTTTTTGGTGGTTTGGTTGTTTTTTTTTTTTGACATTCACTTCTGTTGCTGTACATAGTACTATAGTTACCTAGGACTTTGATTTTGGTAAAGGTTTTCCTTATTAAAAGCACCAAGATGAATTATATAAAAGGCTATAATGCTTCTTAAGAAAGAGCATGTCAACTAAAATGTTATGAAGGGGATGTGTTGTTTTTGATGTTTTTAAATAAGGAGACAAAGGCAACACTCCAGCTTTCCAAGAATGCGGAGAGAGTATAAAAGCAAACTCAAGAATTATTGACAAATCTAAAAGATATTGGAAATAGATGGAAGAAGACATCCGCCTGGCAGAAGAGAAGGTCAGTTTCTAGAGCATCTTTAAGTTGAAGAAGAGAATTGTTTGAGGAAAACATAAGCTCTCCAAAGGAACTTGAAAGAAATAGTATGAAATAATGACCAACAAGTGGGTCGAAAGGGGAATATGCAGGCAGAAAGTAATAGGTGCCACTTTCTGCTTCTAAGACAATTTGGAATTTGTTTTTGACAGAAAGAATTTAGAGAAAGATGGAAGCATGTTATAGTTTATTTGGACTGAGGGATTATTAATACTAGCAGAACTGTTACACAGCTGTTAGTGGTAATTGGATTTGTTGGCTTTTAATGTTAGGACTTCTATCGTTGGACTTTATAACTTGACCACAAAATATGAATCTGCTTAAATCCTTTACAAAATTAGTTCAAGCCATGGTATAGTTATTTTTCTTAAACTCTGTTAATGTATAAATAAAAGTTCTCATTTAAACTTTGTCATTCCTTTTTCCTGTGTTTTCAAGTGGCTATTTAAAAACAACTCGCTATGCATCAAATCTTCTCTATAATACTACTGTTGGCATTGAGATAGGATTCCACATAACTGAGT
Source organism: Nesoenas mayeri (assembly GCF_963082525.1). Lineage (NCBI taxonomy): Eukaryota > Metazoa > Chordata > Aves > Columbiformes > Columbidae > Nesoenas > Nesoenas mayeri. Next base: position 24,545,943 of record NC_137551.1, on the reverse strand, counting down.
GACAAGGACAAAATATAGCAGGCAATGTGACATTTAACTACCTTAAGCATCTATTGTACAATGGGATTCTTATTTTAATCATTGTCTTTCAGGTTATAAACTGTTTTTCTTCCCTTTTCTGCTGCAAGTAAATAAAACAGCCAGCAGTGAAATACAGGGTAGGTTAATTTGTCATTTTAGTTCACTGGATGCAAGATAGCAAGTAACCCAGAAATATTGCTGAGTATCCTTGCCATTAAGTTGATTAAGAAGGGGAAAAAATAGAGTAATAACTACTTCTATTTTGCACCATTCCTATATTGTCACAAGAGGGTACAGTCATGCAAAAAAAGATATTGATAAACTGGCTTTAATTCATCGGAAGGTTAGCAAGATTACTGGCTGGGCGATTGCACCTGACACAAAAGGGAGAGAGTGGGTTTTTTTTCTGCCTGGAGAAGACAAAGCAAAGGGAGGATCTTAATGCTGTCTTCAATTATCTAATGGGCTGTTGAAGAGAACACAACAGATGGACTTTTTTCTTTCTCCCCAAAGGTACACAGCAAAAGAAAAAGCAGGAATAGATACAATCTGCAGCAAGAGACATTATTTTAAGAGCTAAGGGGGGGAAAAAAAATATTTGCAGCAAGGATGGCCACACACTGGAGCGAGACCCAGCGGCTGTGAAATTCCCATCTGTGTAGCAATTCAAAATATCATTGGACAAGCCCTGATCAACCAAATATACTTTAGAAGCTGGTGCTGTTTTAACTGGGACTTGGACCAGGTGATGTCCAGAGCTCCCTTCTCACATAAATCATTTTGGCAATCCAAACTCCATTAACAACTATTATAAAGTGTATTTAAAGTCCATTAATGAAGTTGCACAAATAGCACAAATAGGTGTTGCCTTTGCTATTTATGTCTGTGGCCATTGTCATCTTCCTGACCCTAGAATATCTAATTATCATTTTATGTCTCTTCTGCAATGAAGAGAGTACCTAACCTGTCACCTTTAGAAATACAAAGGAGGGCACTAAGAGACCTTTACAATTCAGAAAGGTGTGGAAAAGACTCATTTGACCTTCTTTATGCAGGGAGATGTCAGAGAAAAAAGTGCATTTTTCTATGTCAGGAAAACAAAGCTTGAAATAGATTTCTACCTGAAAAATACTTAATTTGCAGGCTGGGTGCTAGGTTTTCCTGTGGTTTTCTCTGATCTGAGGTGTGCTGATAAGTCAGTCAGAATTCTCACGTGTCTTAGGAATGAACAATACTGAGAGACACTGGTATGTGCATGTCAACCTCCAAAAGGTGACCCCCCCAGTGCATCTTGAAATCACAGGTGAGAGAAGAAAGGTGGCTCTCCTTAAAGTCCCACATTCCTGCAGGGGTCTGTGGGACAGAAGGGGGCGGCCATCCCCTTTGTACTTTCTGTTCTGCCTTCTGCAGGACACCGTTTCAGTTTTCTGTGCTGTTTCACAGTGTCAACCTTACCCCATATGAGACTTCAGAAGGTATAAAGTTAAAAAAATTAAAAAAAGCTGCTTCTGCTTTAGCTGACCATGCAAAAGAGTTATTCTGCTACTATGCAAGCATATAAAACAGTATGAAGAAATGAAGGCTAGAACATTAAAAAATATATGACATTAATAGAATTTCTGAACAATTTCAATCTGTTCTCTGAGGCAGCTGAGGGACTCGGTAGCAGTTGGAGTTGCATTTAGTGGTCATCTGAAACTTACACTGACATATACTCCCATGTAGGTATGTATATATATATTGAGGGGGAGGGATTTTTTTGTTATTTGGCAATAACTCTGAAGTATTAATTGGAAAAAATGTGGCTCGGCTTTGAGAAACAGCTAACACTAGCTTTTTTCCTTCAAATATTTTTTATTTATTTCACTGTTGAAAATTTTGTGAAAATTATTCTACTCCCCACTGATAGCTTATTATTTATGTATAACTTTGGAGATACTTTCTCAGTTTCTAACAGAATTTTGCATTGGTCTTTGCTACAGAACAAATGAAGCCACTTTTTTTTTCACAAGAGGATTCTAACTTCAAGAACCTCTTTAATTCAATGAAAAGTTCAATGTAACTTTTTTGGAAACCTCTCACCCTGCAAGAACACAGGTAGTCAAAATACTTTTGATTTCAAATACTATATTTATAACTGTAAATATGCAAAATATAAGTGGAGGGAGAACAATGCAATATTTGAGGGTTTCCTACATTATGCTTTCTTAACATAAAAACAATACAGAGGTGTTTCTCATTGTGCTAACACTGAATAGCAGAAATCAAAATCCTGTTTTGTCAGTTCTTCCTAAAACAGCATTGTTCCCCCCAGTACACAATTCCCTGCCATGATTCCTCCTGTTCTGAATGACTCAGTTTCCGCATTTCCTTAAAAGATTACTCAGTCTGTGAAATAGATTCAGGACCGTTTTGAGGGGAGTCTGTTTCCACACTTAGTTTTATTCAGTTAATTCTCATGATTGGTAAGAATTCTGAATAATTTTGCTTTTAGTGTCTTCTTATCTTCATTTTGAAATAATCAATGACATATGTGATGTCTTCATGGAACAGGACTATCCTAACTCTAATGCTGATTTATGAGTTCATTATGTGTGAAGCTAAAAATCACTGGGTTCTTTCTACGTGAATGCAGTACCATGTGCTTTCATTCATTCTGCCTTTTTCTTCTATCACCTTTCAAATAATGTCTTTTCAGAGAATTCCAATTGTCCCAGAGGAAACCTGCTCTGTACCGTTTTTATCCTGGTTACTTTACCTATTCTTTTTCTAGGCGGTATCTCTTCTAGGCTTGTTTTTTTTAATCATTTAATTGCAAAGGCTTACAGACATAACATTGTGTTACGCTGGTGTGATGAGTAGCATGAGATACAGTCATGCTGGGATGATGGTGTTGGGATACCAAGCTGCTGGAGGAAATGGGGTGAATGATTCATTGTTTCACTCCTGTCAATAAAGGGTCAATGTTCAAAGAATTAGAGGCTTACAGAGTGCCAACTTCTGGATAAGAAATAAAACAAAAGCTCTGACAGTTTGTGGTTATTAAAGTTTCCATGGCTCTGGTCCAATACTAACATACGATTTTGAAATCCTGACAAAATTCAGATTGACTTATTTACATTCTGTTTCCCCATATTTCCTATTATTGTATAACACATGGTCATTACTTAATTGTTGTGTAATGTCCTATGATGCTAAGCAGGTGCTGCTGCTGCTTTTTGCTTGGGAACATATCTAAATGTAATGTAAACCTGTAGTTTAATGAATCATCTGTATCTCTAATTTTCGATATTGTTCATCTTTGTTCAGGCTAATGCTTTTTTAGGATTATCTTCCTAAATTTATTTACATTTCTTACACACTCAGACACAGGATAAAATTTCCCTCTCAAGTACTGTTGTAAGGTCATGGTGTGTGCATACACAGACAGACCTATGAAAAATCCTGAAGACTTTTGATGCAGAGAAATAAAAACACAATGAAAATAGCCACATATAGTAATTTTCTTTCTTATCTGATCTAAGAAAATGTATCCTTCACTTCTATGGTTTAATCAAATAAGTAAAGCAAGAATTTAACTGTAAAGAAATTATTAAAGTTAGAAAATATTTCATGTTTCAAGTGAATCTCTGGTCTTGCTTCTGTCTACCAGAAAGTTGATCTGAGCAGAACCTGACATTTTAGGACTCCTTAAGTGTTTCCTAAGTCCTTCTGTTTGGCTCTGTGGCAAAAGAAGACCAGCACATACCACATTCTGGCTGCTGACCAAACCAAAAGAAAAAACTGTAAGGAGAGACAACCTGAGGTGTGTTCCCTCTAATATATATACGCAATAACCTTGGGCAAGATTTAAAAAGATTTAAGAGAAACTGAAGGCCCCAAGGTCAACTATAAATTACAAAATTCTCACTCAGTTCTATTTAACAGCACAGACACCTAAATTCTCCAAGTATCTTTGACTTTAACATACACTATAAATTCATAATTCTCTTTTGCACACACAAAAGCCCAGCTAAGGAGCTCATGCCCTGTTCACAGTTACCTGCTGTAAAAGTGTCCAAAGGCACCCAAGCTGTGGGCTTGCCTTTTGGTTTAAAACTGACAGTTTTGGAGCCCAAACTTAGTGCAATGTTGACTGCTTTTCAAGTTGAAGCACCACAACTTCCTTTCTATCCCATTTTACAAGGGAATCGAGGATTATACTGCCTTCCCAAGACATGGGAAATTCAGTTGTTTGCATATCATCAGTGGGTTGAAGTTGCATCTTCCAAAGTCTAGGAAAACGGTTAGCTGCTGCCAACACCAAAAGTTCTGCTGTGCTGGCTAATGACAACTGAAGCAGTACTGAGCTTTGTAGGTGCCCAGGTTCTTTTTCAACTGGGCCTTTTTAGATTGTGAGATCTCAGGGCAGGAACCATCATCTGTGCTTGTAAATGATAAAACAAATTTTACTTTCTTAGTCTTTGACGATGACAGTGAAGGAGAGGGGAAAGGACTGAGATTTTTGTTTCTTTGTTTGTAATAAAGTAAGAAAAAAAACCAGATGCGTTGGGAACTGGAAAGGAAACTCTCTTTATTTTTCATCTCTCATGTTAGGAATAACAACTCCTTTTCTACCTTTACTGTAGGATGTGATAGATGGCTTCAATGTGACAGTAAACCTCCTCATTCCTTAATAAAACAATGTTCTTCAAAAGCTTTCAGGATCAGTGAGTCAGAAAAAATGTTAAAATTCTACTAGCATGTGTTTAGGGCTGAGTTTGACTGAAAAATTCCATTCCTTTTCAGCAAGGTTAGCACTGAATGAAACCCGTACTATGTCTCAATAAATGTGTATTCTCCACTTGGGTTTTCAACAACACTATAGATGAGACAGAATTTTTCAAATCTAAACAAGTATTTGCAAATAGGAATGCTACATAGGGTTTCTTTACGGTAAAGAACAGCATGTAACCATTACAATTTTGAGTGGTCTCATGTAACACAGTTCATTTTGCTGTCTGCCAGCAAACCTTACACAACTTTGCTTTTAAAAATAAAAGAACAGAGGTTGTAATATTTATTCTTCAAGTCAGCAACTGGACAGAAAGAGATTGCTCCTGAGAAACTTCTTATTAGGCTGGAATTTCACATGGGGACTAGGTCTTCTATCACTTACTAATAATCTTAGTGCCTAAAGGCTCCAATTAGGTATTAGAACACAGTGATAACAGGCATTGTAAATGTGCAGGACAAATCTTCCCTAAGGGAGTATAATACAGTATTGTTTTTAAAAAGCTAGTAATTTCTTAAAATAGCTTTACAGCCACAGCAGACTATTACTAACTTTGGCCTAGATCCTGCAGTGAAAATGTGTGTTGTGAGTCTCCATCAAGCAAGAGAAAGCAAGAAATTAGCCCTTTTTGTAAAAGCCCATTAAGAATGTAAGTCCTTGTTACAAATCAGAAGGTTTTTTCACTTTGAGCAAAGAAAAACCAAGGTAGCTTGCAGTTGATGCTGAAACTCTGCTTTGGGAGTTACTAATCACATTGCATAAAATACTATTAAGAACACTTCAAAGCCGAAGTGCCATAAACAACACACACATACAAATAGAAAGAAATCTGCTCATTGACCTGGCTGATGAAGTAGCCATTGACAACTGATCAAACCTTTGATTTAGGTCATGTACACAGCCTTATCTGAGTTGTATGAAGTCAGATAACTGCATGGACCCTTCCCAGAAGCAGTGGCTTGCTGGCCAGCACAGCTGGCTGGAGGACTGTCCTGTCTTTTGGTCTCCAGTGACCCTTGCCCATGGCCTGAAGCTCCTTTCCCATTACCATGCCAGTTTGCACACACGGTTCTCGGGAGTGGTAGGAAAGATGGCTTTTTCAAAACTAGACTCCCTACTCGTGTAATTTTTCAGCTCCTAGTTTTCCAACCTCTGCCCAGGCTGGTAGCACTCGCTTTGCACTGCGGCTCGCCCTTGGCACATCTGTTTTTCCCCCCAGTTAGCGGACACCCAACGGGGGCTGAGGGTACCGCGGTCCAGCGCGGCGAGCGCAGGTTCCAGCGGCGCAGGGACCTCCCTGGGGCTGCGGCTGCCGGCGGGGGGGGAGCGGCCCCGGACCCCGGCGAGGGCTGCGCCCGGTGGGTGGCAGAGGGAGGAGGGGGCCTGGAGCGCGCCGCGGGGTCCGCCCAGCGCCGCCGCTGCACGGGCTGCGGCAGGAAAGGAGCCGCGGCTCCTCCTCGGAGGAGGAAGGGGAGGGGGGGTCCCTCTGAGCGCAGCCGGCCGCAGCGAGAGGCGCGGCGAGGCGGGGCGGGCGCAGGAGGCGTGGAGGGGAGCGCGGCGCCCGCGGAGCGGCGCGGAGTGGCGCGTGCCATGCGCGTCGCGGAGCGGCGGGCGCGGCAGCTGGCGGCTCGCTCGCTGGCTCAGCATGCGCGGGCTGTGCCGCCGCCTTTGCCTGGTGGCCGCCGTGCTGGGGCTGTGCGGGGGCAGCAGGAACTGCCCCGACCTCATCGTGGACCGCTGCCTCTGCACCGCCGAGCGCTCCAAGGGGCCCGGCCGCCCGGCCCTCCGCATCAAAGTGGTCTGCAGCGGCGGCGACTTGGTGGAAACTTTGCAGCCCGCCGTGCTGCCCAACCGCACCGTGTCCCTGTGAGTACGGCCCGCGGGGTAGCGCGCACCTGGCGGCGGCTGCCCCGGGATTTCCCCTGCGGGAGGCGTTGACACGGGACAGAGGGTGCCGCGAAGGAGAGGGGTGTGTGTGGGGGACGCGCGCTCCTGGGCGCGGGGGTCCCCTCAGCGTGGCCGAACCCACCGCCCAGACAGCTACCGCAGGAGCGGGCTGAACCGCTCCGCTGAGACTATCACCCCGGCCTGGCTTTTAAAAAGTGTGCGAGAGTTTCTGAGTTGGTTCGCCTTTTTTTTTTTTTTTTTTTTTTTTTTTTTTTAATCTCTGGAAACTCTTGCTGGCTTTTTGGTCGAGCTGGGGCAGCTGGGCTTACCGTGATGTAAATTGCATGCTGCTGTGTGTGGTGGTTTGGGAAATGTCAGGGCTAGTAGAACTGATGGAGCTCCCTAGTGCACCTTTCTGCCGGTGGTGGGATGGGCTCAAACTATCCGGACAATAAATGGATGGTAACGATAATGGTAAACTGCCCTCTGGAGCTCTGTGTAATTAATTGGTTTTCCCCTTCCCTCTCGTCTCCTCTCAATAAAGTTTGGAATTTATGTCTTCTTTTTTTTAAACAAGAGTTTGTGTACAACCGTTTGAAACGACCCAATCTCCAATATTGTTTTGAGTTGCCTGGCAATTGAAAATGACTCACAGCTTGGTGTTTTGGGTTTATTTTTTTTTTTCTTTTCACCAAGTGACTTGGAAATAGGGTAATGATGTTTTGTTGCCTGTTGCATGTAGTTAAACAAATGATATGTATTGTAAATAAAGTAGTAGATTGTTTTGTAACTGGAACATCAAGTATAGGTGAAAGTGATGTCCCTGTAATGGACCCAAGCAGTAACAGCTCTGTGACATTTAGCCTTTACATCATGCACATTTCAACACATCTTTTACTCTTGAATTTAGTTCTGTTGACAATTCCTGCTGTGAACATCTCCACTGTTCACTGAGTTTTCTTTAAGTCAACGCTTTCAGGAGACAACTGGTAAAGATAGTAATTTATAACATCTGGAGAGCTTGTGTTGGTAAATGTACAGATGTGCTGTGTATGCTTCAGTTCAGTTTTAGCTATAACTGTTGAGTGACTTGATGCTGATTAGCTGTCTGCTGGTTATTCATTTGGGAAACTTTTGCTTCTTAATATACAGGATATAGTAACTATATTTCCTGGTAAATTTTAGTAGGCTGGTTTAGAATAAAATCATTACATCAATGCAAGTTTTGGCCTAGGAGATACATAAACCAGAAAAGTAGCAGTGAATTTAACTGGCTGTATGGCTATAGTTTGTACTCCCCGAAAAGTATATAATGTCAACAGTTTTTTCCATTAGTTAAAGATCTAGAAACTCTCACACACAGCATGTCTGCAAGGGTTTTTCTTCTTAAGCATTGGTTTACAGTGTTCTATTTAGTTTTTTTTTTTCCTAAGAAATTTTTCTTTTGACAAGGTAAGTACCAGTAGATGAATCCAGCTAACCATAAGATCACCAGAAGTATGTATTCACTGTAATGAAAAGAAATTGAATTGGAAACAGAAGTGAGAAAAGACGAGGAGGGGAAGTGGTGCATTTGAAGTGGTAGGTGGGAGTTTTTGGTCAATTAGACGTAGGATTTAAGGCACCAGAAATAAACTTGATACTACCACCCTAAACATGCGCATTTCAGGTAAGGCTTGTATTTCTTAGAAAGATACCATGCTAGTTTTTTTAAACTTAATTACAAGTAGCCATTGATCTAAAAGCTGATTAGCTGTCCTTAGTTGATATAAAACATACACATAATTGCTTTTTGTTGTATTTCACATGGGTAAGTACAGTAACACGTATCACCTAAACTTGTCCCTTTCCTCTTACTATCTGTCTTCTCTGTTTGTGATGTGGTGTTTTTTTTTTCCTCAGTAAGTAAATGTAAGGTTAATCTTGAATGTAAAAAGACCATTTACAACAAATCTGTGTTAGGGTGATAGTAATTTTCGGTAGCTGGAACATACAGATGACAATTTGATTGAATGTGTCAAAGATTTTGCAGGATAATCTGGTTTTGATTAATTAAATTACACTTGTGAGATTCGGCCAGCTGCAGAAAATAATGATAAAAAGCTCAAACACTAGTGCTGACATTAGTTTATGTAGCTGCATGGAGGATTTGGGCAAAAGAGAGTATTCTAGTAGATGCTGCCTCCTTCCATTCAGTTTTATGGGCCCACAGAGAGAAACATACGGAACATAACCTTTCAGATTGCTTTAACAATTAAGAAATATAGAGGTGAATAATGAGATGTATGCTCAGATGCAGTAACACATTAAAGAAACAATGTAACAAATTGTTTTTCTTGGGTAAATTCTCATATCTCTCTACATTATATAGGGATGCTGCTTCTCTAGTGGCATTTTGTTCTGGAAGGGAATATCAAAGCCAAATTGTTATAACTCTTCTACTGATATGACAGGGGAATTACCTCTGCTGTATCTATTAAGCCATTAAAGGGTGAAGTTATGGATGTGTTACACTTTATTTACACATTAGGTGATGTTGCTTATCAGCAAATTTAAGAAGTTATTATTTGTTAGTTTAATTTTTTTTTTTTTCACCCAAGTGACCATGGAACTTGGCTGAGTTTGACTATTTAGTCTCTTTGTGGCATATGTTTACTAAATTATCACTACTGCAAATATTTCTAGCACAGTCATGCACAGTGACTACAAACTAGTGTGAAGTCACTGAAGAAACACATATTCTTGGCAGGTTCAGACCAATTATTTCCAGCTTATGAGGTGGGAAGTTTGCATAGTTACTCTGAAATCATATGAATACTAGAGCTATTCAGTGCTGTCTGAATGCTCCCAGTAATAAACAATCACACTAGGAATAAAATAAAAATATAAGCTGGTAAAGCAACTATCCCCTCATCTTTATTTTATATTAAAACCCCAAACACCCCACGTTGTTCTGGACCCTGTTTCCTTGTCTTTATTTAGTATTTTACTGCTTTGGAAATGAGACTCAAGTGGTTAGCTGTAGCTTCACAAAGTATTTGCATGTATTTTGTTAAAAGGAATTCTAGCCCTTATTGATTTGCAACATGTATTTCTGTGGCTTGTGTATCGGGGCAGCACTGGAGTAAGGGAGTTACTCTTTTCCATGAAAAATACAGCTATTGAATCACTGATTTATGAGCTCTGCTCTCCCCACTTCACTTTCAGTAGGCAATGGAAATGTAGACCCAACAAGGAGGAGTCACCTCCCTTCAGGATAATATAGTTTTCTTAGTTTAAGCTTTATGGCTGAGTACTTGGGAATTCTTACACTGAAGCTATACTTTACATATATTTTTTTTAATTGTGTGATTTGGTTGTTGAAGTGTAACTCTAGAGAAAAAGATTATTTGCAATTTTCTTTCTCTTCTGTGCTAATGGAAATTTTAGTTATTAAACTTGTGATTAGCTGAAGTTTGGGCTATATGGAATATTGCCACTTTTCGCAATGTGGAAGTACTGCAGTTGGAAATTTCAGAAATTAGCAGATAAGATTATTTTCTGAATTATTCCGTGTAAACTGGACAGTATATTAGTAGTTACTTACTATCTGTACTCTTTCCCTCCCACCCCGCCCCCTGTCAAATGGTGTTAAAAAGTTTATCTTTTAGTTCTTAGAAGCTCTCGGTTTGTTACATGACTTGATATCACTGGGCAGAACATACTCTGAAGTTACAAATGCCGACAATTTCTGATAATAGCATTACTATTTTTTATCCTCCCTCTTAATTCAATAGGAAGTCCAGCATTTATACCAGAAGTTGTTATTTTTACAGATCTTACCCACAGATACACCTGTGGAAATCTGATGTTTTGACTGTCATGATAGAAATGAAACAAATTTAAGGCAGTGTATGGATCATAGTGATTCCACATCATATAGAAATCTTCCTATCTATGCATTTCTTTTGACTTTGAATTGGAGGTTGTCTCACATTATTAAAATTTTGATTTCAGAGTGAGGCTACGTGACTCCAGTGGTAATCTATAGCTGTAATACATACAAAAGGGTTTTCATCGTCAAAGCAATTAACAAACATTAACTAGTCTTCTGAAAGCAACTTTGCCTCGCTTTTCTCTGTCCCAAAATTACTTTTGTCGCATTCATTTTTGTCATGTCTACTGGAATTTATTCAAGATTATTATATTGCTATATTTATTTTATGTCCAGTCTTTTACACTCCTGTATTTGGTTTAGAACATATCAATATGGTTTATTTAATTTAAGCATCTTGCTGTAGAAATAGATCACAAAAATGTTCTTTATGTTCCAAAGAGCTTAGAGTTTAAGCTGGCCAAAGCAAACAAAACAAGAATTGAAGAAAGGATGAACCAAAAATATTATTCAGTAGTTTTATCTCTCCATCTTGAAATTCACATATTTTTCTTTATTGCTATGAGATCTTTCGTAGTGTTTCTGTTTTGTAAATAAGTGAGTGATTAATGAATGTAGGCTACTTCTCATTATAAAGGGTTTCACAAAGATTTTCACCTTGGTTAGCTTCCTGTATTCACTCAGAGTAGCAGAAACAAAGAGTAAAAAACAGGTTTCCTGCTGCATTATTTATGTGTGTATACATATTTATAGATGCCTTCTTCAAAACTCTTAAAAAAAAAAAAAAAAGCTAGCTTAAAGCCAGCTTGCTGTTGTGAAAGAAACTCCTAACATAAAGCGAACTGACATAAAATACATATAAGACTTGGAAGGTCTGGAAGAGATGTTTGGGGAGAGCAAAATAAAGAGAAGAGAAAAACACTAGAGATGTAATTTCTTTAGATATTAGTCTAGTCTTCCATGATATTTCATGGAATAGATACAATTAGAGTGTCCATAAAATACCATAACTGAAAATACTTTATTTTTCTTTATATTATTTCTGACAAGGGAAAATCTTTACCTGAATTCACTTGTCTTCTTCCAAATTATGACTTTTTTTTGATGCAACTAATGCATGGCATTTCTGGAAATTTTAGCACAAGAGGAGAGTAAAAAAGTTTCTGTAAAGACAAACAGAATTCTGTTTGCAAATAATGTCCAAAATAAAACAAGGGCTGCTTTAATACTTAGCAGATTAACAAATCATATTGAGGATTCTTTCCCTATTTATCCTTCCTAATCTATGAATGTCATGAGGTAAAAGAGTGCCATGTATTCTCCTGATGCTTTTAAGTTCTTAATGTAACTTCTTTTGAGTAAAGCAGTTTGTAGAAGAGAATGGGAGGAGAATTTTTGGAAGCAGATAAAAGTTTTTTGCAGTATTGAACAATTCATTAGTTTGGTAATTTCATGTAGAAACCAAGTCCTTTTTTTTTTTTTTTTTTCCTGCATATTTGCAGTATTGTGCTTTTACACTTAGTTTCTTTCCAGAGGTGAAAATAAACTAGTGAAGACAAACAGGAGGACAGTGATACATGTGGGAAGGGACTTTTATCATATAAGTATATATCTGATACCTATTGAGAAGTCCTAAATGATGCTGGGACTTTATGATATGTATGATTTGTCAGTTCACTGGCTACTGAGCTTGTTTTCCTTAAGCAGGAAGAGATTTAGTGTATGTCACTGGTTCTTTCTTTTTTCCTAGGTTGGCCAAATATTCATAAAACCTATTTAATTTTAACTATCTGAAGATATGAGGAACAGATATTTATTACTGAAATGTAGATATTCTCATTTGATGTTGCAGTAAGGTAGTAGCCAGGGAGAAGGTGATTTACATATGTAGAGTTTTCCTTTATAGGAAGCTGCATGAGTTGCTGCCCCTTGGGACCAACGTACTGTCAGCCGTTAAAATGGACTGTTCTTTAAAGATTTGAAAATGTAGCTCTTTTTTTGCTTTGTTTTGTTTTAGAAGGTATACTGAAATGTTTTCTCAAAATACATATCCTGACAGAATTATAAGATGTGAGGTGAGGTGAAGAGTGGGGAGTGATGGGGAAAGGACTTTCTTAAAACAAATCTGAATAGCTAGAAGGAAAGTTTCTGAAGAACGTTATTAAATTGAAGCTTTAAAGGTTTAATATTTTATAGATTCTCCTTTTTCTATCTCTTCAGAGGTTTAAGATCACAAATCTTATTTGTTTGATTCTGTACAATGACAGGATCATATTAGCTCTTGTGACTCTGGAAGCCCGTTTATTCCTTTGCCAATTAACCAGACCCAGGTTTCTGGGCAGAAATAGCCAGAGTGACATTGCTTTCTTGTGTGAAGTTTCTCCCTATTTGGGACCCTCTGTCATTACAAATTTTGCAGCTGTTGAATCCAACCAAGCTCCAGATAATCCATCCCTACTTTCCTCATTGCTGTCTTTAGTAATTTTTATAATACAGAGCTAGCATGAATCTGAAAGTTAAAGTGTAGAGCATCCTTACCGAGCCAGAGGTTCTGCTCTAACAGCCAGCAGGAAATATACATTCATATATATGAAGCTTACAGACTTCCTTTGTGCACATCTGAGAGTCAGAGCTTCATGCCAGCTTGGTTTTCACTACTTCGTGATGTTTGTGCATGTTTTCAAGAATCATTGTTTATGCTCTTTGACTTAGATTTTTTTTAAGGAAAAAATGCATATTGATTTCTAAGCTTCCTCTGTCTTCCTGATAGACTAGCCACGCATACAAAACATGAAAAGGTTGGGTATGTGCTTCTCTATGCAACTGTGATTAACTTTGATCAATCACAAGTTTGCTGGCGAGTTCTAGACTTTTCAAATACGATTTGGCTAAAACCTCTGTATTATTTATAATAGTAACTTTTTTTTTCAATTTCCTTTGGCAATTACATAATACAGGGAACACACAGTTCAGCTTTGGTTCTTATTTTTGTGTCAATGTGCCATTCTTCACCCTTCTCTTAAAATCAGTTCCAACTGTGGCTTCATGCCTGGGACTGATTTAGGAATACTCTGAAGGTATGGTTAATCTTATGAAAATCCTGCTTTGCAGTTTCTGTTATAGTCTTATAGACTTGTTGACAGTTTCTTTTCTGTACTTAGTTGGATATAATCTTACCTAAACAGCAGTATGTCAGAAATATAAACCATTCTGCTAATAAAGTAAACACACAGTGATTCATGGGTATTATGCTCATAGACCCATAAATCTTTGCCAAAACCTGAGATTTATTCTAGACTACGTAGAATTTAGATTTACTGATAACTATGCATAAGTAAGCAAACTGTTTTAAACTTGTATTTTAAGCATTCCTTTGATGAGTGGCTGTCTTCTGAAATGGTTATTAATCAAAACTCATGAAGTATATATACTGTAGGCTTTGTATAACACAAAATGAAGTTCAATGGATTTTGTAAGTTATTAAGGTATCATTATGGTTTTCAAGTAACCTGATAACTCAAGGCCTCCAAATTACAAATTATAGGCATTTATGATTCTCCTTGTTTATTGAGGAATTACTGTGATTTCTTCCTTCTAATAGCAATCAAGACAATGTCTCCCCATAAAACCTTTCTCTTTATGTTATGGGATGGACTGTTCCAGAGAGTGCGTGTTTTATTAACAGAAGTATAAACTGGGAGGGTAAAGATTTTATGTGTACTGTAACTTCAAAAATGGACAAACGATATCATAGAATGGAAAATAAGGTTAAAACTAGCAGTAACCAAATCAGGCGTGGAAAATTTGAAGAGAAGCATAGATTTAATGAAATAATTGAACACTTAACATTACTACATAGTAGTAGTTCCCTGGCAACAGTTATTTCGCTATCTGTATTGCAAATTAATGTGCATAGTATCAATTTCTTGGAGAGCAGAGGGGTGGAAGAAGAGCATAACCTGTTTGTGAGCAACTTTATTAATACAGTAGGTTTTACAGAAATTTCAGAGGAAGTATACTGAAAAGGTCCTCTAATGGAATGTGCTAACAGCCTGGTGCATCAGGAAGCCTACCCGCATTTGAGAGAGAGGGAGAAGAAAAACAAGGCATTGTCAATCTTGAGGAATCAAATTCACCAGCACTCCTAAGTGACGGAATTTTTACATATTAACATGTGTCATATCAGGGGAGCTTTGCATGCTGAGAAAAATTCTTAATGCTTTTTGTCCATTCCCTGTACTTGGACCCATCTGCCTTTATTCCCAGAACCTTTTAATTGTGCCGTTTCCTTTTTATTATTGTTGTTGTTAATATTATTGTTATTATTGTTGTTGATACGTCTCCCTATTTTCTCTTCTGCATCTTGTTTTTGTTCGCTGCTTACATGTATTGCACACTTTACTGCAAATGCATTTCTAAAAAAGGAGAAAACCTATCTCCCTCCTCATCAGCTCTGCTCTTGGTCCTCTGGCACGCTCCAATTCTCTGCCAGCCTCTGCACTTCCACTGCTGTGTGCTGCAGCTTTTGCTTTCAGCTCACAGTCTCCACCACTTCTTTAGTCTTGCTTCTTTTTCCAGTTCCTTCTCCTTTTCTAAGACCTTCCATTACATCTTCCCTCATCACCTTAGATTCTTGACTCATTTTATCCTTCTCTTCTGAACTTACCGAGTGGAACTGAAATGAGTGAGGAAATGGGTGCTCAGAAAGATACAGATTAAGTCCTGGAGTTCAGTGATGCCTGGAATTGGGGCCAGACAAATGGAGTTGATCCTATTACACACCTTACAGACAAGAAAAATGTTTGAATTTGTAGCTCTGCCTCCTTACAGAGTTTATCATTAAAACTGCAGCCAGCGGAATAGAGAAGTCTGTGGTTGTGTCAAGCAGTAGTTTTATATCGACCCACCAAACATGTTGCTGTTGATCAGAGGGAACAGTCACAACGATCAGATTTGTTTTCCACCCCCAGCGTTGTGTATTGTTTAGAAGGGAAGAGGAAAACTTAATTTCCAGTTTTCTCTAAGCCTTTGTGACAACATTCAAACAATATCGCAACTGTCCTTCCAAAACTGAAATGTGTATAACACACATAATTATAGTGGGAAATATGAAATCTCAATATGTGCTCTTATTCTCATTGCAGTTCTTGAGCCACAAAACAAAACTTTTTGATATGTGGGCAAATCTAAGCTTAAGGAATTGCATTCCTCTCTCTTGTTATATAGCTGGTATTATTCACATTTTATCATACAGCTCTATCTTAAATTATATCATGTTAATGAACTGTTCTCAGCTATAGCTGTAGCAGTTGACAAATTCATACTAGTTTTGCAAAAGTCACAATTTTCTCTGCATACTACATATAGGATACACAGGAAAGGAAACACAGTCAAAACACACAAAGCTAAGCATGCTTTCCATTGGAAGAAAACAATACGTTATTCCCTCAGTAATGAAATGTCAACATTATAGGGTTTTTGTGCTGGGCAAATATTTTGTGAATTGTACCAACTTTTTAATCATTTGCTTTATTCATTACTAGAGTCCGTGGCAGAGTCATATGTCATCTCATCTATAGCAAGTTATTTGTCTGTAGAGGGAGAATAGTAAAATTTTGTTAGGTTATGATTCAGGTAGCTCTTCGAAGTATATCATGATTGTTTAAAGGAATTTGAATTGCATGGTACTCAGAAATCAGAGCCAAGCTGTGGGAATTACAATACCAGATATTCAGGTTGTTGTTAAAATACCGATGCATGTGAGAATAGTATCTGTAGTCAGGTTTTTTATGGCGAGTTTTTCCCTCCATGTTTGGTAACAAGAGACTCTAGGAAAATTAATGTGCTCTTTTCCTTGGTTATACCATATAGGAGTCTTGTGGAGGGAAGTTCCTTACTTTTTTTCCTTTACTGTTGGGAGACTTTGGGTAAGAATATATGTCTATCCAGTGTGAGCAGGAAGCCTTCTTTAAGGTTGTGTGTTTGTTTTTTTTTTTTCTGATGGCCATACTTTCCTTTGCTTTCCTTTCTTTAGCAATGGTGCTGACAGAGTTTGAGGACCTGTTCTTTGTGGACTCTGAGTATACCTCAGGAAGAGCAGAGAAGCACAATGTTTGAGATGTTGACATCAGAAAATGACATGATGTAAATCACAGACGTTTCATATTTATCTATTTGTATGATTTAATGTGTATGTTAAATGTTTGCAAACTGCTGTTCATGCTAAATAAAGACTTACCTGACTTATTTATATACTTGCTGGTCCTCATGGAGCTATAGCAGATATTCTAGTGCTAATATCTTTAGTTTAAACAGAAAAAGAAACAATGAGATTTGCAGAAAAAGGGAAAGCAATTCTTCAAAAGCTTTTCTTTGTCTTTCCTTTTACTTCTATAATAAAAGGATGAATAATGAAATTCCTAATGCTTAAAATGTGGAAAAAAACCACATTAATGGTCATTTATTGTTGTACTATTCATAATTCTCTCCACTTTCTACATAATTACATGTAAATAACAATGTAGAGAGTCAACAATATAGATTGATGAAGCAAAAAATAACTGTAAGAGCTAAATAAATGTAATAAATTCTAATATTCTGCATTTAGAGCAAATGAAGTTATCACTTGAAAGTACTTCTTGTTTATTGATTATCCATATAAACCTGCTTCTAATAAACTATGCTTTCAGAAACAATTCTTATTAATTAATTTGTGTCTATATTTAATAACTAGTCCATTAGTGAATTGGTCCATAAAATGGTCTTCATAACAATTTTATACAGTTAAACAGTAAATTGCTGACTAGGACAACATCATTTTAGGATAAATAATAGAGTAGTATTGCTAATTGGACAAAATGACTTTAACTGAAAATATCCTTCATACTTTTTCATGTATTGTTAATAAGACCGAGGGAGCTGTTTGCTTGAATCTCCCTGTAATCAAATGGTATGTTTGTATTTTCTGTAGGTACTTTTGAAGAAATCATGTCAACTGTTGGTATCATTATTATGGCTACTTTACAAATGGGATACTTGGTTACCAAGCTTTTTGATAATGAAGAGGTATTAGATGCCAAGACCTCGTTTGGAATAGATTAGAACAAATAATTTTTTAATGCTGGCTTTCAAGAGTACTGCTTTAGCTGAGGCAGAGTGATTGTTTTAAACAAATAAAATCCCACAAGTAATCATTTATTAAATAGCACTGAAGTGTGTGTGTGGTTTTTTGTCTCTGAAAGTAGCTGTCAAAATGGTGATATTGAATTATATGTTGAGCCAGTGGTTCCATATTATTGGTTAGCCTTTTCAGTTGGCTGGTGTTTCCTTCTTGAAATTGGAATAGCTAATAAAGCTTCAGAAGAAGCTTTAGGCTGAAGAACTGGGGCAGCTGGGTTTCCCATCTGCTTTTCCTTGCTGTGTTGCTGTTTTGTCTGAATTTTCAGTAACTAATGTTGAACCAGCACCATGTCTCTAGTTTAGAAGTGTTTAAAAGCAGGTGCATAGGGTAAAGTAGCAGTGTGAGATTTCCCAGAAGGATCTTCTAGTGTCCATCTCAACTCAGGGTTGTAGTTGCTGTGTATTTAATTTGCCAAACTGGATTGTTTTTCTACAGCCCGGTCCAGCCCCCTCACAAGAAGTGGCAAGAAGTATCACAGCTCAACTGCATGCTGGCAAGGAACGTCCTCCTTTTGTTTATTTCTTAGCTTCAAGAATTCAAAATTCTTTCTAATTTGTTTCAGCCAGAGCTGATGTGGTTATCAAACTCAGGAAAATGGACCAGGTTCTGTCTTCAGTGGGAGAACCCATCTCTCTGCTTTTCTCTTGTCATTGTCAGTCACTGTCAGCAAGCTGAAAGGCAAGGGGGTGATGAAATTTCAAGAAGTAAAATTAATTTATACTATTAATAGTATGCTTCCTTGTATATTATCAACATTGTGTTTAGCTTTATGAAAGGAGAGCAGTGAGAAAACATTTTTATAACCAAAATCATTACTGTTAACTCAGTCCATGGGGAAATGCATTGGTCTTCTAAGAGAAAAAAAAGGAAGCCCTACTCCTGCTTTTAACATTTTGGATTAATGAAAAGTGAATAAAAGCCTGAAGTCAGTTTTCTCCTTGGTTGGCCTAGTTTTCTCGTGGCAGATTGATAGATTTTCCTGCTTCCCTCTGTGTTCCTGAAGAATAAGTCCATCTTCAATTTTCTTTGTGTGTTGAGGCCAATATTTTGTGCTTGCTTTTAGTTGTTGGCACTGTGGAAAGGAGAGAGGGAGAAGGTCTGACTGAGAGAAAAACCTATTAAATTGCAATAATGGCATGCCAGTGAAAAAGGTTTTTGGAGGAGGTAAATGACTTTAAAAGATAAAGAGTGCTGGTCGATTGGTCATTTTATTTTTTTTTATCTGTTCAAAATAATTTTGATCGATATTGATGCTGGCAGTGTATTTGTTCAGAAAGACTGCAGCATGTCTCTGCCCATAGCCACTTTGCCTGAGTTAAGCTTCAGTTTCGTCTTTCTGTGTATTCTGTAGTTCACCGCTCTAAGCCTTATCACATGCAATGATAGTTCAGTAGATTTTGTTACAGAGTATGGGTCACCACTCTATTCATATAAGACTAGAAGGAAATGGGTAAAAAAAACCCCTAGAAGTGGAAAAATTTGTATTTTGAGCTTGAATTTGTTGACTGGAGGGAAATAAAGGTAAAAATATTGACAATGTTATTTTAAACTGGATTACTCTTTTTAGCTGATCTAGAATTCTTTTGTAATGATCCCTTCTGGAGGTAGTCTCTACACATCGTCTCTGCAGGACATGCATGAGGCTGATGCTCTCTGAATATCTGGTTTTTGTATAGGCTGTCCACAAAACCCCTGTGTTTCATCCCTGTCTCTGGGCAGCCTGCTATGCTCTTTCCTTTTATTTGCTGCTTTGTTCTGCACCGTTTTCGTGATTTCTTTCCATACTGCTGTTTCTTTTTAATGTGTTTATTGGGGGCCTGTGGTGTAGTGTTTTTTTCTTGTTTGCCTTTTTTTGTTTGTTTGTTTTGTGTTTTGTTGTTGTTGGTTGTTGTTGTGTTTTTGTTTGTTTGTTTTTCCCAAACCTGTAGATTATGTGACACACCTTCCAGGAACTGACCAGCAGCCAAGTCCTCTCCTTGAACCTTTAGTAGAAAAGCCTTTGCCACTGCTGACCATTCAGGGCGCCTCATGTCTGCCAGATTGACCCTGAAAGAGGAGATGATTAGAGATAGAATTATAAAGTACTGACACCTCATCAACTGGTTTGGCATTTCTTACAGTAGGACAAAATGCTTCAAATTCAGATTACTTCTTCCCTGTATTGATCTATGTGAATGGTTTGAAGATTTACAGACCTCACAGACGAGACCCTGCCAAGTCATCAGAGACAGATCTGCTCTGCCAAGCACTTTCTACATGTCTGGAGAAATGTGTCCGTTGCCGACAGCGAGTCAGAATCGAAGGTGGTCCTGCAGCCGCAGGGGATGCCGTGGGATGCTGATGGGTTCCCCAGCCCTGAATGAGGCTGTGGTTATAGGGAAATTGCTGTATTGTAATAGAAGTTATTCTGCAGAAAAGGACATTGATCACTGAACAAATAATGTTTTATTAGCATTAGTTTGCCAGTGCTTCAGAGAATAATGAATGAGGGGCATGGGTGAGAATACGAGTTGATATCTTGAATTTATGAGTGCTCTATTAGCTGTCTTAGCCTTTTCTTCCTCTACTTCTCTGTGGTTTTCCCTGAGTTTCTGTGATTGAGAAGAAGATTCCTATAAAATCAAGATAGCATTTGTCACTACTGAATTTTAAGTGAAAAAGGGTGTGTGGAACATTTTAACTTTACTTAGGCATTGACTGACTTCGAACGAGACACTTATTCTCTGCAGGAGCAACACTGCAGTTATGATACACCCTGTGAAAATGAGGGCTTGGCAGTAGTCAACACGAGTAACAGTATGAAACATCTTGTTCCCGCTGTGTAAGCCCACACTGGTGCATCTGCATCTTGGAGACTTTACTGTTCTGGTTCTTCCATGTCAAAAGGGCATAACAGGACAAGAAAAGGTACAGAAATGTGCAGAGTTATGGAAAAACTTGTGTGTGAGGAATGATGAATAGCTGAGGGAATTTTATCCTGGAAACCTCTACGGTACATGAAAAGAGAATAGGAAAGGTTATACAGTGTTTTCCATAGTATAGGACTGAGGAGGCAACAAATTATTGGATTGGAGTTTCATGAGGAATAAAAAGTAGGCTAGCTGCAGAGCTACTTTCTGTAGTTTTTGGTGTTCATGTATCTTCTTTTGAACACTGTCAAAGACAGGACAGTGAGATAAATAGACTCCTGTCTGACCTGCTTCTGATGACTTGTTGCTGTTGAGTGTATTTATTCATGATCCAGATGGAAAATATAAAGTTCTCAGAAGACAGAGTCATGAGGAATGATTGCAGCCTGGGGCAGCTCTGTAGAGTAACCACGATAACTTGGCGAGCTAGACTCAATAGATCAATATTCATTTTAACATGGCCAAGAACATTGTCATACATCCAGAACAAAGAAAGTAGTCTGCACTTGCATGTTCCAGAAGACAGTTCCAAAATTGTGTCACTGAAAAGCAATTAATTATAATGGTGCATAATCAGTTAAACATCTGTTCCTGGTGTGATATTACTAAAAGTGCACTGATAATATCATCTTGGATCCAAAAGCAGGGAATACAAAACAGTATTTAGGAGTAAGTATTACTTTTGTTTGCTGCTACTGAGAAAAAGATGACTAGAAAAAGATGTTATAAATATATTTATAAATTTCAAGGATGATTTAAGAACTAGAAAATGTGTTGTATGCTTAAATATATTCTCATAAATCTCTTTTATTTGTTTGAGGCTAAGAGGTTATTTGATCATGTCCCATAGTTGCGTACACAGAAAAAAGATCTCTGATATCAATGGAAAGTAATGAGATACAGTCATTGAGAGCTCAAACCAAATGCATTCAGAATAAGAATGCGAGTGGAAATCGAAATGAGAGTAATTAACCTTTGGAAGACATCAGGACTGTGATGGATAACTTGTTCTTAGATTGCGAAGTTAGTGGCTTGATGTGTTTTTTACTGAGAGGTTCTTTGCATTATGTGACATGATCATATTATCTCTTCTGAGCATTAAAATAAATGAGCTAGTGAAAAGCTAATTCTAGTATGTATTCACACATATTTCTATGAATACTACCAAAACCATGATTTAAGTATTGTGACTGATTTTTTTAAAACAGAAGCAGAATCATGGTAGTATCAAAATAATTTTGTTGACTGTACAGTAGTACACACTTTTTTTGGAAATACTCAACACTGGAGAGTTTCCAAGTATCTTTTGGCTTGACACTGGCAAACGTGTTCACCAGGTGTACTTCATCTGTGAAAGTTCTTCTGCTTTGAATTCTGCCAAATACTCTGACTATAATTTAACTCTTGAGATGTTGAATCCAGTGAGTTTAGTTGTGTTTGTTTAATATTTGGTGTTACCCAAATAATTAATTTCTCCTTCAGATTTAATCCTCACCACTTTACCAACAAAATACTGACAACAAG
Source organism: Nesoenas mayeri (assembly GCF_963082525.1). Lineage (NCBI taxonomy): Eukaryota > Metazoa > Chordata > Aves > Columbiformes > Columbidae > Nesoenas > Nesoenas mayeri. The sequence goes on along the minus strand of NC_137551.1, from coordinate 24,523,774 downwards.
AAAGTTATTAGCATAAGAAGTTGCAGTTTAAAACTAATCAGACTATGTCTGCACACTTCTTTAATTACCTATATTTCTGTTTTCCCTGTCTGTTCCTGCCAGTAGGATTTTTATTGGGTGGTGGGTGTTGGTAAAAGGGATGCTACTAAAAAGCCGTATAGTTCTAAGTCAGTGTGTAGCAGCTTTATTGCAGAGATGAAAGTCATGAAGAACTTTTTGATTTTAATGTTAACATCCTTTGATCTTTAAGTTACTCATTAAGTTTAATGTTTCGATAGCTACTGTTTTTAAAGTTTTCCCCTGTACCCTGTATTTTAAAACTTAAATAAGAGTGCTTTCTGTAATTTGGCACTGTTTCTTTCCTGTACTAGGAAGTGCAAACTTTTAGCCGTATTAAGAAGATTTCCTCTTTGTCTTTCTTTTTTTTTTTTTTTTATAATTTATACAACAATGAAGTACTATGTTAAACTTTATAAAGACAGGCTAAACAAGTTAGATGTCTGCTATTTTCACATTGGTTTCAATCAGGTTTACAGCTACTTGGAGAACCTACACCTACAGCTTGTGTGTGTGGAATGAGTATTTTTTACCTACTGAAATGACAACTGTTTGAAAGAACATATTAATCACCCTGAGGATTCACTGGTAAATTCTTATGTAATCTGGGATTATTTTTGTATTATTTATGGATAATCTCTTGTGTAAAAGGTATAAAGTTATACATTATATTATACCAAAATTCTAACCCCAAAGGACTAATCCAAGGTATTAGGGGAAAGGAGAAATTTCCATGCTGACAGTTCTTTAATCATGAATGCTTTCTAGATAAGTTACTGTTGCTTCAATTTGTGAAGATATTTGGAGGGGATTTCACAATGCAGCTAGCTTTCAGCTTTCTTCTTCAGAAAACATTACCACTAATAATTTGGAATTAAATTAGAATACAATGCATAGCTGCTGGGGGGAGAGGGTATGCTTAAAAGTAAAAAAAAAATCCCGCACCACTTAAAATCGGCAAGCTTTTTTCTTCTCAGTAACTTCAAACTGCATGATTGGCTTTCTTAAACAATGTGTAAAGTATTATAAAAGTATTCAAGAGCAAAGTCCTTTGCCAGAATTTGTTAGCAGGATCTTGAAGTGTTTTTGTGGCGTGTATGCTGCAGGCATTAGAGGAAGCCGCTGGTCCCTTGCTCTAGACACCTAGACAATGTACAAGTTGCCTTAATGTTAGCATTTACCAGAATCTGTAGTCTGGTCTAAAGCTAAATTTACACTGTTTTTATCTGTAATATTTGTTGTTCTGAGTATGTAGTTGAAAATAAATGAAAATTTTGTTATATATATGATACAAATGATTTATGGAATCAAAGTTCATGTTCTATTTTGATAGCTCACTTTCATTTTTGTGCTGGTAACATATATGTTGCAGTTGTTCATAAGTTACCCTCAATATTTGGGAACAGTAAAAAAAAGACAGACAAAAAAACCCCAAAACTAAACCTAAATAAAAATCACAAGATAAAACACCTCACTGAGCCAGACTGATGGTCCGCTAGGCAAATACTATGTCTCTAAAAATCTTTCATTTGAAAAGTATGAATTTAGGTTACAGGATTTTATTTTTGAGATTATAGGAAAAAAAAGAAAAATGAAAAGGATCAGTGGTCATGCCTAGCTTGTAGGAAAGCAGCAAAGTGCTAAACATTATACAAATTCAGATGAATGTTGTCAATGCAGTGAAATACCATCCTTCAAGTAAATAATGGATACTTCTTTAGATGCATAGGGAAGGCTTAATGATTAATCTGCTCTTCTTTGAGGCCTATTGCATTTTCATGTCTACCTATCCTTTTATTACCATTTTCTTTCATTATAGTAATACAAAGAAAAATGTTCATTCTGGATTTCTTGCACATGTTGTAACAGAAATGGACAACCAATTTATTTCTTTTGTGCATAAAAAGTCATGGATAACATGATAAAATGGCAACAGCTCCTGGTAACAAACAAAAGTGTTGCTGCATTGCTTTACCAACCCTGACCAAAGGAATGGCAGAGGTGTGAGAGGGAGAGGTTTGGGGGAGGCCAGTTGTCTTGGATTTTCAGTGTTTCCAAGAAGTTCCTTCCAAGCATGGAAGCTCAGTAATGTATAAGTAAATTAACTGATCGTCTGCTGTGCTTTTGCTTGTTCTTTCATCTGATATCCTATGGGATGGGGGCAGTGGTGACCAGAAGGGAGTATTTCCTTTTCTGCTGTGATGATGCTTGAGGGCGAGATGGTATGGTGCCTTAATCTGCCTGGAAATATCATCTGAGGTTATTTGCCTGGATTTCCAGGCACTTGGCAGCTGGGCAGAAGAGGTGGTGATGAGCAGGCACCGCGCAGACTGGGGTGTTTGTGCAGGGGTCTGGCATAGTCAGCGCTGTGGATCTGTGGGGAGAAAGAGCTGGTGCTGAGGATTGGGCATCCATCCTAGAGAGGTTTCAGTTTTTACTTTGGAATGTTAAATGCTGCTGTAGAACTCCATTATATGGACTTTGAGGACATGCAGGAGTGTGTGTTTGTATTTAATTTCAGACTAGCTCTAGTCTGATCTCACAGACTGAATGTTCCTCTCCTTCTGAAAGGCATTAGGTGCATTCCTGGAGCAGAGCTTGAACTTGATTTCACCCTCCAATAAATCCCATCAGTGCTCTCAGGGGCTGTTTTGTGCTGCAAACCGAAGCACAGAAGTGGGGATGAGCAGGATTCCCTTCAAAGCGCAGTCGTGTCCTGAACTCAACATGATAGCAGCATGGGAACACACCGTGGTGGGTGCTGAAAGACCAGAAGGGGTGGTGCAGATTTTGATACAGGCTAAACACAATGCATTTCCAAAACCGAATTCTCAAACAAAAAGAAAACAAAACAAAACCTTGCCAAATTCCCCAACTAACTGTATGGAAGCAATGACCAGGGGGAGGTCTGGATTAAAACCCTTTTTAATTTCTCTTCTCTTTTCTATAGTAAAAGATATTTGAGTTCTCTTTGGGGAACAAATGGACTAGGCAGATCTTCAAAGCTCTGGCCAACACACAATCCTGTCACATGTACTTGAAAATTATTTGAAGTAGTTTTATTTATTAGTTCAAAAATTCAGAGAGATTCTACATTATTTCTGTACACAAAATTCCTCAGTGCATCTCTGGCTTACAGTATGACATGACTAAACTCATGAAAGTGCCCCAGTTGAAATGATTTTGGATATTTACTAGGATCAATTCTGATATGTTCACTGAAATCTGTATTGCCTATAAAATGAAATAGCGGCACTGAGAAGCATTCAGAAGTGTTTTTAAAAAATCAGCTAGCTTGTTCTTGTTTGCTGGTATTATGGATAGTGTATTTTGAAATGATTAAGGTATTTGAAAAAGGAAGGAACTAGTTCTATTTTGGAAATGCTTTGTTTCTTGCAGTGTTATGATTCCATATTACTTCAGCTGATGACCAGGATATAACTTAAAAGGCTGGGTAGATAAAAAGGACAAAGTCTGGAACAGCAAAATGAGAAACTTTAATCACAGCTGTTACTTAAGACCTCTGACAATTTTCTGACTTTGACATTTAATGGATTCTTAGGACAGAGTAATTCTTATTACATTCATATTAATTGATTTACTACAGTGAATTGTAATTCTAACATGTTATATCAGATACAAGATACATGCAGTATTTGAACTAACACATGCAGGTTAAACATCCTTCTATTGAAAGAAATAAATTATAGAAAGCAGCATTATGTCATCAGAGAATTCAAGTTTTGCACTACTGCAGGTCAAAATTCAGGGGATTAGGTTTTTGCTAGTTTGTTTAAGCTATGGATGGGGTCTCAGACTTGAGTTTCAAAAGTCGCTCTTGCCTGTCAACCAGCCCTGCAGTGCGCCTTTGAAGTAGGCCCTTTACCTTTAGGGCTGCATGTTCTAAATGAATAATCTTTAAATAAATACACTAATTTCAAGTTGTTAAAAGAGTCTTTTCTCATGAAGTTTCATTAGCTGTGAAAGGGAGCTAATATATTTCTCAGTTTTTTAAATAATTGTATTTCACAGAAGATGGTAGGAAAGTACTTTAAAAAAAATATTGCTGTTTTTTCCCCATTTTTTTCTCCTTTTTTTTTTTCTGGAATGGTTTTAATCAAAACGTATCTAACACTTCTAGATGGTCTTCTAGCTGTAGATGACACTAGCCAGTATAAATCTGGCCTACTACCTACAGCAAGGTAAGTCTAAAAGTAAGCCTGCCAGCCACAGGAGTGCTCAGTCATTGTACATTAGAATATGTGTAACACACTTAAGAAAAAAACTTGTGCACTATTTTGCCTTTTGTGAAGTTCCTATCAAGCTCATGTGTTTGCTGATCAGTTGTTCTCATCTTCTGCAGAAGCTGGGATCACATCCCATTTCAGTAAGGTTTTGGGTCCTTCTTGATCAGCTTTGAAGTCTATTGCTGACTGTCTGAATCCAAGCTGGAAAAAGTAGCTTCCTTCTGTGTGGCCCTGCCCTGCATTGAAGTGTTGATCTGGAGACAGAGGTTCTGATGAAAAAAAAATAAGCATAAGAAGAGTGACATTGATGTCTTCAAATGGTCAGTTATGTATTAAAAATAATAGGTGTGGGCCTGAATGTCAGTTAAGGACAAGAATGTGATGGATATGAACAAATATGCTATGGTGATTCAAATGTTTTTGCATGAAAAGGCATTACTATTGTTTATTTATGAAGTACTATGAAGATGTGCTGGATTTCATAAATAATCTGAGAAGTAAAAGGCAAATCTGCTTACATTATCAAGGATTTTTAAGTATTGGTTCAGTTCAGCAGTACTTACTGAAGAACAAAATCATACCTTTTTTGGGTGGATTTATATATGATAGTTGATGGATGGCTATATTGGATCAACATGGTTCTGAGACTGCCTCAGTCATTTTATCCCATGAATAAGTTGATTGGTGCAAGGTATTCAGTAGACTTTGAAGGCAATACAGGAGTATCAAGTCTTCAAATACATGTTAATTACAATAATAATATTTTGAAAGTCTGGGGACCAGAAAAAATGATTCCCAGAAGGAAGACAAGAGTTCCAACAAATTAACCTTCAAAGAAAAATTTCAAGTATAATGAAATAAAAAACCTCTATGGATGCTGATATATCAAAATTATCTTGAATTTTATTATGATATAGTTGCAAGTGTGTGGCTTTTGATTCTCTCTGTTAAAAGACATGAGAATTAAATGAAGGATGTATTTTAAAATACTTCAGTGGCAGGGCTCTTTCTTAACATGAGTCATTATCATAAGTCATATATTATTTCTGATACTTTTATTAGATGCTTATGCATTGAACCCAGAAAAAGTTCTTTCAAATGTCTCAGGAGAGAAGAAGTAGGTCCAAATGTTTTCCTTGGCATGCGTAAGGATTGGCAGGATTTGGTGCACAATTTGTGTTTTTAAACTGTTCACATTTTCATAGAATCATAGAATTGTTTGGGTTCAAAGGGATCTTAAAGATCATCTAGTTTCAACTCCCTGCCATGGGCTGGGACAACTTCCACTAGACCAGGTTGCTCGAAGTCCCGTCCAGCCTGGCCTTGAACACTTCCAGGGATGGGGCATCTACAGCTTCTCTGGGCAGCCTGTTCCTGTGCCTCACCACCCTCATGGTGAAGAATTTCTTCCATATTTCTAATCTAAATTTCTTTCAGTTTAAAGCCATCACCTTTTGTCCTATCAATCCATGTCCTTATAAAAAGTCCCTTTTCAGCTTTCTTGTAGGTCCCCTTTAGGTGCTGAAAGGCCACAATAAGGTCCACCTGGAGCCTTCTCCAGGCTTAACAACCCCAACTCATAGGAGAGGTGCTCCACCCTCTTATCATCTTTGTGGCCCTGCTCTGGTCTTGCTCCAACAGGTCCATGTCCTTGCATTTGCTACTGAGTGCTAATAAAAAAATCACTATTTGCCTGTTAGGCACTCTTGGATTAAAAAAAAAAAAAAACCACATTTTTACTTTAACTTTTTTATATACAAATATAGGAATAGAACAATGTTCTTCTTTTTAAAAACAATCACAGATCTCTATTTAAATAAATTTACTGAATAAGTCACCTAGAAAAGACAAAGCTTCCATTTTTCCTTTTCTATATTGTGATGACATTTTTGAGTTCTAACAAACTCATCCAACAAATTTTTACACTTGGACTATATAAAGCCTAGTTAATAGCCCTTCTTACCTCTTTTTGGCACAAGTGAAACTGGAAAAACTCAGTACTCTGAGCTTTGAAGGGTGATTAGAGACATAATCCCCATTAAGCGAAGAGTGAATAACATGGATGCATCAACATAAAGAGCAAATACATTGACAGGATGTAATAAGCACTAAACTTAAGAGGGAGCTTTTAATGAAATTGGAGAGGAGGTGAAGTGTAGGAAGTAAAATTTAAGTATGGCACAAATATTACTTATGAAAACATCATTATTTTCAGATAAGTTTTCCATTGCAGTATAAAAAAAATAAAACCAAGTTAAATAGTCTGAGATAAAGTTCTTTGATTGAAATAGAAATATCAAAATGAAGCAGGAAATTTAGTTGGTATGAAAGATAAAATTGGTAAAACCAAATAATACTTATAAAAATGCATGGAGTGAAACTGTCAAAGCAGTTAATGTAATGCTTTAAAAGGAAATTTGGAAAAGAAAATGGACAATGAGAAAATATTTTTACACTGGAGTAGATTAAAAGGGCTGCAGGCATGTATTAATTGATGTTATAGAGTAATAAGCTAATTGAGGACAGACTAAACAATGTGTGTTTTTTGTCATTCCTTTGAAGTGTGTGGTACTTCACATGGTCAGAAACAAGGTTGTCAATGTACAATAAAATATATCAATCAGCAAGATAATTCCTGTGTTTGTGTGTTGTTTACTACCAAAAAACATCCAGGAATGTATTTTAAATGCTAGGAAAATGCAGGAAAATCCTCATGAATGCTGATAAATTAGTTAGCTTATGCTGCTGTTTTTCTTTTGATAATTTGCTAAGTGTTGACCTATTAAACAAAGTTCATACCCTTTTAATATTTATTGGCACATGTGAGCTGCTGTTTTAATAGAACTTGTGCTCAGGACAATATATGCAGGGTAATATTTATTTTGGCTTTTTGGCAGGTTCAGGTCAGCTGCACATTTTGTTATTTTACTTTTTCCTTCCCTCCACTTCCCTTAAGTCAGGAGCCACAGCTTCCTGTAATGTGGCTTTCAGATATTCTCTAAGGAAATTGAATTTCTAGATTCAAAAGCTGCCCATCTCAAGTTCAAGAGCTCTTCTTTCTTCATGAAAACATATTTATGAAACTATATAGCTTAGGAAAATTTTAATCAGCCTTATGAAAGTTCTTTCTCTTTAAACATAGTAGGAAAGCTGAAGGAATTTAAAGATAAAGGCACATTGTTAAGTTTATAACACTGTCTTGAAGGTTCATAATAACACCATAGGATTTAGGAATTTAAATTCCTTTTATTATAGAATCAAAACCACCCCTAAGCATATAAAATATTTTGCCTAGTTTACAGACTTAACATTCCAAAGTAGGATAGCCAAGAGCTCCACTTTTATTTTGAGCTTATGGAACTATTTGAAGCTCAGTAGCCTTCCCTGTGGAACAGAGGGAATGTTGTAAAGTACTGAGTCCAGTTGGCAAGCAAACTTTGTGTATTTTTTTATAAGTTATGCTGCTTGTTAGAAAGCAAGATATTGGAATTTTCTCTTCTTTAAGTGATAATTAATTTGGGAACGGATGATGCTGGTGTTGATTTGTAGTTGATTTTTCTGCTCATTCTTTCTGAAACTGTGCAGCTACAAAATATGCAATATAAACTATGCAGCTAGAAATTGTACTTGTCTAATGAATGTTAAATGCCTTGGGGTAATACAGCTTATAAAATCTTGTTGCAAGCTTAAAGAAATGTAAATGAAATAATATCACATGTACTGTATAAGCTTGTTGATACAATGTCATTTTAGTTATATTCAAACTAAATAAGAAATCTGTTAATCTTATTTTTGAATACCTCTTAAAGCCCACAATAATTTTGTATATATTTTTAAAAAATTATGTAATAAATTGCTACGTAAATTTGTAACTGCTGACTAGTCAGTGGTTAGCTGATGATTTACAGATGGGAGTGAGATGATCCAGATTGTAGGCCAAGGAGCTTTTTATAGTTCTGGTATATCATTTGGATAAAATTACAACCGTGGGCCCTTTAAAAGAAGGGTGATTAAGCAGTTAAAGTGGGGTACGTCTCGTTAGGTAACTAAATCTGTTCTTCATTTGGGTATGGTGAATGTGGTGAAACTTGCTAACACATTCATTGAAACATCTATCTCTCAGGCATTTCTAAAGAGAATACTGAAATCTAAAAAGTGTGAGAAAGTCATAAAAAGTGAATTCACAGTTATAATTTCAATCTGATCCAGTTAAGTATTTGCCTCAGTTACCTCTGTCCTGCGTCTTCTGCCCTTGCCCCCTTCTGTCTGTTGTCTGTAGACCACCAGGACCTCTCTTCCACATTTAACTGTAGATGGTGAGAGTCTTCCTCAGGTACTGAGCTGAGGGAGGCAAGAGCGTATTCTGATGATGGTTCCTAAAGCACACACGTTGATACCTTGCATTGGTAGAATGGAGACTTTCTGCGAATATTGTAGCTCTGTGCAAAGAGTTTATTTTGGTGAGCAATTTCCTAGAAATGTGAAAAAGAGATTTATAAACTGATTTTCTAGATTTCAGTGAGACTTGCATAGCTCATTGGGAATATTCAATGTGAGCAAGAGTGGCACACTCAAGTATGAAATCAGTATAATTTAACATGATTGAAAGTGGCAGGCTCAGGTATGAAGACATACTTGTACTTTTTAAGCCTCTTTTAAAAGGATTCTTTTCAGTCTGTAAAAGTACAAAAGCAGAAATAATACTTAAGAGAAAAGAGATGTCTTAAATAAAATGGCAAATAGCAAAGTACAACATACAGAGCAGCCCTACCATTCTTCCTTTATAGTCATGTGCAAGGGAATGTTATAACTTTTGTTGCTTGCTATTGAATAATGTCACTAGCTTTATAAATATGTGGTATGGAGATAAATTGAAGAAAAACTCTCTCCAAGTTTGGAATTTTGAAAAGCAGTAATCTGTTATAGACAGAATCAGTGTTTGTGGTGACATCTATGCGATCTTGAAGATACTTGTATTGCTCACTCCGGTAGTGTTAACTGCGTTCTGAATGGTTTTCATATTTTGTTGACATCCCCAAATGACATTGGTGTTTGACTCTTTTATACGGTTTAACGCTAAGGTATTTCAGGAAGTTGTTATGCATTAATTTTGCCTTTTTTTTTTTTTTTTTTTAATTATTATTCCCTCCCTCCCCTGTTTCTTGATAGTTGAACTCAAACAGATGCTATGGCTATGAAGGTATCCTTAAAGTTCTCAAATCAACTTTATAAATCATCTTTAAAAGGTTTGCAAGAGTAACCATCTTATTTTGGAGTACAAGCCATAACTGCAAATGTGATTTCGTCTACATTTAAGATAAATTTGCGGTCACAGAAACCATGGTAACAGTGATTTATCACAGCTGTAAAAGGTCGATGTAAGCTCAAAACCTTGTCCAACAGCAAATGTTTTCATTAGACTTACTGCCAAAGTAGCTATAGAGGGAGTTTTTATTTTTAATATCACAAATGATTTAGTTGATCAGAGTGAAAGCAGAGGAGTAATTTATAATTACTCTTTCTGTCAGATAGTATTAGGTATGGATGAAAAGTCAATGAATGCCACCACAGTTTTTCGTTGCTTTTGATAGCCAAGTGTCTACATAAAAGTCAATGTCAGAATTTCACCAAGTGACAACTGATTTTACCCTTCTGCACAAATTCCAGATGCAGCTACTGTCATGATCTGTGGCACCCATTAAATGAAAGTACTCATCATTAGCTGGGTTCACTTGTCACAATCTACAAGAATGGCCGTAAATTTTCCAGCCTCATACCCTTCAAGTATGTGTAGAGATCATACATTCAGAAATTTTGACAGTCAAAATCTTCTTTTCAAACCCAAGTACTTAAACCACTCTGTAAAGATGCCATCAAGTCCAGCAATCTTTTTTATTTATCTCCTACACTGAAGAGAGAGTTGAGAATACAGCAGACATCTGACATCTTGATGGAGATCTGTAGATGTGTTCTCAGGCAGGATTTGTTTGCTGCTGCCTTTATGTTTATGATGAGTTGTGTGGATCAGCAGTCAGATTTTCTTGTACTGGATTTTAGGTCTTTTGGTACACAGCATCTGCTAAGTGAAAATGATTTCAGGCTTTACAGCTTGACTTTGCAAAGTTAATACCGTGTGGTGTATTCCCAGCCTTTTAATTTTGTCTGCTCAAATTGTGTCAAGCTATCCAATTTTCTACAAAATTATACCAGTTACAATTACTGAATGCCCCTTTAAAGCTCAATTGAATATTCCTTAGGGTTTGGCACCACAGAGAACATACTGGTTTTCTGAAGAGGCCTGCAAGACACTTGTTCTCTGGCATTAACAGAGATATGATGTGGCATGACGTCATGGAGGCACCCCAAAAGTCAATTTTAGGCAGACAAGTTCCAAAAGAGACTTTATTCTAGCCAGAAAAGTGTAGCCAATAAACCAACTAGAAACAGGGTTTGTGTAATTATTTAGCACTTTGACAACAGAAAATACAGGTTCGGATATCAGTTGAGGGGATTATTGGGGTATAAGAACATAAGAATAATGAGGACCGACAGTGTGCACGCATACACTCACAAGAAACAAAACCAGAGGCCTCTCACTCCAGGGTACCCACAAGAAAATAATCACTTGTCTGGGTTAGGCAAGGACTCATTCAAGGATATATCCAGTAAGTAACCACGCACCCAAATGAGGATGTGAGGCACTCTCAGTCCTGGTAATGTTCCTTACACAGCGTCTCAGTCGAAGGGGAGGGGTCCAGTCCACAGACCCGCTGCTCTGAGAAGACCGCTCCAAGGGGGTCTTCAGCAATGACCCTGTTTAATAGTCTGGTCAGATCTGGCTGTGGGCATTACGACATAGTCTAGAAACTTTGCAGCTACTCTGGACACCTCCATTGTTAGTGACTCTGTCAATTGACTGAGGGTCCCACCCCTCCTGCCCCACCAGCTGGTGGAGGTGAAGTCTCCCTGCCCCGGGGCAGAGAAGAATGTGACTGTCAGCACCTTGGTACCACCCTGGGTGTGTAAGTGGGGACAGGCACAGTGGGGCACAAAACATGCTAAAGAGACATCAACTGCCCCATTGAAGGCTCCAGATCTCAGGGGGATGTGCAACCGCTGCACATGATACCTTGTCTACAACAGGTTTTTTTGGTCATTGCTGTGGTCTGTATGTAGCTTGGTGCTGACAAAACTAGAAGTGACTGTTGCCCCCTCTAGGACTGAAGATACGTGCTGAAATGATGCTACCAGTTGGTTTTTTTTGTGGCACATTATTCTCTGTAGTGTATCACCTGAGCAAATCCCAAAGCATATCTCTCACAAAGAGCTATAAAGTAGCTAATTTTGATGTTGGATGGGGGTATACAGACAAAGTGAACTTTGTCTAGGCTTTGAGGTTTTCTGTCTCTCTGCTCAGAAGAGCCCCTTCCTGTCCATCGCTGGGTCGGCAGGTGTCCCCAGGAGGAGCCACTGCTTTCACTGCCTTTCTGTTCAGAGAGGTTTCATAGCCGAGCTTGGTGCTTCAGCTGTTTCATGCTTAATAGGAACAGCACCAAGAAAACTTTCCCAGAGACATGAGCTAGTGCTTTACTGAAACAGAACTGGTTTAATGGAATCTGTAAAATGAATATATATATGTGCGTCAGTTTTTGTATATACTGATTTAATAATAAGCTCAGTCTTAGAGGTGAAATTAGCTTTGTCTAAACAAGTGCAGATGGAGATGTCTTAAGCTTTCCTAAGTTGACTGGTACATCTCAGCTAATTCTTGCTCACAATTTTTGCTCTTGTGGTAATTCTCAGCTATGTAATTCTCATTCAACCTAATGCTCAGATTGAAATAAGTGAAATGAGGAGAGTCACTTGCTCAGAGTTGTAGCCTGAAACACCAGAAATTTGATTTTGTTGCCAACTCAAACACAAGTCCAAAACTGCATGAATAATTCTCTTTCTTGTACTTTGGTTCACTATTTGTGAAATAAGAACACTTGCATAAATTAGTGTAATTTAAAGGCTAAAGAATACTCAGAATATAGCTTCCAGTGGTAGAGGCCTAATGAAGATAATCTCATTTTTTGACTCTACTACACCATTCTGAATCTTGTGTTTGATCATAAAGCTCATGTGAAAGTTTAAATATTTTCGTTTCCATTATTCTTTTGCTTGCAGTTTAACTGTTCATGTTACATATGTTATTTTGCACTGGAAGTGGATTGAGCTTCAAATCTTGTGTTTATTCATGTCCTGTGTTCTTATCCAGATAGACTATTGCAAAATAAAAATAGTTTTTGTTCCATTCTGCTAAAACCAGTGAGAGAAGGCTTTGCAATGAAAAATAACCTTTGACATTCATAAGACAGTTTTCCATTCTAAATATACAATTCCCTTAAAGAAGGTTAAGAAAATTCTGTTGGCTGAGGAAAGTACCTTTCAGAGGAAGGAATGATATGTTTATATATCCTCTAGTATGCATATTGGAATAATGAAAAAGGACACAAGGAGATACTGCCTTTTGCTTTTCTACAGCTCCCTTTTGGTCCTGTCTACATGAAACCAGTTTATTTTAGCACTTAAAAAAATAAAATTTTCCATTACACACAGCATGATAATGGTCTTCAGATGTACATCACAATAGGTAGCTGTTGTGTCATTCATTACTGCAGAGGTAAGAAACATCAAAAGCAATTTAAAACTACAGTTATCTTGGCTCTGCTGAATCCCAAGATAACATCTGAATATCTACACAGTAGCGTCTCAAAGGTGAAACATCCGCTTTCTAGGAGTGATTAGTCTGAAAAAGGAATATTTCCAAGTTGTACATCTCCAGCATGTACAACTCCAAAATGAAGTAAATTTACAAATGGAGTCTTCGTAGATACAACTGTAAAAATAGCATCTAGGAAACCTATTTTCTATTTATCTATCCTACGAGTTTAAAGTCAAGGCTTTGTTGAGTATTGGATTACTTAGTAGCAATTGTATTGCTTTTATTTAAGAAGTTCTGTAGAGCTAACAAGCTGAATATTACATGGTTTCAATCTAAATCAAATAATGGGACTAAGTATTTGTACTAGCAACTTTCTGCCTAAAATACTATATATTAGCCATTTTGCATGCTAATGCAGTAAGGACAGAGTGGTGATCTGATGTGTCACTTGTCCAGGTGATCAGCAAAGAAATAATCACTACGTGTGTTGCACGTAGTACAGTTATAAATGAGAAAGGCATTTTGATGGAAAAGAAATGGATTTGTACCCATGCTGATTTTGGCTGTTGCTAGAACTGTCTGTTGGACTCTGTACTTCCTTGTACCTTTTTCATCATTATACTTCAAACAGGTCACGCTGCTTTTCTAAGGAACTAAAGTTGTGTATCACTTGTGGACCAGTTTAATAAATACCTGATTAATTGTATGTGTACCAGAAGAGACAATATTTATATTTCCTTTAGTTGTTTTTCTTCATTAGTACTGATAGCTATACTCTCTTCCCTGACCCTAATCTTTTTTAATTTTATGCCTTTTATTTCTTCCGTTCTTCCCGTAGACAGTCTCTGTTTTAAAAAAAAATAAATAAGTGCAACTGGTCTCACAACTTTCATGTCATTTCAGGCATCCCTGAAAGGTGTTATCATTCTCATTATTTATTCAAGGGTCTGAAGACACTTCTGAAAAACGAAAAAATGATTCTGTCATCATGATTTTAGGAGAACTTTAAAAACCACTAAAAGAAATGTATTGAGAAACCATTAGGAATAACTGAGCTTCATTTAACATAGCTGTGATAGCTTCAGGACATGATTCCCTACAAAGGCTTTGGAATTCCTTGTGGATATTGCTGCCAGAGTTTATTATTGTAAAAGCAATGCAGTCAGCTACAGTTATTGTACAGCTAAATGTTTTAGGAGCCATTTGGCAGAAATGCACTCTGTGAGGTAATGCTGAATATTCACAATCAAGCATCAAACAAAAGGTGGTTGAATGGTCTGAGCATCAACTAATGTGAAAGAAACAAACACAAAGCAAGATAGGAAAAAGTTGCATGATGGAAGTTGGATCGAATGTTAGGTTTCTTGGTTTGTATTATTTATACCAGTGTTTTGAACAGTTGTGCTGAAAGCTTTATTTCAAAGATTGCAGATATAACTAAAATGGAAAGAACATCAAATATTGAACAACACAGCCTTGGGAAGATAGTTTTAAGTACCTGAGCTCATATAGAGCTAAGATTAAAAAAAGACAGAATCACAAGTGAGACCATCATTGACCACTTCAGCTTGGAAGCTGAGAGGTAGAGGCACTTGGAGATGATTACTCCTGTGTTACATTCATTACATGGGGTGAGAACTGCCTTCCCAAATGTATTAGAAGAATCTTTTAGCCCATTTTCTTAAGGTAATCACGTTGCCCTTCACCAGTTCAAAATCTCTTTGATATCTTAAGACATAAGAATGTTGCTTAGGCTCAAAATTAGTACTTTTAGCTAAGTAAACTGAGTCCTTTACCTGTAATAATTAATTATTCTATGTATTGGTTTAACCCACCTTAATATATTTTCAAATTGGAAATCAAAAGCTAGCTGAAAGCTTCATTATTTCTAGAAGAAGACATGAAATGTCTGTTTGTTTCTTTGTATATACTCAGTAGAAATATATTTGCATAAGGAATTTTTGAGGTAAACCCTTTAATAATATTAATTAGTGCTGGAAACAATGGAAATTCTATACAGACTATTTGCAATAAATGTTACATTTTAATAGTTTTCAAATTTTACTTGGGTGGGCAATATAGAACTGGGATTTAATATGACAGAAGTCATATTAAAGGCACTGTCACAGAAATAAAACACATCCAACCTGCAGGCTACACATTGGTGATTTTGCTGTGTAACCTCTAGTATAAACATTCTTCGTCCAGTTAGGGACCCACATTGAGTAAAGCAGAAGGAGATTCAGGTAAAGCTTAAGGTCTGTACCCTCATGTTTAGGGTTCCTCAGTCTGATACTTTTTGTGACAATCTTGTTTCTTCTCATAAATATTTGGTCTCTGCAGTAGGTATAAAGCAGAATACCTTTGTGCTGTCTGGATTTAACTTCTGAATTGGAGTTTTACAGGGGATTGTTGAATCTCTTGTCGTCAACTTTATAAATAGTTCCAAAGTAATCCACAACAGGTAATGTCTCCATTACAAAAACATGTCACTGTTTCACCACTCTGAGTAGAGCTCTCATCTAACTGGAACTGCTTTGGGCAGGAGGTGGGACTGGATGACCTCTGGAGCTCCCTTCCAGTCCAGTTGATTTGGAGATCGTAAATTAGCTGTGGTTCTGCATTTTCTACCTCAACTAGATGCTATCCCAAGTCTCAGTTTTTCAAACCATTTTCAAGCCTTGCAGCACCACCAAAAGAACTGTAAACTGATATGATGGCCTGCATGCATTATGTGGGACTTGCTTGCTCTCTGAATTAAATATGAATAATCACCAACTGTTTCAAATTTCGGAATCTCATTCTGCCAGAGCATACATTGGTAGTTGACTGAAGTACTTTAGAGAAACTTCTTTGTCACTCCCTATTAGCAGTTAAATCTCTGTTTCTCTCAGTCTTTAAAACCAAAAGGAGGACCAAGTGGAGTGTTCTGATGTGCAGTCCTGCTTGTTGAGGCAAAATAGTGCAATTTAGATGTGAAAATGTAGGTCTTTAAAATGTCTTCTCATGAGAAAAGAGTTTCTCTTCAAATTCAGCTAGGAATTATTTTGTGTTGTCAGACCGGTCTTTTTTTCAGACTTTCAGTTTCCGATCTATTACCCAGGGGATCCAGAATGAGTTTTGTATTTTATTGAATTATCAGATGATATACATCGTCCTTTACAAAAAACTCCAAAACCACTACAGATATCTCTTTCACAAAACACAATTACAGTCCCAGCAGAACCTATGAGTTAAGATATAACCATTATAAAAACAAACCAATTTGGAAGGAAATCAAAATAAATTACTACAGTGAAAAATTTTCACTGTTTTTCTGTTTTTCAGCAATTGTTATTGCTTATCTGTTGTAGTAACCAAGACACAAATATTTTGGAGACAATTCTGAGCTTGTTTTTCAGAAATAATATGGAAACTTTACAATGCTGTTTTAGAAATGCATACAAAATTAGGAGAACTGCAAAAAGCAGAGCAGGTGTTTCAGGGTTTAAAGGAAGAACTGTGGGCTGAATAAGAGTAATTCTGAAAAGAATTCTGAAAAGGTAATATAAAATGTATAATAAACAAAGAATGGTGACTCAGAAATTGTTAAATCTTTTCCAAAATTACTTAGAAGAAAGAAAGGTATAGTAAAATTCAAACTGGAAAACCTGAATTATTTATTAAAAAATTGACCAAATTATTAAAATTGAATTTGTTAAAATTC